>NC_081541.1:41965779-42007711 GCF_901000735.1 Corylus avellana
TGAAAATGTTGAAGCCACAGATATTACCTGTGGACCCGGCCATGGAATCAGGTAGATAGAGCTAGGGATCTCTAACTCTTCTTGCTTGGCATGCATGAATATTATTACGTTTTTTTTTATTTTTTTATTTTTTACATGTAATTTAACTATTTCACATTTGGATATTATTTTACTTGCAGCATAGGAAGTTTGGGTGCGAGCGGTTCAAGTGACTATGTTTCGAATGTGTTGGTCGATAGAGCGATACTATCAGGAACCACAAATGGATTGAGAATAAAAACATGGCAGGTAATTAAAAATATGTATTTTGTTTTTGTTACTCCAGTTCACACTTAACATATTATTCTTAACATATTATTCATTTATTCATATGCAGGGCGGCTCTGGATATGCCAAAAATATTACATTTCAAAATGTTGAAATGCACAGTGTCCAAAACCCTATAATCATAAATCAATATTATTGTGATAAAAAAGAACCTTCATGCTCAGAACAGGTAATACTCTTAACAAAAATGTTTAGTGTGCATTTAGAAATTTATGTGGATGATACTCAACATGAGTGTCACATGGCACAATGGCAAAACAGAGTTATAATACTCAACATTTGTATCCCAACTGACAATCACTTAATCTAATGACAGGCTTCAGCAGTCAAAGTAAGCAATATTGTTTACAAAAACATCACAGGTGTCAGCGCATCAGAGGAAGCCATAAACTTCAAGTGCAGCAAGAGTTTTCCATGTCGTGAAATTTGGTTGGAAGACGTTAATCTTGCCTACCAAGAAGACGAAAGTGTCAAGGCTTCTTGTGAGAGCGTTAAATATTTGACTAATCAGGGGAACGTCTCTCCTTCGTGCTAGTTGATTGTTTTTACCATTTGTTTATTAACATTCATATTGAATAATAAGGAATTTTTTTTTTTGGTGTAAAATTCATTATGTTTTATAAATCAATTAATCTCCAAACTAATTAGTCTATGCAATACTATGCAAAGGCACCGCGCATAAAATCAGCTGATTCTAGTTGTACATATTTAGTACTTCAATCCCATATTGATTAGTAATTATGTTTGTTATAATAAGCATATATACTTCAGATTGGGATCCGGCAATGCATGGGGAATTGCCCATCAAAAATGGTTGAAATCCTAGTCATTGAATTTCATCCAATGGCCTCTAGTTTGTCACATGTCCCTTTAATTAAAAAAATACTAAAATATTATTTAAGTTTTAAAAAGAAAATATAAATAAAATAATAAAAAATTATAAAAAATTATAAAAAAAATATGGGGTGGCCGGCCACCCTCCATAGTCATAGGGGTGGTTTGGCCCTAGGCCAAACCATTTTTTTTTTTCTTTTGGGTTTTAGGCAGCAGGGGTGGCGAATGTCCGTAGAAGCCACCCCGAGGACCGGTTAAGAGAGTGGCAGGCCACCCCATGGCCCCTAGGCCAGTGGTTCGGCTGCCCACAGGCCAAACCCAATTTTTTTTTTTTTTTTTTTTTTTTTGAGTTTGGCCCTGAGGGTGGCTTGGCCACCCCAAAGTCGAATGGGGTGGCGGCGACCCTAGGGGTGGCCTAGGGTGTGACCCACTCACCCCACATAATTTTTTTATTATTTTGTTTTATATTTTTTTTAAAAACTTAAATATTTTTTAATTAAATGGACATGTAGCAGTATATAGACCATTGGATGAAATTCAATGGCTAGGATTTCAGACATTTTTTATGGGCAATTCCCCATGCATTGCCGGGGATCCGGATCCATATATTTCAATCCAATATGGATTAATAATTCAATTCTCTCGTACATAGATGGAACTAAAAATTTTTGTTTAAGAGGTCCGAACTCACGTAAATAAATAAATAAATACATAAAGTAATAGAATGAAAACTAAACCATTTAGTCATCTAGAAGTAAAAAAGTCATCATTAAGTCAACGATGCCATAATATGGGGGTTTCCAAAAACCTCCATCTTATAAGATAAGTCTTTCTCTGATCCTATACCAGTGTCTAAGCACTAAGTTATTAATTAGACGTACTTCTGCCATTAGCTAATTAAAATGAGATTATAAATGTATGGCATCAATTTAATTAACCCACAATCTTGTGGGTTCACTTGGATCAAACATTAACTTTCACGCCGGCTAGGTTAGGATAAACAATTAATTCTAATGGATTTAGGAGAGAGTTCATAAACGAAAGCTTGAGATGTTTAACATTTCTCTTTATAAATATGCTTTCAGAAATTTTTTTGGAAGAACTTGAAGGTAAAGTCAATCATTTGCAAATGATTGAAGTCTTGATATATATGCCATGTATTCGATCATTTAGCATCAGCCCCCGCGTATAATTCTCAGTAATATCGTTTAGCTCTTTCAAATTTCTTGTACTAAAAAAGATTTCTGGCCAAACCAAATCAAATGAAAATCACAGCATGTAATTAAAGAAGTAATATTAATTGGACCAAGAGATATTTTGGAAATTCATTTAGATTTTAATTAGTTAAAAGTTTGAAATAAGGATATAGGAACAAATAAATAATATTAATAATAGTAGTAGTAATAATAATAATAGAATTTAAATAATAAAGATTTAGTAGATAAAAGAAATAAATTGACTTTTTTTTAACCAGGGTTAATCCAATAGTGGATTGTAATGCCATTTTAACACAGTATTAGTAGGATAGTTGTAAAATAAAAATGTGATTTTAGCTTATAAGAAAAGGAAAAAATAAATAAATATCCACTACAAACCAACTAAAAATATTGAGCTTAATATTTACTTAGAGTATATGTACAGAAATATTCTCCAATGCTAATGAAGTAATTGATTGCTGCCTCTCTAATGCACAAGATTAATGCTCGGCCTTCTAGAATTCACACAAGCTGATACAAACACATATAAACTTTCAACCATCTATTTTTGCAAATCTAATAGATCCTGCAGTGAAAATAATCAACATTATTGAGATTAAAGTCTAAATAGTAAGAAATATGGTCAATCCATGCAATTGCTCGCAGATGATTCTTTCGCAACTACTTGGATTGATTACTCATCAAGACCACAAGAACCATCTCCGAGGAGTGCTGAAAATACTGCGAGAAAAGGTGTTCCAACCAAATAAAAATATTAATCATTACAACAGAAGTTATTTAAACACAATTTTTAGTTCAAAAACTCTAAATTCATTGCAACAAAAGATGCATTCCATTCTTTACAAGTCCTTTGCTTTTTCATCCATCAATCTTTCAAGTCAATCATCAACCTGGTACAACAACAACCAATTATAAAAATGAGGAACAAGAAACGTAATTAAATTAAACAAAGGTAAGCCTGTTGTGAATTGTTAATTTTGCTTTAATAATAACAAGGATATATATTGGTTACTGGAAAAGAAATAAATGGCACTCTGGGGTCAATCCAACAAGCTCAAGGAACAAGCTGGCGTAAACCAAAGTAGTTTCAACGAGAGACAACAGCACTGACAACTTAAGCAACAAAAAAAAAAAAAGAAAAAAAAAAGACTAATCAAGTTGGAGGAAATATAAAAAAAGTAAAAGTCAAATACGGCAATCAGCTTAATTCAACCATATATGCTTTCCCTCATAATCAAGTCAAAATTAATCTCAACAACCAATGCACACAACAATCCCATTATCATCAAAACTCAACAAAAAATGATAATTACAAGAGATGGTAGTAATACCTCTTTTAGAACTCTCACTTGCAGCTACACCCCACTCACAGGTTGTCTTGGCTTGGATCACCTCCAAAGCTCCCTCCGGGCCTAGGAAGAAGAGAATTTCATATCATAATCATGTCCATTCTAACAATTAGTTAATATGTGTGTGTGTGAAAACTAAATTATCTTGGAAAGATTTGCTAACCTGCTTGCAAGTGCCATTAGCATATCCATCTTTTCCCGCATCTTCGCCATGCCTTCTTCCATCTTCGCTGTGCGTTCCTGCATATCCTGCAGTGAGATTTGTGTCTCTTGCAGTGAGATTTGCGTCTCTTCCAATTTCCTGTCTGTCTCCTGTTGTTTTCTCCTGCAGTCTTCATGGTTGTTGAAGTCGGTTGCGTAATGCAACTGAGATGAACAAGATGAACATGACGGGGTAGATATGACACCACTCTCCATTCCTATAATCAAATTGCATGTAAATTGTTTGGACAACTATAACACTCATCAAGCTACTAAGTCAATATAAAACATGTTCATACATCAAGCTGTCCATTCGGACAAGCTCCCAAAACTCTATTGTCTCTATTGTGGTTGCTTAGAATATAGTTGAAAAGATGAGCAGCCCATTAAGTAAACACTAACCAATCACGCCGCACAACAAACAGAACAGTTAGATATCAGACCCATCTTGTAAACTCATTGTCAACCAAGCAATCATCCAAATGAACATTGGTGGAAATTTAGGAAAACATCGAAAAACAAATGCTCTTCGCCTCTATCTTCTTAACAATATGCTTAAGTATATAATGCTTCCATTTCAAGGAAGTGACGAACATCTTGGGGCAAGTTGCTGAGCTTATCATTGATGTCAAAAACAAAAATGAGTGGCAATTAAAATCCTGGGTCTCTTGGAATTGGGCTGCATCGCTGAAATATATCACTCTTTTTACCTAATAAAAGTCTAAAAGCAATTAGCTACTCTTTCAGTCAATTTGTCAACACATGCGTTCAATTAGCAAGACGAATTGAAGCAATCTCCAAAACAGCTAGACGAAGTGGTAATTGTTTAAATTCTTAAATTAATCTCAAATCAATCACAACTAGGAGCGTGTGGCCACATGAAAAGATTAGGAGTGTAAGTGCGTCTCATCTAATGCAGGGGAAGAGAAGAGGATGATTCCTGGGTTTATCAAAGTATCTCCTATCTAATTTTATATATGAAAATGATTCTGATTGATCCGTATCAAACCAGCTTCACTCAAAAAAATGGATCTCTAAAAAGCAAATTTACAAAATAATGTAACACGAACAGCAACATTTAGGACCAAACATTCTTATTAAAAAAATAATAAAAGACAACCATAAATTAAACAAGCTAAGGGCAGGGTGCCATACCTCCAAGTTCAACCCCTCCATTGATCACAATCGAACTCACCCTGAGTTCTACAACTTCAAACGTTCCCCAAGACCCTTTAAACTGAAGTTCCTTCGCTGTTTGTGTCAAAAGATCATACAAGACCAGCTGCCTCTTTCGATTCTCCATGAACAACTCCCCGTTCTTCCAAAACCCCAATGGCCTTTCCAAATGCACTGGGAGATTAATGCTAAGCAGTCTAGTCCACGACTCCCTAACACCAAATTCAAGCATAACCCATATATCCAAATACATGTGTTTCTTCCCGTCATCATTAGGAAAAACCAGCATAGCAAGAGATCCTTTCAACTCCGTGACAGTCCGCGTGCATTCACCGTAATCACAGAAATCTGGAAACAGCATCGTTCGGAACTCCTCATTGCTGAAGTCAAAAGCAACTATTATCTCACTATGTTCCTTGTATTCGTCGTCACCATACCATAGAAAAACCCCATCCAATGCCGCACTCCGCCAATCATCATATATTAAGGTCAAGGGCACGCCCACATCAAGCTGTCTCCAAGAACCGCATCTCAGGCTGTATATATCTACTTCATCCCATAGATCATCTTCGCCTTCAACCAGAAGAATTCTGATCACCTTGTAATCGTTAGATACCGAGTCGAAACCGAACCCCACATGAAACAAAAGGACTCTAAGTCGACAGTAAGAAGACGAGGCTGGGAGAGCCTTAAGTTCTGATGACGTTGCGGGATTCCAGAGATAAATGTCGTTTCGCGCATAGTCCCAGAGGCAGAGCAGGCCATTACAGGAAGCGACGATGTCAAAAGTTGCTTCTGTTGGGAGATTCAGAGGGGTTTGAGACGCGCAGTGGAGGGAGTCGTAATAGCGGAAAGAGTGTATTAGATTTCCGGTGTCGGAGTCGTGGGCGAAGAAGAGGATAAGACGGAGAGGATCATCTTCATTGGGGTTCTGGGCGATAATGGAGTGGTTGAGGAGGTGTTTTGAGAGGAAATCTGGGTTTCCTATGAGAGCATGCCATCTTTTGGAGACACACTTGAATCTGATCAGAGATTTTGGGGGCAGCCTCGACAGTATCTTCACCACCACTTCCTCCGGCAGATAGGTTGCCATTCTTCCAAGCTATCTGCTCTGCACAAAATGGGAGAAAACACTTTGGCATGTATATTATTTATAGGGGAAAATGCTTTACCCTAAGTTTTACATCATTTTCAATTTGAATACAATATTACAAAATTATAAAATTTTACAATTCTCAATCCGTTACTCAATTCCATTTTCTTAGATGGAAAGTGCAACATGTGTAACGCGCGTGAGAATTTTTCTAGAGGTGAGAAGATTACATTTATCGCCTACCAACAGCTTATCGACCGCCTATCAATAGCTTATCGACTGTCAACGAACCGTCATCGACCGACAACCAACTTTTGGTAGTCGGTAGGCAGAATAAAAATATTGTTTCGACATCGGTTCAGTTCGGTTCGGGCGGTAGAAAAAAAATTTTATCAGTTAACCGACAATTAACCAATTTAGCCGATTTTTCAAGTGAATTTTAAATTTTTTCTGGTAACTTTCCTTATTGTATTTGTCTAGTTGATTTGTGGTTGTCATTTTGGTCTATGTTCCATGAATTTGCCTTTTTCTTTTCATTTATAAACACATGTTCTTTATTGATTATGTAGTTACAAAGAAATTGATAAATCTTAACATAAAAACTTATAACCGACAATTAATCGACTTAACCGATCACTTATTAACCGATTAACCGAAAAAGTCGAAACTATTCATTGTCGGTATGAAGTCAGTTAATTAATCGACTTAACCGACTTTTACGAATCAGTAGGCGAAAATGCCCCTACCGACAACGTCGATACCCACCCCTAAATTTTTCTCTCAATCTTTCCATAGAGCCCCTAAAAAAAAAATTGAGAGTGACCATAGCCACTCCTTTGGCCGTCACCTTTAATCCGACCAAATGGGGATAACCAAGCAACTCTATGACTAAAGGAGTGGCCGAAACTACTTCAAACTCATTGGAGGTGGCTCTCCAATTGGTTAGATTGGAGGTGACGATCCACTTATAACCATGGGTAGTTCAACCATCTTAAGGTCAAATGAAAGTAGTTGAAAGTAACCCAAAGTACAATCAAATAATCAATTTTTTATCATTTAGTTAAAAATTTTATTTTTTATTTACAAATTTAAATAACAAACACACTCTCAGTCTCACTCTCTCACATCTATTATTTTGAAAACATGATTTATTAAGAACTGATTTTGAAAATAAAATTTAGCAAGTATGTCATTTTTTCTACTCATCATCATGAATGCTCCTCGAGAAACTCATTTTTTCTACGGATTTATTAAGAACTGATTTTGAAAATAAAATTTAGCAAGTATGTCATTTTTTCTACTCATCATCATGAATGCTCCTCGAGAAACTCATTTTTTCTACTCATCATCATGAATGCTCCTAGAGACTGTTTCTGATTTAACTAGACAAAGTCAAGAGGCCAATGCCCAGTGATTTGACTGTGCACCCTCTACTTTCTGTACTTGACAACAAACTTTACAGATTAAGGGGGTAAACGAAAGCTTGGGGAGTAAAGGAGTTGAGTTTGGGCGGATAGTACTTATTTAAGCTTGGCTTGTTGAATTTTTTATCGAGTTCAAGCTTGACACAAGCTTCATTTCATGTCCAAACTTGGCTCGTTAGGGTGGGTACTGAGCTTGAGCTTAGAAATTTTTGTAAAGGCTCGAGCTCAAGTTCAGCTTACATCAAATTATTTAAATTTTGTATTTAAGTAAAAAAAAAAATTTAAATAAACATAATAAATAAATTTTATTAATGATATGACCATAAAAAAATAAGGTCATTACAAAAAAACAATTTTTTTTTTACTAGAATTTTCTAACATTTTTTGGTGTCTGACACGTCAGAAATTTTTTTTGACATATCGTTTCTGACGTGTGTTGATTGTCAGAAGCATAGGTGTCAGTAAAATTTTTTTTCTGACGTGTTAGTGGGTAGAACGTCAAAATTTTCTTACGTTTTAGTGTAGCACACATCAAAAATATTTTCTGATGTGACAAATAGTAACACGTCAAAATTTTTTGACATGGTAGAGCTCCCACGTCAGAAAATTTAGTCTTTTTTTTTTTTTTTTTTTTTATTTGTTTGTTGAATTTACGATTAATTGCTTTTTTTGTTTGCACCTTTCAATTTGTTTTATGTTGTTTGATCTTGAATTTTTGGTCAAGAAATTTGCTCCACTGCTTTGGTCATTGAATGATTGGCAGCCATAACATGGGTCGTCAAGAAAGCTTTTCTGCCAAGAGGCCTTAATTTCATCTCCTTTTTCAAAATGTCAAGGTTTGACTGGAATTTGACAGTGTTGTTGATCTTAGATTAATAGATAGAGCCACAGAGAACCTGTCCGGCCAACCGTAGCCAGCACTTCCATGCCTAGTGTTTTGCTATGTAAGCTTAAAAAATGTACTACCAAAGAACTGCAGAAGAACACTAAAGTGTACATTCAGAAAACGGAGGAGCTCTTGTATATATACCTGTGAGGAGCTCTTGTAGGGGCTAGAAACGGAGGGAGAGAGGACGACGGCCGGAGATCGATGGCTGAGAGACGGTCGGCGGGTTTAGCTGTGGAGGATCGGAGACTTCGTGAGAGAGAAACTACTGAGCTTGAGAGAGAGTATATATATATACGGCCGGTGGGTGGAGAAGAGAAAAAAGAAGAAGCTTGATCAAGCTTCAGCTATGGCGGAAGAAAGAAAGAAAACGGAGAAAACAAGAGAAAAAGAAAAAGCTGAGAGATATACCTTGGGCAGTGGTCTTCCAGCTGGGGGACATAAAAGATATATAAAAAAATAATGAATATTCAAATATTCAAAGCTGAGAGATGGGACGTGTGCGAGCGGGGATTCCTGAAGCGCGCCTTCGCTTGAGGGGATTCCTGACGTGGTATTTTTACCACGTCAGGAAATTCTGACGTGCCAGGTGTTGCACGTCAGAAATTCGAAGCACTCTGAAAAAAAAAAAAAAATATCTGCGTTGTGGCGGCTATTGATATATACCCTTATATACCTATATATATATACTCTAACATATTGACGTGTACGTCAGAAAATATATAATTTTTTAATTTTTGAAATTGTTAAAATTTTTCAGACGTTCCAATATTTAACACGTCAGAATTTTCTAACGTGTCAAAACTGACATGTCAAAAAATTCTGACATGCCACTGTTCACACATCAGAAAATTAATTTCTGACGTTTTAAAATTAACCCGTCAGAAATTTTCTGACGTGGCAACAAAACATGTACTGTAGCCATGTCAGAAAATGCCATTTTTTTTTTTGTAGTGGGTGAATGTGAGAGATCTATAGGTTGAGAGGAGAAAGATTATACCAAACAAGACCTATATTCATTCACGTAACTGCCTCTTTGTGAACATTGTTACCACCATCGCCGCATGAAGCGGCGGAGTTAGGTGGAGGCGTGGTCACTAGACACTAAGTGTAAGGAGCATCAAACATTATGTCTGATTTGGGATAATTTAGGGTTACATTCAAGTGTAAAGAGTGAAGCTAGGAAGAAGATGAAATGAAGAGTCAAAGCTGATTTGGGGAAAATAAAGCAAAGCAAAGCATATGATTAATAAGAATTGCATATTGATGTGCAAAATCAACAAAACTCTGGTATGTAATTCGGCTCATGAGTGCTTCCATCAACTTTCTTTCTTTCCATCTCTTAATTAATAGAATTTGAACTAATTGCTTGTCATTTCTTTCTTGTATTCTTTTGCATGCAGCCTTGCACGCACGCGCCAACTGTAAGCCTTTTTTCCTTTTTCTTTATTTCTTGATTTATTTTCATAATATTTTTATCTTTTTTTTTTTTTTTTTTTTTTTATATATATATATATACTGTGTATGTATGTATTTATAGGCTGTGACTTTCCTCAACTGCAACAATTTGACAGTAGATAACTTGCGGATCAAAAACGCACCACAAATGCATCTCACGTTTCAAAGAAGCTTAAATGTCAAAGCTTCACGTCTCGTGGTAACTGCACCGGAGCATAGCCCCAACACCGATGGAATTCATGTCACAGAAACACAGAACATTCAGATTCAAAACTGCGTTATAGGGACAGCCCGGACAGGTATATATATATATAACCTTGAATTTTCTATAAAAAGTTGCTAATTAAATATCAAGTTTGGCTTGCCTCTATAGTGACAATAATGAGATTTTATGTTTTATTTATTGAAGGGGATGATTGTATTTCGATAGTAAGTGGGTCTGAAAATGTTGAAGCCACAGATATTACTTATGAACCCGGCCATGGAATCAGGTAACTAGGGATCTCTAACTCTTCTTGCTTTGCATGCATAAATATTATTACGTTTTTTATTTTTATTTTTATTTTATTTTTTACATGTAATTTAATTATTACACATTTGGATATTATTTTACTTGCAGCATAGGAAGTTTGGGTGCGGGCGGTTCAAATGACTATGTTTCAAATGTGATGGTTGACAGAGCGATACTAACAGGAAGTACCACAAATGGATTGAGAATAAAAACTTGGCAGGTAATTAAAAATATCTATTTTGTTTTTGTTAATCCATTGTTGGTTAGCAATTTACACTTAACATATTATTCATTTATTCATATGCAGGGCGGCTCTGGATATGCCAAAAATATTACATTTCAAAATGTTGAAATGCATAGTATTCGAAACCCTATAATCATAAATCAATATTACTGCGATAAAAAAGAACCTTTATGCTCGGAACATGTAATACTCTTAACAAAAATGTTTGGTGTAATGATAGTGCGCATTTATAAATATATGTGCATGTTCATGAGTGTCACATGCATGGCACAATGGCAAAACAAAGATATAATACTCTAAACAACACTTGTATCCCAAAAACTCTGACAAACACTTATTTTAATGGCAGGCTTTAGCGGTGGAAGTAAGCAATATTGGTTACAAAAACATTACAGGTGTCAGCGCATTAGAGGAAGCCATAAACTTCAAGTGCAGCAAGAGTTTTCCCTGCCGTGAAATTTGGTTGGAAGACGTTAATCTTGCATGCCAAGAAGACGAAAGTGTCAAGGCCTTTTGTGACAGCGTTGAATTGATTAACCAGGGGAACGTCTCTCCTTCGTGTTAGTTGATTAATAGAGAATTTGCTTGTACCATTTTTTTTTATTAACATTCATATTGAATAATAAGGATTTTTTTTTTGTTTGTAAAATTCCTTATCCTCGTAAAATATATATGTTTTATATGCTTTACAATCTTCAATACTATGCAAATGCACCACGAGTAAAATCAGCTGATTCTACTCCTACGTATTTAGTACTTTAATCTCATATTGATCATCTTAGCACTAAATTATCAACTAGATGTACTTCTGCCATTGCCTAATTAAAATGAGATTATAAGTGTATGAGATCAATTTAACCCACAATCTTGAGGGTTCACTTGGACCAAACATTAGCTTTCACACCAGCTAGGTTAGGGCGAACAATTAATTCTAAAGGATTTAGGAGAGAGTTCGCAAAATTTCTAGAAGAACTTGAAGGTAAGGTCAATCATTTGCAAAGGATTGAAGTTGTGATATATATGCTATGTATGTATTCGATCATTAAGCAGCAGCCCCGGGCCCCGCATATAATTCTCAATAAAATCGTTTAGCTCTTTCAAATTTCTTGTACCAAAAAAGATTTATGCTAGACATTAATCAAAACCAAATAAAATGAAAACCATAGCATATATAATTAATTAAAGAAGTGATATTAGTTGGACCAAGAGAGATTTTGGAAATTTATTTAGATTTTAATTAGTTAAAAGTTTGAAATAAGGATATAAGAACAAATAAATAATAATAATAATAAAGAAATATTATCCAATACTAATCAAGTAATTGATTGCTACTTGACACTTGAATTGGAACTTTGCAGGAATTTTTTGACGGATCTGGATATGATTAATCATCTCTTTTTACCTTTTAAAAAGCTGAGGGACGACTAATCATGTAATAAAAATCTTATAAATATCACACGTTACGTTAATTTGTACAACTCTTTTTGCTTTTCCACACTCTACTGCACGATATTTTTAAAGAAACAAAATAAAAATCTTTGTTCTCTGACTGAAGAAGCCTTACACCCGTGACGTGGACTTGCAACTCCTCAAGGAAACCGTGTGACGTGGAGTCGCAACTCAAAGAAGAGAAACGCTTCCTGTGTCCGTTTTCGGAACCGTAAGAACAACCCAACCACCATTTTGGCCTCTTCCCACGCCTCTCTTCCCCAAATTCCACTACTCTTGGACTCCGTTCAGCCTTCGATCTCACTCTCTCTGCCTCCCACGCTATGGCGGCGGCCTCGGAGAATGCGGCGGGGATCGACGTGTCGGAGCCAAAGGACCCGTCGCCTTCCGGACTGGCCTCTGACGTGGTGTCTCAGTCCTCGTCGACCGCTCGACCTTCCTTCTCCGCCGACACACCTGATCGCAACGATCCCGCCAATTCCTCTCCTAATCTTTGTAAAGATGCCGAAGCTCAGGTACATCCTAATTCAATTCCACAAATATCTGTATGTATGTTTGGAATTTAGTTGAGTTAGTTCTTTGTTTGGTTTCCCAGAAACGGTCGGGAAAGGAAGGAAAAGTAAAATTCAACTTCTTTACTGTAATTACTTTAATATGAAAATTTGGTAGCGAGAGTTGAAGAATTTAGCTCAAGTAAGGATAACCTCTCTATAGTTGTAGTTGAACTGGGATTTCGCTTTAAGGGTTATTTCTTTATAACGATTTTATTGAAATTCCTCCAACTGTTACGTAAAATATCGAGTCGGTAATTGGTCAAGTGTGTAAAAGAAAAGGCTCATTTAATCATGGATTGGAGAATATATCCAATTATAAGAGTAAGGAGAAGATGAAAAAGGTTTTTTTTTTTTTTTAAAGAAAGAAAAAAGAAGAAGAAGATCGGTGTATAGTAGAGTATAAGAAGCTGAAAGTATAGAAATGCAGGACTATCTAATTGCATGCCGTCTGCTCTCATATGGATAGTATTATTTCATGGCAACACCATGGTGACCTGTCCAGGTGGCAGGCCAATTGTAATTTTCTCATGGTTTTGGAAAAAAAATTGGTAGGGCAAGAAGATTTACTGGTCATTGGATTAGAGTTTTTACTATGACTAATGTGATGTGTGATGTACAGGCAAGTAAAATCCCTAGTTGCATTTTGGTGCTTGTATGCAGCAATTTGAAGGATGTTGTATGGTCATCGCCTTATTGTGAGTGACTTGAATTATGCATATCGTGCACATTTAGTTTCTGGTTACACTTGATTAGTGCCAAGATAGTCAAAAGATGACTGGAACAGTCTTCTGTCAGGTTTTGTTTAGTAGATTTACTCTGAAAATTTATATATATTTAATTATAAAAAAAACGTTTATCTATTTGATCAATGAATCCTATTCAATTTATGACAAATTATTATTATTATTATTATTATTTAAAGTGACAAATTATCTTAATGTTGAAAAAGCTTTTGGGGGAGCTTCATAGAGTATTATGAAAATTGAATGTCAAACTCTCATTTCTCAATTTGGAATTTTTTTTGCTTATTTTATCCTTTTCACTGCATTGAGTCTTGTTTTTATGGTTGGTCCTAGTTTCCTATGCATAGAATGGTAAGTTCTGAGTGGCTCATTATATTAATAGATATAGCTTCTTTGAAGAAGAAAAGGCATTAACTTTTAAGGGGTGGGACAAAAGCTTGAACTGAAATCAGTGTCTTGAGGGTTCAATCATGGGTGAGTTCTCCTAGTATTAAGTATGCATAAGGCACAAACTTTGAGGCACACACCCTGCTAGCATGTAGAGGCTCATATTTGGGCCAATACATAAAAATGTGAGCTGCAAATTTAATGTTTATAACTTTGTACAGCAGAAAAAACTTTTAATTTCTTATTTCTCTTATTAAAATTGCTTGGTGGCCTTGTGATGATTTCTAGATTTTATCTTATTTATTATATTTTTAAATTTGAGTACCAAAAACACAATATGTTGTATCATATTGTCAAATACATTTAGGAGTCATATGTGAGTGAGAGCTTCTCTCTCCTCACCGTGAGTGCTGTTGGTGTATGAGGGAGTGTGTTGAAGCCTCTTGCCTAATGTGGTGGTGCCTTTGAAGAGAAATAAATGACTGAAGTTTTAAAGACATGAGAGGATAGTGGTGGAACTGAATACATTTTTCTTCAATACTTTTTACCATTGGACAATTGCTTTTGACTTCTTCAATATCTCTAGCTTTCATGTTTTTCTTGATCTTTCTTCTTCTTCGGGTTAGGTGTATTTCTTGTGCACTTACTATATACCTGGATTGCACCTTTGTTCTTTTTTAATGAATTTTTGTTTACTTATAATAAAAAAATAGCACTAAATTATGTTCGTGGGGTTCTCTCTACATGCCTATTGGATGGATGCCTTGGCATATTTGCTTATCTATGACAATTAAGGATGTCAACTCGTAGATTGGAATATGACTGCTGTTGTGATTGCTCTTCCTAATAATTTGCATTAGGCTTGTTCTTCATCTGAGCAGATTCTCTTTATTACATAGAACTTAGATCCTACAAAGTTAGCTTATGCATTGTTATTATAGCTCTTAAACAGTATATATAGCTTCCAAGTTAGGAATGTATATGCTATACTAGTCAAAGTTCTCCTTTTTGTTTTTATATTGGATTTGGATTATTGGTTTACATAACAGTTTTGTGGATAATGAAATACTTCGAGAATGTTATTTGCTCACACCATTTAGCGTTATGCTTTTTTATTACAGTCTCCAGCCTCATTGAGGAGTGAAGAGTATCGACAATTGTTTCGTCTTCCACCAGATGAAGTGAGTGGCTTAAGGGTTTTGTGATTTCTTTTTGGAGTGAGTGATTCTTTTCAATGGTTTGTAGTTGATGGTCTCTTTGACTAGGGAGGTGTCCGTTGTTTCTCTCATTTGACATGAAAATATTGACGTAGGGTTATATCTATGGATATTATTATAATTATTATTATGATATCATATACTACGTACAAGCATATACCATATAATTAAATACCATATGATATATACATAAATTATGCATAATACTTGCTAAGGATATATGTTAATGGTACATAATATATGACATACTATATATGTATACATATACAAATAATATTTATTTATATACACATATATACTATACATGCATGTTATACATAGATTTATATTATTGCATATAGTATATATAAACATAACTATATATATACTATGTGCAATATATAATATAAATAAACCATTATAGAATATTTACACACACACACTATTCAAATGTATACCATATCAAGTATGTATGTGATAATCCTAATATATACATTTGAAACTATTCTAGTATATACAGTTGAAAAAGTGTTGTCAGCAGGGTTCATAGAAGAAACTTCACTTGGAAAACTGAAAAGTGTTTCTAAAAAGTATAAAACTGAGAGAAGTGTTTTTAAAACATAAAAGAAACATAACAAAAAAACTAGAAACAAAACAGCTAGAGGCTGATCACTATGGGTGACACAATCACCACCCTTTTATCGGAAGAGGGAGGTGGGTTTCCCCTTCCTCCTTTAGAGAGGGGCACATGGGGTGGATGACCTAGAGATGCGAAGGGGGTGGGTCCACTCCCTGCTCTCTGCGGGGTGGAAGACCCACGCCCGTGCATCCACGACAGGTGTGGGGGGAGTGGGTCTCCAAGCCCCCCCATTGAAAAGTATTTTTGTGTTTTTTTTTAAGTGTTTTATGGTTTGTTTTGAGAAGTGTTAGCTGTGGAGGGTTTGGAAAGTGTTATTGCAACTGATAAATGCTTCGCTGTGAAATAGTTAGATGATTCAAGTTGATGGAGTAGGTAGGGGTAATGCCTAAAATAAGATGGGTAAAAATATCAAAATGTTAAAAAAGGTGGTGACAGAAACTGAGTTTAGATAAATAAAATGATGAAAAAAATGCATGTGGCTAATTCTGCTAACTTAACAAGGATCCTGACTTAAGCTGAGTTGAGTTGTATTTAATTTAAGATAAAATATAATTCAATCTAGTAGAGTAGTCCTAATTTTTAAAACTGTTGATTGTTCGGAAAATATTGTTCTCTATCTATCTATCTATCTATATGCATAATATGCACATATTTTTGTCTGCTATCAAAACTATCTATATATGCACATATGTGTATATATTGATGTGTTGAAAATTTTGAATGCTCTCCTTTGTTTTATTATTTGAAGACATGTTTAATTTTGTCACTTTTCTTCTTCTCATATAGGTCCTTGTCGAAGATTTTAATTGTGCTTTCCAGGAGAATATACTTATTCAGGTAATCTTAATCATTTTTTTGGTAGGCCTGTTAAGTTACCATCATTTATTTTTTGGTTGGCAGTGACATATGGGTTATCTACTGCCATTTGGGTTTTGTATATCCATATTATTTTGATAAATAATTCAATTCATGATATGCGCAGAGGGGCGCAACCCTAGTGCACATGATGTATACAAAGAGAGTCCCCTTAAATGCTAAAAGTAGAACAAAAATTCATGAATTTGGAAAAATTGGAAGAAAGATAAATATTATACACCTCTGTCCAATTAAAAACCAATTTAACCAAGATGTTCTTGATCTCTTCCTTTGTCTTCTCGCGATCTTCAAAACATCTTGCATTTAGCTCTCTTCATGTGCTCTACATTGCGCACAATGGGGCTATCCTCCACGCATCTAGAATTGAATGACTACCCACCTGGCCTCTTCAACAATCTAACAAATGTACCACCCTTGCTGGCATAACCCATTGAACGCCAAAGAGTGTAAAGACCGCACTTCATAATTCTCTTGCCACTTCGCAATGGAGAAGAAGATAATCAACAGATTCTCCACTCCTCTTACACATAAAATACCATTCCACCACTATTACTCTCCTCTTTCTCAGATTTTTCAAGGTCAAAATCTTATCAAGAGCTGCTATAAGCTCACTCTCAAAAGGACTTTAACTTTCCAAATACTCCTCGGTGGAAAAGAAGAACCCCTGAAGTAGATAACTAGTGGCAAAATGACCTCACCTCAAACTTCTTCCTCTTTGAAGGTATCCACCAAATACAATCCTCATCACCTGGTCTCCATCGGAGTGAATTTAACGCACCAAAAAATGCGAGCACCAAATCTACCTCCCAATCTTGTATAGATCTTACAAAAGAGACATTCCACTGAATAATACCATTGGAAATCTGCATGTTGTCCACAACCCACTCTTCCTTACAACGAGCAATACTAAATAACCTCGAAAAAGCTTCCTTCAATGGCTGATCCCCACACAATACATCACGCCATAACCGAATCTTAGACCCATCTCCCACTTCATATTTGATAAATCTCGAGAAAACTCAACACCTCCTCCTAATATGTTTCCACACTCTAACATGCCCCGCTACATCCTTAGAACACCGACCACTGCTCAAACTATCATATCTTGCTTCCACAACCAAACGCCATGACTCTTCGCTCTCCGTAGCATACCTCCATAACCATTTACCCAACAAAGCTTGATTAAACTTGATCAAGTTTCTAACCCCCAATCAACCATATTGCATAGGAAAACAAATTGTTGACACTAGATGGAATTTAAACTCCTTATTGATACCTCCCCATAAAAAATCTCGTTGCAATTTCTCAGTCTTATTCACCACACGCAAAGGAATAGGAACAAAGATAAATAATATGTGGGTAAATTGGACAAAGTACTCTTGATCAACGTCGACTTCCCTCCCTTCAACAAATATATCCTCTTCCAACCCACCAACCGCCTTTCAATTTTTTCTACAATACCCTTCCATATAGAAGCTAACCTGTATGGCTTTTGTATATCCATATTAAGTCCTTGATGGTAGGCATTTATTGTTTAATATTCTGTCGTTTTTCCTAACTTAATATTTATCTCTTGCAGGGTCATATGTACCTGTTTGTTCATTATATTTGCTTTTACTCTAACATATTCGGATTTGAGACGAAGGTAAGTTGATGAACCTATTCTTTAAACATTTGCTTGTAAACCAATTACTACATTCACCTGCTGGGTGTATATTTATTACACACGTATATGAAAGTTGTTGATGATCCTATCCCCTTAAAAAAATATTTTCTGGTCTCCCACCCCTCTGCCCCTTTTTCTTTCTATTAATTTTCTTTATGGACAGAAAATCAATAAACTTGGAATAGTTACATGGTCACTGAAAACAGATGTAAGAGAAAACTGTTTATGGAAGAAGCGTGCATGAAGATTCTGTTCTGTGGATGTTCTTTTTCCCTTAGAAGCTTCAGCTCATTCTCAACCTTACTAGCTTATATCCTAATCGGGGTTGAAGAGATTTTTAAATTTCTCAGGAGGTTCATATTTCTGCTTTCATGTTCTTGAGTAAGACGATGAAAGGGGGATTAATTGCAAGTTTTTCTGTCTGTATGACCCTCTGTCTGTGTTTGTCTCCCTCGGTCTTTTAATTTAAGTGAATAGGCTATGTATCTTTGTATATAATAAACAAGAAGGGGGTTGGAAATCACATTAGAGCGACACCTGATACTGTTATTTTCCAGTCTCTTTTCCTTCTTTTTTTGGGAATAAAGGAAGAGGGGGGGTTGGTTAGCTTTCATATTCGAAGTGTTTGAAGGTCTTCATTCACACGCAGGGACATTAGACGCCCCCAACATGCCTTAAGTAAAACATCTTGAAATGGTCATACAAATGTTCTATATCTTCCTAGGTGCCTTTCTCATTCAGTGGTAAACCTTTTTTTTTTTTTGATAAGTAAAGTCATTCAGTGGTAAACCTTACCAAGATGAGTTGCCTCAATGAATTGTTATGCTTTTACTTGATGTCGATGTCGATTCATAACATCCTAGTGTTGAAGAAGATCCTAAGGGTTCGGTTATTTGCCCATTCATGTGGTATGTGAGTTGGCTTTAGAACCTCGTGAGATAGTTTGGTTCCTATCTACCATTGGTGTTAAAAGGGGAACTGTGAGGAGCCAACCCTAGTTTGTGAGGACTGTGTTGGGTCAACTCACTTTAGAGATGCCCTTAGTTTCTTTGATGCGTGAGGATTGCCTGGTGTGCATGAGTAAGGGCCTTGGTCATCATTTCCTAAGCTTCAATACCCTTAGATTTAACCCAGCATGAAATCTTAGAATATAGCCCTCATGTTTAGAGATATGGTCCATGTGGATCATTACTTGATTTGAAACAGTATATTGATCATTCTATTTTGGCATGTTTGTTCTTCTTTCACTAAAAAATGGGTATAAGATGACATTGTATTGAGGTGATACTTGCCAAGCTGAGGGACATAGTTCAGACTTTACTGTTTCAAAGGTTCTTGGTTGCTTTTCAAAGTCAGAAATTACAGTTAAACATAGCTATCAAGAATTCTGCAACCTTCAGTCAGTTTTCCATTGTCAGGAGGGTTCCTTAAGTTGTCTAAGATCTAATTAGATATGCATGGTCCTCTTATTTAATAATTTTGTTGAGCATTTGTAGTTCAGGTTTCTCGTTTTACTCTTTCACATGGTCTACATTAAGTTAAAACTATCTAATATATATGTTTGTATATATATATATATATATATATATATATATATATATATATTCAGAATTTATATATTGAGATTTATAGTGATGAGAAGTGTGATAAAAATTCTGGGATTTATGTTCATTAAGTTCGTTTTTCAAAGTTGGACTGTTATGCTAGATTCTTTTGAGATGAATCTGTACTTCATAAAGCAATTTATTTTATGATTTTTCATTTGACCATTAAGTTTTATTGAGTGCCTTTTTGTTTTTAATCTCGATTACACAATTTACACCAAAATTTTGATGGGTAAATGTTTCAGAAAATAATCCCGTTACATGAGGTCACTAGTGTACGAAGGGCAAAGACAGCAGGGATCTTCCCTAATGCCATAGAAATTTTTGCTGGAAGCAAAAAGGTAATGATAAATGTAGAATATTATTTCTTTTGACTTTGACTTTGTAGCGATGATGGCTTAAAAAGTGTGGCCTGAAATTTGTCTTATTATCTTTGTCATTTTAGTAACAGCTGCAATATCTTAATCCACTTATTGATTTGGCAGTACTTCTTTGCATCCTTTCTGTCCCGTGATGAAGCTTTCAAGATCATAAATGATGGATGGTCGCAAACTAGTAATGGTGCCAAAGCAGCCACAGAACATCTGGTATTTTAATTATAACAGGTTTATTTGGTTCTAATAAACTACAACATGCTTGACTTATAATATTTTTTGAAAAAAGAAACTTCTCTTTATATTGTTCTTGTTATTGAAGATTTTTTTACCTCTCACTGCACTGTTTTTTTTTTTTTCTTTGATAAGTAATGTTGTATATATCAAAAAGCGCAAATTTAAAAGGGCACAACCTTATTACACAGAAAGTATAACAAAGAGCGCCTAAGAGCACCCAAAAAAGACCCTACACTCACAAGGAGCAAGCACCCACAAGAAACCCAAACAGACCCACCAAAACGACCCTAAAAAACAAACACCCACAAGGGCTACATCCCAACAGAAAAACCCGAAAGGAAAAAAGGCTACAACACAAAATTCATGCCCTTAGTTGCGAAATCCCTAAATCCCTCTCGCTGCACTTTTTAGATTAGAATGTGTTTTTGTCTCCCTTTTTCTCTGTTTAGAGAATATTGTAAGTGGTCTTCCTGTCAGTGTCTTATGTGTAGTCCAACATCCTGGATGAGCCATTCATGAGTTGATTGGTATAAACTTTTCAGTTGGACTAGAGGATGTTTTAATTTAGGAGCCTTGATATTTGTTTGAGAGCATTGACACAATTTGTATATGTGCTGCTGTGGTTATTAGTTTCTTGGTATGAAAGATGTGCGCTAGATTAAGAGAAAAAAAGTGATTGTTGCAGTAGATTTATGTCATATTACAAACAAGTTGTATTGTACTAGAACATTAGAAATAGATTGACTGTGAACTTGTTATTTAGGCATTCACTTATTTCGTCTTTGTTTTGACCAATTAATTCCGGCACCTAGTCACGACGTCAAGCGCGTTTAAACACCCCAATTAGTTTAACATCATTGCATTGACTTCTTATTCTGTTCTCTAACGTCCTGATTTTATCTTAGGAATCAATATCTGAATCAAGCAGCCCAGAGAATGGAGGGGCTCTAATTGAAAAGGATAGCACTAGACGTCCAGCCAATGAATTGGACTCTACTGACAGGTATTTCCATGAACTATAATTATGAAATTTATGCGTGGATTTTTGTTTTCTTCGGTGGCTCACTTTGGTTTCACTGTATTTATGTGAATCAGGAATAAGGATGCTCCTGTATTAAATGATTCACTGCCTGTCAATATTGAAGTTGAGACGGTGGCAGCAACAGTTTCAGAGCAGCCAGATAACGTAGAGGTAGATGCTGAACCAGTTGTAAATTCTGAACCTTCATCTTCAAAAAAGACTTGGATATGGAAGCAGGAGAACTTTGATGCCCCCAAGAGTGAGTTTATTCTTCACTGCTAGGATTGTTGCTTTGTTGCGTCACTTGCCCGATTGGAGCTCATTGTTTAAGTTATAGAATTCTATCATCATTCTATTATTGCGATATGTTTGCTACTACTTTTCAGTTTAGGCTACAGTTTCTCAATCTCATATACCCGTCCAAAAGTTTGTCCTTGTGTTGCTCCATCCCTCTGTAAAACACATTGGCAAATGTTGCTTTTTTAGTAGTGTTGACTGGCCGAGAAGTACTAGTGGTTTATCTTCATCATTTCTGAAGTTTCTAGACCTCTTTACTTCTAGACTTTTTTTTTTTTTGTTTTTTCCCTAGCATTACAATATATTGCTTAGTAGTTAGTATATATAAAAAAAACCATTGACCACAAAAAGATAAAGCAGCTCATTACTACCTCCTAACTTAGTTTCTGAACTTGGATCAAAGGGAGCTGGCTTGCTTTACTATCTAATTGGAAATGGAGTTAATTATTAGGATGTAATACTTATCAAATTTTTTTTTTATTAGAATGTAACTAGACCCAAAGCCTTTGATGTGACAATACATAATTGGCATAAACTATTTGGGGTCTGTCTGTGTCTTTGAATGACAGAGTTCATCATGTATTTCACCAGCACATTTATATTTGGGGAAATTATGTATGTTGTAGAAGAAGTGAAACACGTAACTCACACGTGTTTTTGATTGCATGCACAACCACCTACAATGGTGCTCGTGTATTGCTTATGAGCAAAATTTTTAAGACATTTAACTGAGTTTTTTTTAGTACTTTTGTTTCTTTTATGGGAGGTAATTTTGTTGTTATTATGCGCACAGTTGTAATCTATGTCATGATTTTGAGGTGCTTTATCTTATATGCAGTCCCAGAATGTTATACAAAGGTTGCAGAATCAAAGTTTCAGGTAGTGTTACATGTTATTTTTTCCGTTTGAAATTATCACATATGTTCTAATCCTTAAATTTCATTACCTTTAAGTTTCTTTGTACCAATTTATTGAGTTTGATTACCAATGGCATTTATAGCAAAGCTAATTTGAAGTTGACTCTAATTTATTAACTGCAGATAAAGGTAGAGGACTTCTTTAGTTTCTTTTTCTCAGATGATTCTGTCAATTTCATTGAATTGTTTCATAAAAGATGCGGGGACAAAGGTAGCCTGCTCAGAACTCCTTGGGATTTATTTTGAATGTGCATCTTTTTAGTTCTCTTATTGAAGAATACTGAACAGATGTTTTTTCATTTGTTTACGTTGTGAAATTTATTATGCTTTTCAGACTTTAGCTGCAGTTCTTGGTATCCTCATGAAAAGTATGGGCATGCTCGTGACGTGTCATTTCAACATCCAATAAAAATCTACTTTGGTATGGCTGTGTATTTCAACTTTTTTGTTTCAAATTTCTTTTTACCTCATCAATTATGATTCATTAACATATTCTGCAAGCTATTTTGGTGTGTTTAATATTAACATCTCGTGTTGTCCTAAAGGTGCAAAATTCGGAAGCTGCCAAGAGATCCAGAAACTTCAAATTTATAGAAACAGGTACTTAATGTGTTTCATTATGTCAGAAAAAAAATCACCTTGAATTTGTTGTGCAGATATCCTATTTTTCGTAGCTAAGAATTTTACATACTGCAACTTTTTCTGTGTTGCATATCATTCACGAAGCCATATTAATCTATATTTTTGCTTATCATAAAGATATTTTATTAGCTAATTTGTTTGAAACTGCTCTGATTTGGAATATTCAGCTCTATAGCTATTTTAATAGCTTATTACGATCAGTACTATCATCTATATCATTGTCATCTTCGTCTTTGTAATGAGCCTTGGATGGAGTTGGTGGTTGTGGTTGTTTTTGTGTTACTTAGAATGAGAATGAGCCACTTGTAACAAGATGAGCTGGTCATATTTGTATCTTGTCACTGCTGCTAGAATAAATGACGTAGAATAAGACCTGGCATATTCAATCAAGAGTGTTCTGCCAAGAGATTTGTCAAGGCAATTTTATCAAAACCCTGAGCATTTAGTGGAGTAAAAATACGAGGGTAGTATACATCCCCAAAATACTTAATGTAACGAATGATTAATATGGAACTGCTAGTGCTCTAATTCTTTTTGCTGAGTGACAATATATTTTTTGATAAGTAATGTTGTATATAAAAAAAGCGCAAAGTGGTGCAACCCTAGTTCACATGAAGTATACAAGAAAACGCTTAACTGGAAAGAGAAGAGAGTAAGAAAGTGGGAAAAGCTAATAACTAGAGGAGCTAAATAAGCAGCTATCCAAGTAAAGAGAGAATAAAAGAAGAAGGATAAGAGTTCCTCTAAAGTCCGATCTTTGTGAACTGGAATATGGTAAAAGGATCTAACACCGAATTCCCGTTTGCGAGACAAGATCCACCGAAGCTTGTCCGCCCCTACCTATTCCCCCTAAAGCAGTACAAGAGGGAATAAAAGGAGGCTAGAACATCCACTTCCCAATCCTAAGTCAAACGAATAAAGCTGACATTCCACTTAAGGGAGTCACTCGAATAATCCATGTTCACAGCGACATGCACATCCTTCGTGCTAGCGATGTTATATAACACTATAACACTGGAAATGCTTCCTTGAGACATACCTAACAATATTATTAGTAGAAGTGGCTAGAGAGTGATTATTGATGTAATGTAAAGAATGTGAAAACATAATAATATTGGTAATATGTTAATATGAGGGCAAGCACATTCTGCATGTAGATGCAGTCTTGTCTTGGCTAAGGTAGATATACTGCCATTATCATAGTATTGGGTAGGGGTGTGTATTTGTTATGCTGAAATGATATGCAACTGCTAGTTCACTAATTCTCTTTGGTTCTTTTATTACTAATGCATATTTGTCATTTCTTTTATTTCCTTAATCCGCGTGAATCTTGAGTGTTATTTATATGAGAACTTTATTTCAGTCCAAGATGGTGTGTCTTACCAATTTGTATATTATTTTTTGTTATATTCCTACTTTTACTTCTCCAGTCATTTGGTTATCGAGACATCACAAGAAATCAGTGACGTGCCTTATGCAGATTATTTTCGGGTTGAGGTATAAGCTATATCTGAGTTATTTGGACATGTCTATCTTACATTTATGAATGATTTGGCTTTTATGTAGTTTATTAGCTGCATATCTTTTGTTAATATTTAATATTTTGATATAAAGAGTCAAGTAAGATATTAGAATAGTCTGTTTAAAGATGTAGAGAGGAGGTATTCCTTAGCCTTTGTAAATGAGCCCTAAGCATTCATTTCTGTTTTACCTTATAGCACATTCATTTCTTATTTTCTTTGTTACTACTACTATTAGTAAAACACTGAGATTGTTGAGTTGTATTAGTTATGTCATTCCTGGTCTGTAAAGTGCTGCATGCCATTTATTTCTTGGGTTTTAGCAATCTACAATTTGAGTTTATTTCTTTATATGTTTATTTAATTTTTTTAAACCATTTGGTTCTGATCCATGCTTCTAGGAAATATGCATCACTTGTTAATTGATTTTATGGGAGCAGAACTTTGTGCTCCTAGGCCTATATCCAGAATAAAAAAATGGTTACCCCTGTTAGTTGTGTGGACAAAGCTGCTAAAAGCTTTAAGACACAGGCACCTTGCTCATTTAGCTTGGTTATCAATGTCTAATTGGCATTCTTCCTTAATATTGTATTCCTTTTGCCAACTAATCAAGTCATTCTTGTGGTCATTCTTATCTTTTTACTCTACTAAATGTTTACATAATCTATTGACACTGTAACTCAGTTTGTATAACTTTTTTCCTGGATCCAACATTAGGGGCTTTGGGATGTTGAGAGAGACACTGATAAATCGAAAGAACGCTGCATTTTGCGTATATATGTGAATGTGGCATTTTCCAAGAAAACTGTATTTAAAGGTCAGTCTTGCCGGTACTTTGTTTTGTTTTAGTTCAATCATGCTTTTTATGAGCATTGACAGAAAGGATCGCCCCTCCAAGCACTTATTGTAAATTGTCTCCTATTGCACATTTATTCTTTAAAGATTTTTACAGTGGGGAATGGGGACTCCTTTTAGTCATTACTTACATGATTCAGCTTCCACCATGATATTGATTCAAAAATGATTAGTTTCATCCCCTTAATTACTTATCAAAAAAAAAAAAAAAATGATTAGTTTCATCCCTTATCATTTCCACTGAGTAGGCAGATGTCAAGTAGTTTTCTGAGTGAAAATAATTCAAATGGGGTAGCCAAGTAATTAGTTGATGTGGCTGCTTGCCCTGTAATCTAACTTTGCAACGTGTATATATATTGAATAAGTCATAGTTATACATTCCAAAAGTCAAATGTCACAAATGTTGATGATTTCAATAAGGGGCTACTTATTGATCGGTTTTAATTGTCATATTGCATGTGTTCTCATGGCATTAAAAATTTGTACATAATAGATAAATGACTTAATATAATTTATTATTAATTTAATTTATGTTTCTATTTCAATTTATCACTAATTTAAGTGATGAATAGATTGAGTAATTTTATATAAATTGCATTGTAAAATAGGGGTGTTTCTTAAGTTCTTCTGTAGTGTTCCCAATATTAAAAAACCAAAAATGAAATCTCAGACTATGTAGCTACCTCTTTCATAGAATTTAAGTTTTATGGCACTCTTCCTATCTATAGCAACATCGTTATGTAGTTTTAGCAGGTAACCCTAGATTGACATACATAACATTCCAGGCTGAATGCAGAAGTTAATTTTTGGATATAGCGCATGAAAGTTTAGAATAAACAATTACAGTATTCTAAGACAAACTACTTTGTTGGTTAGTAACTTGAAATTGATTTGAAAATAGGACTTTCTCTTATGTCAAGTGAAGCCTCAAGAACACACACACACGCACTTCAGCGAAGGCAAAAAAAAAAAAAAATCTGTTTCTACGATAACTATGTAGACAAATATATGCATATATGATCTTGAATTCCTAGTGCTTGTGTTGGATGAGCCTGAGGGGATTTGAGCTTACATGGTTGTTCAGGGCATATGAGTCTTTGTCTTGTGTTTTCCTCAACTTTATACTGCATTTGGTACAAATAGAATGCTTAGTGTGTTTTTGTTGAATTTGCAGATTCTAAACAATGTCGCTAAAATAACTCTCTTCTCTTTTTCCTTTTTGGTGTTTTTCTTTCTTTCTTTTTTTCTTGGTTACTTATCTATATATATATATTTTTTTTGCTGAGGCTTGCTAATATCTTGATTGAAGTGTTACTATGAAATAAGGACTTGATGTGATACTAGGTGGGTGTATGTGGTCACAGGAAAAATTGTGCAGTCTAC
Source organism: Corylus avellana (assembly GCF_901000735.1). Classification (NCBI taxonomy): domain Eukaryota; kingdom Viridiplantae; phylum Streptophyta; class Magnoliopsida; order Fagales; family Betulaceae; genus Corylus; species Corylus avellana. The sequence goes on from NC_081541.1 coordinate 41,992,861, forward strand.
CATTGAAGAATGTCGAGAGGCTTACGTGGCCTGGATAGACATGGTAATGTCTTTCTGTTTTATTTAAATGCAGTTTTGATTTGCAGTTTATAAGTGTTAGAATGTCCATTTAAGAATTTGTATATTTGTTGCTCTCAGGCACATGAATTGTTGAAGCAGAAGAACCTTGAAAAAAAACAAGGTTGGGCTGTTGTAGATAGTTATATTTACAGTAGTTTCTCCAATGCATGAAATTTTATGCTTTGGCTGTTGTAGATGATTAAATATTTTAACTAATCATGTGCTTCTTCTCATTGGAGTAGAGGGGGTTGCTGCTGATATCATGACTCAGAATGGTGAAGTTTACTTTGAGAGTGAAGTAATTGCCGGGGAATCTTTGGAAAGGCCATTTGAGTCAAGTGACCATATAAGAACGCAACAGACATCTGATCCCGTAGATGCTAAACAAGAAGTTGGCAAGCAAGCAAATTTTATTGATGCTACATCCCTAGCATCTTGGGTAAAGGAGTTTATAGTGAAGTTAGGATCCTTGAGAAGTCAAAACCATATTTTAGTACTCGTGGTTATGGTTTTTGCTGTGATTTTCTTGATGCAGGTACGTACTTTTCTACCAGCTTATTTTTGCTATTTCAATTGAGCATTTTTCTCCAAGGGTTGAATGCTAGTGTGATATGATATGATGGCTTTGGGATGTGGCATTTTTTTTTTTTTTTTTGATAAGTAATGTATATATCAAAAGTGCAGAGGGGCGCAACCCAATTACACGAGAAGTATAAAAAGAGAGTGCCTAATTAGAAGAAGCGAAAAGAAAGAGAAACTAATCACTAAAGCAGCTAACCAAGCGGCAGTCCAAGTGAAAAGTGTAAAGAAGAAAAAGTGGATAAGCTCCTCTAGAGTCCTAGTGGAATCATCAAAACATCTTACATTTCTTTCGTTCCATAAGCACCACATAAGACATAAAGGAATCATCTTCCACACAACCACACTCCCGGAACGCCCTCCCGTCCACCAATAGGCATATAAATCCTCCACCCGACAAGGCATAACCCAATGCAACCCAAATCGACTAAAGATCGAATGCCAAAGAACACAAGCAACCTCACAGTGAAGAAGTAAATGATCGACAGACTCTCTGTTCTTCTTACACATACAACACTATTTTACTATCACAATATTCCTCTTTCGCAGATTATCATGAGTCAGAATTTTGCCGTGAGCCGCAGTCCACCCAAAAAATACCACTCGCGTAGGCACCTTAGTATGCCAAAGGCTCTTCCAAAGAAACACCTCTTGATCGATATTGGAAAAAGCCTTATAGAACGACTTCACCTCGAACTTGCCCTTAGTGGATGTGGACCAGCGAATATGGTCCATAATACCGTCGGAAATCTTACAAGAGTACAACTGATCAAGGAAAGATAAGACCACATCCAACTCCCAATCCTGGACGGATCGCACAAAGATGACATTCCACTCAACATTCCCATTTCTCCTAATAAAATTATCCTTCTCCCAGGCTTCCTTGTGTCTCGCAATACTAAACAGGGACAGGAAAGCACGCTTCAATGATTGCTTCCTTGGGATGTGGCATTTGCAGTCTACTTGCCTTATGAATGGTTACAAGATAGTCTCTAAGGGTGTAGAGTCTATTTTGGACTTGTTTTTCTATGCAATTTAAGAAATTGTTGTCATTGGTAGGGTCTGCATGTAGTGTGTTTCATTATAGTATCTCTTTTCATCAATTCTTTTTGTATTCCATTGTATTTTGTCATGTTTTCAATAAAACCTTCTCTTAACAGTATTTTAACAAGGTTTTCGGTGATGTTGGTAGATGGTATTCGAATTGTTCCCTTTCTTTTTAATATATATTAATTTCATGTGTGTTTTAACATAATAATAGGGTAGAAAGTGAAACTTCTCATCCAAAATAAGAAAAGAATCATGTTGGTCTAATGATTTGTTGATAAACCTAGAGTTTTTTCAGAGTTCTATAGTATTTAGGAAGTAAACATACACTCATTTCCATAATTATTTGTTTAAGGTTGGAAATGATAAAGGTGGCTACTTATAAGCTTAGGATCGGTTCTCAGTTGGTTTTGTTTTCTTGGGCGCAGTTGAGCATAGTTGTGCTATTAGCTAGGCCCCAACACATCCATGTGAACCCTCAGATGAGTAGCATGGGCAGTGGAATCGGTGGAAGATCATCTGAAGCAATGGCTTGGATGGAGAAGCTAATTCACCACCTTAAAGATGAAATGTACACAGTTGAGGCTCGGCTCGAGAGGATGCGACATGAGCTCACACTGTTGAAAGCACAACTGAAAGACCTAGAGCATCTCAGTAAGCAACAATAGTCAATTTGTATATCCTTATGATTCCTGTCATGGTAAAATGTTATTTTCCCTTCTGTACTCGAAAAATGTATCATACAAAGGAATTTTGTCAAATTTGTATCTGTATGTACTAGTTCCCTTGTTGATTACTAGTGATAAAATTGGAAGAGGGTTGGCCCATCACCCATGACTCAAAAACCAGGTGTACTAATTCATTCTGTTTTGTCAATCAGTCTACTCTTGAGGGTAGGTTCTTCAAATGTTATGTTTATGGCCTAGTTGGTTAATTAAAATACCTAAACATTACACTAATTTCAAAATTTAGAACCAATATGGTACACATCTCTTCTACCCCACAACGGATCGAGGCCGGGTGTAATACATTTTATCTAGAAAATGGACGGCCTAGATCGTGATAATAATTTTTTTTTTAAAGATAATATTTAGATTCTTTTAAGAATTTTACCATGAAGTCACTTTAAGAAATTTACGTGATCCTGATTCATGAAACCCTTGCCCCAAATTTAAGCAAGATTCGAATTGGAAACTTATTTTAACCCCCTATTTTACCCTTGGAATCAACTTAAGACTTGTTTTGGTGTAAAATATTTTATATTATTATTATTATTTGTGTTTGGTGTGATGTAAAATATTGGTCAACTTGAAAATGTTTTCTTAAGGCATAACCCTTGCCCCAAGTGGGGCAAGGCAAGATTCGAATTAGAAACTTAATTTAACCCCCTATTTTACCCTTGGAATCAACTTAAGACTTATGTTTGGTGAAAAATATTGTATAATAATAATAATAATATTATTATTATTATTATTATTTGGCATGACGTAAAATATTGGTCAAATTGAAAATGTTTTTATAAGGCATAAAGTCGTTTATGTTTTTCATCTGCGTAAACTATTTTTCGCCGCTCTTTCATACCTTCACAAGGACTATTTCAACAACTGTCTGCTCAAATGGCAAGCAATATAGATAAATAATTGCACTGGATTTCAATTCCACTTTTTAAGGCATTCTATTATCATGCTATCTTCCTTCACATCTCTTCTTTGCTGCCTCCCTCTCTCTTCCTTGCAGTTCTTCAAATTATTAGGAAAATATAAGAAATATTTGCTGATATTTCATACAAACCAAATACTGAAATATATTATACGCTGAAACAAATGAGACGTAATAAATAAATAAAGCACACTCGAGAATTCATACACCCTCCACACTATCCCTACTTCCTTCTCGTGAAAAGCAAGAAAAATGTACAAAAGTGCAAACTTTTGCATCTATTCTCCTCCAAAATGGACCCCATTTTAAGATGTTTATGTTTTTGAAAGCATTCCCTCCTCTCTCTCTCTCTCTCTCCTTTATCCTTCCATCCTTAAAAAAAAAAAAATAATAATAAAATAAAATAAAATAGTGCGCATGGTAGCTAGAGAAGTCAGCCATAGAAGGGTGGCCTGCCCACATGATCAAGGCCCATTATTTTGGAGACGACCACCGACCTTACACACGGCTTTTACTTGGATCGACCCCTTTTGCATGCAATATATTTTTATATAGGCTATATAGCACCAGTACTTCTCTTCAACAAGATTCTGATAATGATGGTGCACTTAGATTATTGGCCCTGCAGACTTTCTTTTTGATTGAAAAAATCGTACGGATGACCCTCAAAAAGCATACGCTATTAATGTGGCATGTTCCACATTGTTTTTGGTAAAGGGAATGAGTTTTTGGAGGTATTCTTAGCATTGCTTCAACATTAAATTTCTATATATAAATCTCACAATATATATATATATATATATATATATATATATATATATACAACAATATCAATTTTGGGCCTACGATAAAAGTTGCGGCGCAGCAAAAAACGTCGTGCTTTCTCCAAGTTTCCAACCGTCCACTTTCCTTTTTTCAGGTTATTATCATTGTTGGAAATTCAGACAAAAGAAGCACTTTTCAATTTCTTTCTTCTATGATCCTCTCAAATCTATGGACTTTGTAGCTCTGAAAAGGCTTGGCAAAAGCAAAATTATTTAGTTGCCCATTTTGAAACGTCTTTGGATCCTGATCGATCTCAAGCTTATTATGAATCTTCAACTTTGATGCTTATAATACAGTTGGAGTTTGGCTTGTCTTCTCGTGTGAAAAAATAAACGGTGGAGATCATGGGATTGATCGGGGAGAATTCTAGTTATTTTTTTTTACTAAGGTTCCCATCAATTAATGTTATTCAATTCCCTTTGGGGCTCAGTTACAAGCCGATTTGAGAATTGTTGGAAAATAATACATGGTGGAATAATGCTTTGGCTTTTGAGTAGCCACAATCGTCTTCTATGGGCGCAATATTACTGTATCTACAAAACGGTTCTAGAGAGAGAGGCTCTACCTTCTCTCTAGAATTTCTTTCTTTTCTTCTAGACAACACTAAGAAAAATTTCAAGAGGATGGAAGATTTAGATTTAGATCTTCCATTCTCCCATTTCACGGTAGCAGTATTCAGTGTCTTCTTTGTAGGCTTTTGCGGTCTTCGTTTATGGCGGGCTGCTTTAGATCTAGTTTGTAGATATAGATCTAGATCCAGATCTAGTATCTTTAACCTTATATCTGATCGTTTTCTTTGGTTAAGGTGTGTCTTTTGAAGAGATGTCTACGATGCCATGTTCCTCCATTGCTGCTTGTGGGGATTTTGTTTTTTGTTTGTCCTGCCCTTTGGCTTGAGGATGAAATAGATTAGTGTGGGGGCTTAACTCTTACGGCCGGATTTTTAGTTTCTAGTTATTTTTTATTTTTGTTTTTGTATTTGGGTTATCCATGTCATAAATCTAATCTGCATGAAGCAAATCTATTCTTTGAAGTCATTTTTATGACTTTATAACTATCATAGCTTTTGACTATAATTTTTCAGAGCTGTATGCTCAATGATATAAGAGCTTTTATGCTCGTAAAATTTCATTAATGAAAGTTCCATATCTTTAAAAAAAAAAAAAAAATGGTATGAAAGTACGTAGTTTTTAGTATCTATTTTAATTTTTTTGCTTAAAAAAGCAAAAAGCTATGGCTTAGGATGCTATCTTATTGGTTTTTAATTTTTCATTTGATTCCTAATCATGAGGAGGATAACATTCTACGGCTCTTCTATTCATTGGACGAGAAAGTAGCCCATCATTATAAAGTAATTGAGTGGATAAATAGGTGAGGATGGGATCATAGGCCTTATTCCCTTACCCCCTCCCTTCCTTCAAATCTACAACTTATCTCTCCCACCGTCTTGTCATGACTTTCCTTTTTGGAGCCATCTGGAGTTTTCTTGCCGTAATCAACGAGGGCAATGAAGCTATCATATCATAATCATAATCATAATCATATTCTAGTAACCACCATACATGATATATACATGCATGCTGACATACATTTACCATGGAGAGAGAGAGAGAGAGAAAGGGGGCTTTTTGGCTTTTATCATTTATTCTTCCTCTCGTTCATGTTCATCCCACCTATCGGGGTGCTATACTTACAATTTTTGCATGCAAGAAAAATGAAAAACACGCGAAAACAATTGCTTCAATAATATCTCTGTCGGCTTTCACCCGGTTCAAGAGAGAGAAAGAGGGTACTTTTTCGTTTTTATTTTTTATTTCTTATATTTTCTCTTTAATTTGCATTCATTTTTCCCATTTACAGATTGGGATTTTCTTAAGAAATTCGCATCCAAAGGAATGATGTAAATCTCCATGGCAATAACAAACAAATAGGGTGACAATGGATCACCTTGTCTAAGCTCCTTTTTTCACTAAAAACGAGCAACCGAAAACTTTGGGTAAGGTATTACAGTACACCCTAACCCATCCAACAAATCTATTCGGCCGAGCAACCAAAACATCTCATACTATGAAGAATAAAATCCCAATGGGCACCATCGTACACCTTCATGAGATTAATTTTTAAAGTGCGTATAGCTTTTCCCTCAACCTTATAGTCATCTCTAATCACCTCTTGTGCTAAAAGCTCGTTTTTGTCAATACTAAGGGCTTGTCTGGGTGTTCATTTGAATGGCTTAAAAGTGTTTTTAACATTCAAAAAGTTTGTTTGAAAAAAAAAAAAAATACCCGTTTGATAAAAAAAATTTGAAAGCACTTCTAAAGGTCCAAAAAGTCTAAAAATAGCCAAAACGCACTTTTAGTAAAAGCTTAAAAATGAAACTTTTGCCAATATGCGTTTTTTAATTTAAAAATTCTATTTCTCAAACACAACCTCAATTCAAATATGCTCTAAATTACGAGACAAAGGTAGTTTGATTAAGAACTAAAGTTTTTCATTTTAGTATGGGAAAAATTTTATGTGATTGGAGAAGAATATGACTCTTTATGTACAATAACTCATCAATAACTCTTAACTATACCACCTGTGCCTAATCAGTGTTATCTAACTTCAAACCCAAGCATTCTCTCTCGGATGACTAATCAGTTGCACACTCTGGGAGCTAGATCCGAAAGGACACGTGGAACTCACAAAACCGTTGACCAAGTGAAGATACGTCTTCAGATCGTGACATGTGGCCATATCCCCCTTCGGGAGGTACGGTGACTCCCTGCTACTAAGTCTAAGCTCTTGTCCCACGTCAGCATAAACCCACTGCATCTCTTCCACGCACTTGCTCATCCAACCCCGAATGCTGGCCACGTGGTTACTCTGCTTACACGCCACGTCGCCATGCTTGAACACAAAGCCAGGTACTTTGGTAATAACATCGTCGGAGTTCACAATCCTAAGTATCCTGGTCCCACTTCTCTCAAGGTGGGCCCTAAAGCCCCTGTTCCCAACACGTGGCCCACCGAACGAAATCACCGTCACCATTGGTGCATTTTCGTAAGTGGTGGTGATATCGTATGCGGTGAGCGTAGCGAGTGCCGCGCCGAGGCTGTGACCCGTGATCGTGAAGCTGAGTGGCTCATCACCGTACATTTCAATCACCCTCGCGATCTCTTCCCTCACCATCTCTTGCAAGCTACGACACGTGGCAGTCCTCGACGTGTAGAGGCTCAGGAACCCACTCTCTACCATGGGCCCCTTCCTATTTTCGGTGGGATCGCCGTGGTTAGGTAATTCAGTTAACGTGGCGCGTAAATTTTCCACCCACTCCAAGCACGTGGCCGTGCCTCTGTAGGCTATCACCACGTCACGCCGCCCAAGACGGGCGATCTCCTCCTTGTCCTGACAGACAGCAACATAGCCAATCCAGCCGGACTGGGTGGACACCCAGCTCGGGTGGGCCATGTTAAACCAACTTGGCAACTGAACCCCACAGGTGGCGCGAAGGTTTCTGGTGATTTTGTACCCTGTTTCGCCTACCCCTGTCTGGGCGAAGAGCGAGCTTCTGGTGTGGCGACACGTGGCGTATGTTGGGGAGGAGGGGTCAAAGTCAAAGGAACGATACGCCGCCTCGACAAACTGCCCGTAGCGCAGAATTTCGCAGCGTAGGTTATGGTCGAGAGGGTCGAGCAAGCCCTCCCAGTTGTTGATGCCCTGGAACTCCATCCACCTCTTTCCCAGTTTTGCAGACTGATCGGAAACGCTGCGTTTTGACGAGTCGTGCTTGTTGAGCGAGCTGCATGAGACCTCAAAGCCTCTCAATGCGAAGCTTTTAGTTTTGGTGGTGGCGGTAGAGGCGGCATAATAGTGCACGCCCACCGAGGATTTTGGTAGAGGTGGAGTGGTGAATGGGCGAACAGCTCCAAAAACAAGCCTCATTTTCTTATGAAGCGAATATTTTGGCAGGTTGTGTGGAGCTGGGTTCGCTCACTTCACTTGTCAGTCACAGCTTATATCCATGACTGATATGGTGCATGGTTTTATAGAGGAAAAGAGAGAGAGAGAGAGAGAGAGAGAGAGAGAGAGTGGACGGTGGTGGTGCATGTTGAAGGAGGACTAGGTAGGTACTTTGAGATTTGAGGGGGAGAGAGATTACAAATGATAACAGAAAACGGCTTTGGATACAAAAATGTGAGCGTCACAGAGAGAGAGAGAGAGAGAGAGAGAGAGAAGTGGGTTGAAAGGTGTTTGACTAAGGCTGATGGGTCCTGAGTGAATAAATGGACAGCGACAGATTTGTCTTTCCGACCAGAGGTGGCACGTGCGTTCAACAGTACGCGTCCCATGGTCAGCTCAACTCAGCGCGGCCTGAGCCATGTATTCTTTACTTTACTTTCCTCTCTTTTCTTTTCTTTTTTCTCTTTTTTTCAGTTTAACCACTCGATACAATTTACCACGCGCGTGCATGTGACAGAATTATTTAGAACATGTTGGAGGATTGCTTTGAGGAATAAGGGCTTGTTTGGGTTTGCATTTTTTTTTTTTTTTATTGAACTGAATTTAAAATTGTGAATATTGAGAAAAAAAATAAAAGAGTTGAGATTATGTTTGGCTTGTTTGAAGAATATAAAATCTAATAATAAAAAATCTAATTAAAAAATAAAATATATATATTACAAAAAACAAAAAAGAAAAAAAAAATTGGGGTGGCATGACAGTGGTTTTGGGGGTGGCCAAGTTTGATGCAGGGGGTGGAACAGCCACCCCCGAGACTCTTAGGGGGTGGTTCGGCCACCACCTTGGAGTGGTCCGTGTGGCATCCCACATCGCTTGGATATGGAGATGGAGATATGCTTATATGTATACTTACACCCTTAATGATAACAACACGTTTTAAAGTCGTGATGATTATGAATCCATCAGAACTCTGCAGTTAAGCTTGCTTCTGTGAGAGTAGTACCAAGATGAGTGGTCTCTTGGGAAGTCTGATTTGAGATAGCCAAAAGCGGACAATATTGTGTGTCATTAAGGTAGAGTGTTACAATCCAGCCACCACCTCTAAATATATATTTTTTTATTAATTTTTTTTTTAATTTTCTTGATTTTTAAAATTTTTTATTTAATGTTTTTTATTAGTTTGGTTGAAATTTTTTGAATAAAGTTGAAAATTTTTGAGTTGAGTTGAGTGTTAGTGGATGTCAAATCAACTAAAAAAGATAAAAATAAAAAATAAAAAAAGTTTAGAAGAATTGGGAAGAATTAAAATCAAAAAGAGTTTTTTTATTAAAATGTTTTATTTTAAGTTGTGTTTTGACTATTTTTAGAGTCAAAAAATTAAAAAGTAATTTTGAAATTTTTTACCAAACAAATCAATTTTTTGTTATATTTTTTAACTTCCTAACCCAATTTCGAATGGGCTTTTACTCCTATTTACAAATTACAAGCGCTACAATAAGCTCAGAAAAAGGTAGCACATTACAATTTTTTTTTGTCAAAATGTCCAAAATACCCATTTTTTTAATAATAATATTTTTTTTTTTTTAAAAAAAAAGAAATTTGCAAAGATGTTGCAAAAATTTTGCAAAAATTTTGCAAAGATGTTTATATATATATAAACCTATGAATCTTTACACTTTTTCATTTTTTCTTTTATAATAAAAAATCATGGGTATTTTTGAAATTTTGACAAAATTTAACCGAAAATTTTAACCCTTAATTGAGAATTTTTCAACTTCGAAAGTGCTTTCAAAATGCCTTAAAAGTTCATGTAGTTTTGTGAAATTTTCCTAAAAGTTAAAATGAAACATTGAAGGAATTATACCATCAAATAAGATGATAAGGCAATGTTATAGACATTGATCAGGATCCTCTAAATTTCAAAGAACTAGTTAATACAATATAAGAGGGTAAAATAGTCTTTTCAATTTTGTTAAAACCATTTTACCTTCTTGTTTTACCTGATCGGTCCTCTCCATTTCCTTTGAAATGGAGAGGATCTTTTTGGTTGATCAAGAATCAGAAAAGGCAGGATCTTTTCCATACATTCCTTCTATTAATTATAAGATAATATCTTCTTTTTATTTGCACTTACCCAGTAATGATGAACTTTACAAGATTGACTACTGATAAGCAAGAGAGGATGGGGACCATGACTATCTTTCCATTTTGCAAAGTACTCAAAGAATTCTCTTAGACACGTACACCGGTGCGTTTGGGAGTGCGTTTTTAAAAAAATAACCTGCGATTTTAAACCAAATCGCAACTTTAGGGTGTTTGGGATTGCGATTTTAAAAACGCAAGTTTTAAAATCGCAAAAAAATCTGCGATTTTCATAAGTTGATTAGAAGGTGCTTATTTGAAAAAGTGCGAATTTAAAACAAAATCACGATTTCTATTAAAAAGATATTTGGCTCAATAGTTACCTTTTTTAGAACGCGAATGAAAAAAATATCAAAAATACCCACCTAAAATATATTTAAACCCTTCTTTTCTCTTTTTTTTTTCTTCATCCTCTCTGTCTTGTTCATCCTTATTGGTAATTTGGTCATGAAACCGCAATTATATGCTAATGTTATCCAAACATTCAATTGATAAAAAAAGTACTTTTTAGTATGTTTTACCAAACGCCTGTGTGATTTTAAAAACGCAATTTTTAAAATCGCACTTATTGAAATCGCACTCCCAAACGGCCCTTTATTTTCATAATTTAATTTCACTTTTAAGATACCTTAACACTATATATATATATATATATAGAGAGAGAGAGAGAGAGAGAGAGAGAGAGGTTAAGACAAGACTAGTATAACTAAAAATGTAAGAAGATATATCCTCTTCCTCTTTCAATAATTTAGGGGTGGCAATTCGTATTCGTGTGTTGGATTCGGGTTGTGTCAAAGTATGAATATAAAACTATATAGGTTCACCCTAAACTGATTTATTTAATTAAACAAGTCAGACCATTCAATTCAAACCAATTAATTTCATGTTGGGTTAATGATGTCGGGTTCATAGATCATGTCGTAAATCGTTAGCTCTAAATGTCGTGTATAAGGTTCAGATTGTGTTGATGCATGTATAAGACTATATCAGCCAATTATATTCCGACTCATTTAATTAAAAGAATCATATCCCTCATCCTTCACCCGTTAATTTTGTACTAATTTTGTGTCAAGTTCGCAGATCGTGTAGAAAATGATCAGTCTTACAATAATAATTTGAGACTAAACATATTACGAAACATTTGAAATATTTCTAACATGATCTAAATTATACAATTCAAAAAATACAGTTGGTTTATTGTCACTTGGAGTTTCTTCTTTATCTTCATCTCCTTCAGTTTGGTCTCTATTTTCTTCAGGTGATTCCATGGAATTAGATAAGCACCATTATCATCAATATGCCCCCTCAAGTTCAACAGCAATGAAAAAAATGTTGAGCTTATTGTGAAGTGTAGAGAATCGAAGAGAAACAATGGCTTTGTAAGAATATTAGCTAGTTGGTCACGGAACTGTGAGGAACCAATTACATCAAGAGTTTTGTAAGACCAAGTTACATTAAAATATTTTGGCCACTGAATTAATCAACACTAAAAACCTAACAAAACTCTCAATTTGCCAATTCGGTGACAAAACCCAAATACAACAAAATGTTGAAGTCAAAAACCTAATTAGATCAGACCTTTGATTATCTCATCTGAAAATTAACCAATTATTAGTTCTCAGTAAAGAAAATTAAAACCTTTTTATGGCATTTAAAATTGCACCATGCAAGTCATGTTCTAAGAGTCGTCCACGTGAATAAAGCGGCACTTGTTATACCTCAACACTTAAGGTTTTTTTTTTTAAATAAAAAAAAACTTTAATTTCCATTTCTCTCCAACTAGTGAAAAAGGAAAAAGGAAATGATAAATAAGTACGTAAATAAACATGTAATATAGAGCTTAAGAACAAGCCAATTTACCTTGAGATGTTAAAGCCAAGCCTAGCCAAGCCTAAAGAATGTTTACGTTATGCATGCAAATCATTGAAAAGGTCTAGATTTACTCTGCATCTTACACAGACGCCCGTGAGATCATGTACTACACCAAGTGAAAGCCGCCATCAGAAGGCATCAAGAAAGATAATTTTTTTTTTTTTTACAATTATCTCACAATTTTAATATGTTGGTCTTAACTACCTTTTAGATCAATCATCATTGCCAAAAAAAAAAAAAAAAAAAAAAAAAAAAAAAGTTATTTCACAATTATCCTCAATTGCAACTTAGCATTCCCAACCAACCTTTAATTAATTATTATTATTATTATTTTTTTACAATGATTTGATCTAAATTAGACTGGTTGAAACTGTCATATCAGCATTGTGAAATAGGTATAAAATAAAATATTAGGTAGTTTCTAGCATTACTCAAAATAAATCTAATAATTAGTTGAGACTGTCATATCAACATTGTGAAATTAATAGTTGTTGAATAAAAATGGAGTTTATAAAATTACTCTTACTCCCACACTCCCTGATGTGGCAGTGAAAATTATCATTGAATTTTGAATCCTATAATGATTTTCATTGCTACGTCAAAGTGTGTGGGATTGTATGTAGCATTTCTCATTTATATATATGTTCCACTCCTCAGTTTTTAATTTCTAAAATGAGTGATGTTAGTAACCAAATTTTATCTCAGAATTATCCCACAAGACTAATGTAACAATGCCAAACAACTCTTGCAAGGGGCAAAACCACAATAAGCAATGTTTATAATGCTACAGCAGCAAGTACGGTAAGCAAAATTATACAAAAAGAAAAAATAGGATACGAAATAAACATAGTGAATGCATCAAGGCGAATCTAATCAAACTTGATCAACCATTATCAAGTAACCCTAATGTGGTGGAGTTGGTCCGGGGGTATTGGTAAGTAAGCAGAGAATACTTTAGGGTGCGATACAACTCTCTATAATGAACTTGATAAAATAATCCCGATTGGGGGGCAACAACCCCAAAAAAAAAAAAAAATTAAAAAATTAAAAAAAAAAAATTAAAATGCCTAAAAAAGTATATGGGATAACCTCACTAACATTAATAATTTAGCCCCCTAATTTTTTTTTTTTTTCCCATCTCCATACCTAAAAATTTAGTTACAAACTTGAACTTTTGGATATTATAAGATATTATTCATTAAAAATAGGGTATCTTTTGGCTTTCTCGGGTTGGGCGCGGAGAGATCGAGGGGCCAGAACGTAGAAACGTTTTCGTCGTGTTGCTCACTTCAAGTACTAGGCTTCCTACATGTCCCACTTACTTTTCTTTTTTCTTTCTTTTTCACCGTGAACAAGCCACAGAAAATTGCCATTTGCTTTTCTTTGACACTTTTTTCATTTATTTTTTTTAACCTCAAAACCTGGGAGAGTTTGTCCGTATAGGACATAAAATGTCATGTGACAAACACCAACGTTAGATATAGGACATAAAATATCATGTGACAAACATGACACCAACATGAGATATACATGACACCAACATGAGTATAGAGAGAAAAAAAAAGAAGCTAAACTTACAATTGGTTTACAATTTTCTATAACATACAAACACGTCTCAACATGTGATTGCATGTGTTACATTTTTTTAGTGGTTGACATGGCTTCAATCACATGATGACATGTGTTGGAAGGTTTTAGTAGCATATGTAGAAAAAAATGTCTTGGTTTTAAATGACTTTTACAAGATTCACATACTAAATGACATAATTTATTACAAGATTTTGTTTTGTTGCATTTAATTTTGTAAATGATTTCCCGTGCGTATTTTCGTTATTGAAAGACATTGACAATTTTTGGTAGTTTTGGTGGGACATTGTCTCAATTGAAAATTTGAAGAGAACATTGTCAATATTGAGAGGGGTATGTAGACTTAGCTGTAGTAACTGTAATTTGAGAGGGGGTATATAGACTTTCACCAAAATTTTAAATGATGTGGCAATATATACATAATTAAATAGTTAAAACAATACTATAAAAGTAATAAAAATAAAGTTATACGAGTTTATACAAGTTGATATGATTTTAAGCGAGCTTGACTCATTTAATAAATGATCCTAAATTTTTGTTTAAGCTCACCTAACTCGAGTCAAGTTTATACGAATTGAGTTGGAGCTCTTTAGGAGGACCATTTACAACCTTATTTGTGTAGATTCCGCCGCCAATTAACTTCCCATTTATAGCCTTATTTGTAGGGGTGTAAACTACACTATAAAGTTGAATAATACCTTATAGCATTTGATATACAATGAATGTTTTGCTGATATGCAATGAATGTTTTGCTGATATATATACTTAATAGTATTTTTTTATAGACATGGATAGGTAGAGGCCTCTAAAAGAATTTGGTATACAATGAATGTTTTGCCGAATTCTTTTATAGGAGGTGCACGCACCACTTATATACATGATATGACTGAAAGTAAAACAAGAAATTGTGTACAAGAGACAACTCAACATGAATGTCTATGGAAAAGATTTCCTAGGGAGAATTGTTTTGTTTCCTTGTAAGAATTGTCTTGAGGCTAACATCCAGTTAGTATTGCAACTGTCCGTGTATATTTTCTTAATGTAGCAAATCATTTCCCATCTTGTTGAATTGACTTAGTTGTAGTGACGGTTGTCTCATGATCTTCTATTGCATGATTTGACGGATTGTTTATTC
>NC_081541.1:42007731-42014272 GCF_901000735.1 Corylus avellana
CACGATATTCGGCTTTGGTGGAGGATCGAGACACCACAAGTTGCATTTTGGCACACCATGAGATAAAGCAAGAACTGAAATAAACATCAAAGCCTGTTGTGGATCTGCAGTCATGATTTGGGTTGTCAGCCCAGTCTGGTTGACAAAAGGCTCGCAACCGATGGCTACCTTTGGTGAACGAGAGCCCATGATGTTTTGTACCTTTTAAATAGTGAAGGACTCATTTCGTAGTTGTCCAATGAAGAGTAGTGGGAGAATGGAGATGCTAACATAGCTGATTCACGAAGTAGGTAATGTTAGGTCTAGTAAAAGTACAGTATTGAAGAGCGCCCACCACTTGATGATACACAGTTGGATGATGTAAGGGGTCACCAATATTGGCAGACAATTTGGCACCTGAAACACAGGGAGCTGAGAAAGGCTTCGCAACAAGCATACCGGTCTTGTTAAGAAGATCAGAAATATACTTGGTGTGACAGAGATGAAGTCCCTAAGAATCACAAACAGCCTCAATGCCCAAAAAGTAACTCAATTCCCCAAGGACTTTAAGAGGGAATTCTTGTTGCAGAGCAATAACTAAGGAGGAGATGGTAGCTTGATTGTTCCCACTGACTAATATATCATCAACATAAATTAAGAGAAAAATCACAACATCGTTAGAGTGAAAATCAAACAAGGAGGAATCCACTAGAGAACCTGAGAAGCCAAGAGTTTCCAATGAGAGAGAGCATATTGAACCAGGCTCCAGGGGCTTACTTGAGACCATATAAATCTTTATGGAGTTTACAGAAAAATGTGGGATAGTTCGAGTCCACGAAGCCTTGTGGTTATTCTATGAAGACTTGTTCATTAAGTGTACCATGCAAGAAAGCGTTGGACACATCCAATTGTTTTACCTGCCAATGAAATTGTACAGCGAGAGCAAGGACCAACCGTATAGTAGTTGGCTTCATGACTGAGCTGAAGGTCTCCGTATAATCAATTCCACTTCATTGATCAAATCCCTTTGTGACAAGTCGAGTTTTGAATCTATCTAGGGATCCATCAGGCTTCCTCTTAATTTTGTAGACCCATTTATTTCTATGAAGACTTGTTCACTAAGTGTACCACGCAAGAAAGCGTTGGATACATCCAATTGTTTTACCTGCCAATGAAATTGTACAGCAAGAGCAAGGACCAACCATATAGTAGCTAGTTTGGTGACTGAGCTGAAGGTCTCCGTATAATCAATTCCACTACATTGATCAAATCCCTTTGCGACAAGTCGAGCTTTGAATCTATCCAAGGATCCATCAGGCTTCCTCTTTATTTTGTAGACCCATTTATTTCTAATTAAGTTTTGGTGTTTCAGTCGTGGATAGAGGCTCCAAGTTTGGTTTGCTACAAGAGCATCAAAATCTTGCTGCATGGCTCAGCACCACTCAGGTGAAGTTTGGGCTTGGTTAAAAGTGGTAGGTTCATGTTCGGGCAACACAGAGGTAATGGGCTAGAATGGGTGTTTAGTGTAGTAGAAGAGGGAAAAATCAGCAAATTGCTTAGGTTTGGAAGACCCAGTCTGTGACCTGGTAACCATTGAGTGTTGAGAGGGAAGATGATTCCGAACATGGGCCACGGTTAAGTCAGAAGGTGTAGGTGAGGTTAAAGGAAGAGAGATAAGAGGTGAGTTGTAGGCAATTTCGGTTGTTGGAGTGAAATGAGAAGAATCTAGATGTGGAGTATGGTCTCTAGAAATAGTACTTGGTGGGGTACTATAATGAGGTGCAGAGCTAGGGGCCATGGGTTGACGCTCATGGAAGAACATGTTAGTGGAATTGGGTGGGTTACCATGATGAAGCGAAGAGCTATGATCCATGGGCTGAGGCTCATGAGAGGACATGTGTGTGGGGATTGAGGTGGATAATTGTAGAGGAGGTGTAGGAAAAGTAATAAAAGAAATTACTCGAGTTGAAACAACAATAGAGAAAGTATGAGGAGAGGGGCTTGTATCTTTTGCTGGAAAAAGGCCTTCATCAAATACCATATGCCAAGACACATATACTCTTTTGAAGAGGGGATCTAGACACCGATAGACATATTGATTGGAGCTATATCTAATAAAGATACATTGTTTACTGTGGAAACTGAGTTTGTGTGCTGCATAAGGTCTAAGCAGAGTGTAGCAACACAACCAAATACCTTTAAGATGGAATAATATGGTTCTCTTTAAAATAATTTGGAAAAATGGGACATGTGTTTGAGGATGGGAGAGGGCAGCCAGTTGATCAAATAGATGGCAGTTTGGTAGGCATCGACCAAAATGGGTGTTTAATTTGGACTGAGCTAATAGGGACAAACCAACTTCTATAATATGACGATGTTTACGTTCAGAGATTCAATTTTGTTCGGGTGTGTGAGGGCAAGAAATATGATGAAAAATACTATTGGTTGTGAGAAACGTGGTAAATTGTCATGATACATATTCACCACCTCCATCACTTTGAAACTATTTAATTTTGCAAGAAAAGAGATTCTCAACAAGACCTTTGAATTGAACAAAATAATGAAATACATCTGATTTCTGATTAATGGGATACATCCAAGTAAATCTAGAAAAATCATCAATAAAAAGTACATAATATTGACAATTATTAGTAGACCTAATTGGTAAAGTCCAAACATCATAATGGATGAGGTGGAGATGAGAGTTAGAGATACCTTAAGACTCTTGAAAGGGTAATTTCTTGCATTTTTCCTAGTTGACATGCGGGAAAAAGCTGGGATATAGTGGGACTGCCATCAATTGGTAAATTGTGAGAAGTAACCAATCTTTGAACAATGGGATTTGAGGGATGTCCTAAGCATGAACGCAACACATCAAGGGTGGCTTTTATTTCTAGAAAGGCTATGAAGCCACAACGTTTATTCAAGGAGGTCATTTTCAAGTAGATCGGGTACAAGCCACCTTCACTCGATCCTTCCAATATTGTTGTTCCCGTTCGGATGTCTTTCACAATGTAAGAAGAGCCAGTGAGTAAGAAATAACAATTATTATCAATTCAAAAGCGATTGATGGATAATAAATTGGCTAAAAGATTAGGACAATGCAAAATATGGTGTAAAACAACTTTTGGAGAATGGGGAGTTTGAAAGGTAGAGGAACCTGAGTGTTTGATATGTAAGCCAACCATTGCCAACAACCACTATTTCATCACCTTGGAGGGTTCATGAATGGACAGATTCTCAAGTGCAGAGGTGATATGAGCATTGGCTCAACTATCTGCAAACCAAGGTTGGTCATCATTTTGAGAGAGACTGGTTTGGGCTACCATTGCAGCTAATCGTGCAGGTGGATGCATGCCTTGGTAGGCATAATCCATCTTGTGGTAACAATCCAAAGCTCCATGGTTAGATTTACCACAAATTTGGCAGAGAGACCTTGGTGAATTACCATAGAAGGGCTGCTGCAAGGAAGCATTTGTCTGTTGGGAAACCCAATGTGATAGTTGTTGCTACTAGACGTGTTGTTGCTACTTAGGCAAAAGGTGTCCTAGATTGCCATTATGCTTGTTGACATAAGTGTTCCTTGGAGAGGCAGATTGTAACATCCCCAGCCCGTTAAGGCTGAGTTTGCCACTTTTCTTCTTTTACAACAAAAGTTCTTGCAAAGATCTATAAGGTCTATCAGAGTACTTGATTTTAAAGGATACAAAAAATGTATAAAACATTATTCAAGAGATTTTATTACAAGCGAAATTAGAAACATTAAACTTTAGTTGCGGAATATCATATTATTATAATCACTGATATGAAAAGACTTTGAAAATTAATAATTATTCCCATCCCCATTCCGGCCTCCTATTCCAGCATCATTTCTACCTGAAAACAAGAAATAAAACTGAATGAGCCCAAAGGGGGCCCAGCAAGTAAAATCTACAACCATAAATAGTTTTACTCCTTGTTCTCAGTTTTGAAAATCGTTTTCACAAATAAATATACATCCAGCCATAATAATATATGTATGTACGGTTGCATCTCCCGTAACATATACATACTATTACCTCTAGTAATAGATCATCGTTGTAAATCATCTTTATAAACCATCATCATAATGCATCATTATAAATCATCATTGTAAATCATCATAGCATATCATCGTTGAAAATATAGTATCATTTTCTCATAATAAGGCCCATGTACACTATTACCCCTGTGCACGAGGGTTGCGGGTCCTTGTGACCATGGCACTGAACTGTGGCCACAGCCATGCCCGACCGTCAATTAACTCTTTCTTGGTGCACTCAACGGTCTAGTCGATGGAATACCACCTTCTGGCATAGCCTCCTTCAGTGGTTTCGCCTCCATCCGAGTATCGGTACCGAACTCTCATCTTTACTTATCTTGGGGCCAAAAATACTCTCCTCCATACATGTGCCCTCATTTTATAAACATTTATCTCATCTCTTGTACTTTTCTTTGTACTTCTTTTGATGCATCTTAGGGCAACATGTAGGAGGGTTTATCATCATTTTTTTCTTTCTTATAATCATCATCATTTCTCAACTTTCTTTTCTCAAAATGGAAACATTTTCAAATATAAACTTGTTGTACTTAGAAAGCGTTTAAATAAATAGAAACTTTCTAGATAATTCTTTTAGAAATCCTTCATGCATGCAACATAACTTCATAATACGTAAATAAAATAATCATTTACAATTTGATACAAGAATATATAAATAGCATGACATGAAGTAATTTTAGAAGGGGTAGTGAATTTACTTACCTCTAGACTGAAGCTAAAAGTGGTATGAAGGAATCCAGTTGCTCCAATATGACTAACACCACTAGTATATCTTTTGAAACTAATTTCTAAAGTCCGCTATCTCTTGTGTTCTTTCTTTCTTGTAGCGCTTGGTCTCGCCCTTTCTCTCTCTGTTCTGAGTAAACACTCTTAGAAAGAAGAAAGACCGAGTAAAAAGCGGAAGAAGGAAGAATATATGCAAGAGATGGGAGAGGAGATGAGTGGTGAAAATTGTGAAGGAGAAGAGCTCTATTTATAGGAGAAAATCAAACACTATTCTACCTTCAATTTACAATTATACCCTCATTTTACTATTTCACCAACCCTATACTATTCTACCACCCTATACTATTCTACCTACCCTATACTATTCTACCAACCCTATACTATTCTACCTTCTTATTCTACCATCCTTATACCTACCATTTACTATCCTATTATTTCACCAATTACCATTCTCTAATCACCACTCTCATACATTTCCCAAGAATTAAAATCCTTAGCTACAATGGATATTAAAATAACATCATTATCAAAATAATCTATTTAAATAGCTTTGAAAATTCTGGGGCACTACAATCTTCCCTCCTTATTAGAATTTCGTCCTCGAAATTAAAACCTATAATATTATCGTCCAATCTTCAAGTTGAGGGATTCAGATTTAAAATATTCCTTTCAATCCTTCATCAAAGCCTACTCTCTTTTATCATATTGAAATTTTATCTCCTTCTACTAGGAGTAAATCTTATTCACAGTCTAAAGTCTTGATTTCTGCAATCATTCATCAATTCACACTAAAATCTTACCTCAAAATCTTTTCCATTGTTTCTTTCCAACCTCAATAACAACAATCGAGTTATTCATCAGCAGTCTACAATCAAGGTTTAAACATCAAATTAATAAATCATGTGATCAATAGTTTATACCTCCAAACATCATAGTCCTCATTTCAAGCCTGCAATAATTTTCTCGATCTAATTTAATCAATTTTATCAAAAATGTGTAAAAATCATTCCTGCCTATATTCTCTTTAGTATCTCAGTATTCCAAATCATGCATACGAAATTTTAATATGATGCTTTAATAATTATTAACTTCTCACCATCATAAACCTGTAAAAGTAAATAGCACCAACATTCTACAGTTTATATTTTCCAAAAACATCATTACTTGAATATACCTCAGAAATGACATCATAATTCGATTCATTCTAAATACACAACCGTTTCTATTTTCTCATCCCAACCTTTGTGTCGATGCTACAATATTAGCGAAAATCTCTCTGTACTACATCTTGATAAATCATAGCTCAGCAAAAGAAACTCGTAATTAAGATTTCAACTCAAACGAAATACACGATTACATCAAATGTAAGATTCTCATCAATTCTTGACTAATACATGCTGTGTTTTGCTGCGTTCTAGAGATGAAATTGATAAGCAAGCAAAGTAGGATATGGGTAAGTTTCCAGGCTGGAAGTTCCAAAGTACACATGCTATAATTTCTCTCCCTTGGGTCTTGCAAGGTCAAGAAGAGAAAAGAGAGAAAGATAATCCTGTTGCTTTCTAGAAATGAAGATTTGAAAAGCATTTCAGGACATGGCATGTATGTGAGACTTTCAAAATACCCACATCGGATGCTCTCTCTCTTCTGTCATTTACGAAGACTGAGAAGAAAAAAAGAGATATTTAGCCTGAGAAGCATGATCAAGGATAATCTTGCTTCCGCAGGACATGATCAACGATAATCTTGCTTCAATGGTTT
>NC_081541.1:42014372-42106065 GCF_901000735.1 Corylus avellana
TTGTGGTAGTTTGGAGGGGACATTGTCACAATTGAAAGTTTGCGGAGACATTGTCAATTGGGTGGTAGTTTGAAGGAGATATATAGACTTTACCCTTACTTTTAATATTATTGCTCTTTGGTGCTTATCTAAATCCCTGTCGAGTAATGTTAGAAAGTGGACTTGCATTTTTTTACGTGTCTTCTTGAATGTAATATGCTTTTTAAAATTATCAATATATTAAAATTTAATAATAATAATAATTAAATTAATGATAATTTAAAAAACAAAGTCGTATACGTCGGGCTGACAAATTAATGTTGTCCTTTTGGCGTCAAGTTTTAAGAAGATAAAAGTTTTTTCGTTTTTTGAAAATTAAGAAGATTATAAACACTTGTTTTTCTTAATTTTTTATAAGTAGAAGATAAACACTTGTGCTCCAATCATTTCGGGATTTGAGTTGTGTGGCTGGACAATGCAGACAAACACTTACGAATAGCAAACTCGAGATGCCACGTGTGTGGACAGGTAAAGAAGAAATTAATAACTTTGATCCAACGGATCACAAAGGCAGAGGCATACTGATGTGAAGAGTACTGGAGATCCCCCAGTACTGGAGATCCCCCGTGAGTCTCGGGAGCAGCCAAGAAGAAAAGGAAAGAACCAAATCTGGGGTATTTGTACTTCAAACCCTCTCTTTTTTTTTTCTTTTTTTTTTTACCTTGCATTTTATTTCCCTTTAATTTCATGATTGTTTTATTTTATATATATATGAGAGAGATGTGTCGGTTGATCAAATAGAGCACTTGTTGTAGTTAATTAAATTATGTTTAGGGCATTATTTATAGTGGAGCATGCAATTAAAAGTAGCAAATTAACAACAAATTAAGTAGTGTTTAATTTGTGGAAGAATAATGAAGCGTTGCAGCCTCTCCAGCTTGCTCGACAACTCTTCCCACAGCCTCTATCTCTGTGTGTATATATGTACGAAGTAGTTGTGTTAATTATTATAAGACAGCTGCCCACATGTTCCTAAGTATATATGTGTTCTATTGATGATCACTTTCTGTCACCCTCTCTCTCTCTGAGAAAGTTGGTGCAGCCACCCCCACGACAGATGCATACCACACCGCCATTGGAAAACGACTAGTGCAAGAAACTTACACGTAGCAACTTCATGGAAAAAAGTAGTCAAAGTATATAGATCATGCATAGAGTTGCACCGACATAACTAGGGTTAATTTACAGCAGATTAATTTGGAGATAGTACAACTAATACCTTGACATTTACATATATGTAAGATAAGCAACACAAATTGGATTTTTTTTTTTTTTTTTTTTTTGAAAAAAAAAACTACCGACCACAATTACAACATTTACTAAAAAAAATCACATAATGTCATAATCAGTAACGTTCAACATAATTGAAGTCTAAGTCATGAGTCATGACTCCATTCTAAAGTACCACAGTAATAATTAAGTCTAATACATCCCCAAAAGAAATATTAAATACCGATAATATGCCTTCAAAGAAAAATGAATGATGAAATCAAGCTTAGGCAACAGTATCTACTCCGGCCTCCGTGTCATCTTGCTTAACTCCCAGGTCGGCTCCTCTGTAAAACAAATTGTTATATAAGTGGAAGTAATTCTTTTCAATGACAATTTCACATTATTTATATTTTCTAGTGGATTCTCTTAAACAGAATAATAGTGTAATAACCATGCAGTCAAATCCTTGTAGCAAACAATGAGTTTCAATTTAGGTTTAAGGCTTGCATCATAATAAAACATGGTATTTCACAAATATGATTTTATTGCTATCAAAATAAACATGCTTGCAAAAGTCATCATTTGTGTTTTCATGTGTGTTTACTTACCTTGCGTCTAAAGTTCCTTGTGAAAATCATCCTTGTTCAAACGAATCGTGTCCCGTTCGAACAGGATTAAATCAACTTGGTCTCCTTCGAATGCATTGTCTCGTTTGAATGAGGCCACTAAGTCAGAACTCTTAAGTGTTTTAAATCCCATTTTCTTTTGTTCCAATGACCTTACGTTTAATCTCTACCTTGATCATTATTTATATTCACCTTATCTTGACTAAACTTATTGTGACGTCCCACATCGCTTGGTGATGGAGATGCGCTTATATGTATATGCACACCTTTCTTGACAACAAAACGTTTTAAAGCCGTGATGGTTATGAACCTATCAGAATTTCACAGTTAAGTGTACTTATGCGAGAGTAGTACCAAGATGGATAACTTCTTACGAAGTCTAGTTTAAAAGAGTCAAAAGTGGACAATATTATGTCATTGGGGTGGAGTGGGGTGTTAGACTTATTATTTGGGTTCACTAAAGTTTTCTTAAGTTTTCTGTTAGTCACTTTTTTGGGCAGGATATTACATCGTATGTGCTTAGTACTTGTTTAAAGAGTATTAAAATGTTCCTTTCTTACTATTTCATTTACACTTTTTCAGAATAATTATATCACTTCTTATTATTCTCTACGATTAATGTGAAAGAAGAGATATTCCTACTTCATTATT
Source organism: Corylus avellana (assembly GCF_901000735.1). Classification (NCBI taxonomy): domain Eukaryota; kingdom Viridiplantae; phylum Streptophyta; class Magnoliopsida; order Fagales; family Betulaceae; genus Corylus; species Corylus avellana. The sequence goes on from NC_081541.1 coordinate 42,016,901, forward strand.
TAAAGATCACTTAGTATTCTCTAACCTACATCTTTTCATTATTATTTATGCGTGCATTAGATCTACCATGCCAGCAACAATCCACAATAAGTTTTTTTGTTTTTTGTTTTAACGTACATGATATTCCGACATGTTATATATATATATATAAAATTGAAGACTTTGGTTGTGTATCTTCTCAAAAGTTGTGCTAGACTTAATTAATAGTGGTAATCAAGGAAGGTCTTTGACTAATTAAGAGCATAATCACCTTGTTTTGAACTCCAGATTTATGCTTGCCGCTGAATGAATAGGATTGTAGAAAATCCATCCGTTGAGCTGGTCTCTGGTTCAACTAATTGTGTCGGCTATTGATGTTTTATATACAAAGATTCCTGGTCAGAATAATGATTACAACATTTAGCGGGTCACACGGTGCATTTTCATTAAGCAACAAATAACAATTAAGCTACCACTTATTCCAAAAGCTTAAACTGATAGGAAAAGGTAAATTTAATCACTTAACCATTATTTTAACATTCTTCCTCATGTATGGGTTCAAATTTCCTTTTAATAGGTGAAACGCAACACATGAAATATTTAATTAAATAGGGGGTGAATTGGCCGAATAAAGGTTCGATCCCAGGACCTTTGACTCTGATACCATGCATATTAACTACTACTTATCCTAAAAGCTTAAACATTTTCAGTCACGTTTAGATCACATGGCGCATTTTCCGTTTAAGTTAATAGAAAATGCTAGCGAATGGGGCAAATTAAAAGTATTGGGTAGCTTTAGAGCGCCAAAGGTAACTTTTTTAAGTTTGATGGGAGTGATGACGCATTATTTGGATGTCCATTTAAGAGCTAGCAGGGTAAGTGTAATTTCTCCATAAATCCCACTATTAGGGTAGTCGGCCATGCTATTTTTTCTTTTTCTTTTTTCATTTTCCCCTTCCACATGAAGTAGAGAAAAAGGAGGGATATGAGAATCCTTTGACAAACTAACATTTGAAAATAAGAGAATTCAAACCGATGAACCAATTAACCCCAAACATATAGGTGACCTTTTTTTTTTTTTTTTGGATATATATATATATATATATATATATATATATATATATATATATATATATCATAACCATAGAAAAAGTCACCTCTCTCTATATATATATATGGTGTTTTCACAATTTCACATGTATGAACGCCAGCTATTTTCTCGTGTAATCTGCAATCAGATTTGATTTTGACTTCACCTTAATATACATTCCAAGTTCAAAGTCCAAGTTGGGTAGTGATTGTGAAGGCTTATTTTGATTGGATGTATTGGTGTCGCAATATTAGCCTCTTGGCTCTTGCTTTCTTCCAGGAGGCAGTTTCTAGCTTTATCTACGTCTTTCCTGCGTGTCTTTGCCGCGTGGAGGAAAAGGATTGGGCTGTCTAATTGCTTGTGCACAGTAAACGGGTAAGATTCCCATACCTCTATACTTTGACTACCTTCGAAGAATTAATTGTCAAACCCTGAAAGCAAAAAAATAAATAAATAAATAAGTTATATAAATTGACTAGCTAAAAAGAAGTAGGAACTGGCCCTTTATGAAGAATAAGTGTTCATCACCAGCCGCAAAGTTGTTAATTTTGAGTTGAAATAAAACGATTATTGACTAGAAATGTTTATTCCATATATAGTTGTGAGTAAGAAGAAACACGGGAAACATGTTCAAACGAGAAAAATGATTCCAAACGTTTTTCAGTGGGTGCTAGAAATGCTTTGATCAGTCTTTCGTCAGAGACCATAATATAACAATCTTCAACATTCAACTGCGACCTTCTTTATTTTGTTTGCTTTTCACAAGAATTTTGATCAGCTTTTACTTCATAAATATAAACCCATTTGGCAAAATAATTTATTTATGTATGTATGTATGTCTGTCTATCTGCATGACAAGTATTATGGTAATACTACATATATACTCGGTCTTCAGTTCATAACCATCTTATATTTACAACAGAGAAACTCAACTACAGGAAACAAACATTACAACAAGAAAAATCAGAAAAAAAAACAAAAACAAAAAGCCAATCTTGATACCTTGAATGAGGAAGTCGAGCGGAATGCAGCCAGTGAAGCTGGTGATTATAGTCCATGATAAAAATTTTCATTGGCAGTACTAACAAGAAAACCTCATATAACTTAGCTACTAACCGGCTTTTGAGGGAATTGAACTGGAATTATATACAATAATTGCGGGATCTCCTTCTAAGACGGTGAACCTACATTAATCCAACTAGATAGAATTTTGTTGAATTAAGCTTATATTTGGATTTGTGAAAAATGAGAGACCCAAAAGGACTCTTCGGAAAAGAGTAATGGCATGTGTAGCTCACACACGTTAGAGCATTTTCAGCAGTTTTCTTGTTATTTTCTATATATTTAAGGATTTAGACTACTTTTTGCTTTTCTATGTCAAAATATACCCTAATAGTTTCCTTTAATCATTCTTTATATCATTAAAATATTTGTTTTTTTAATTGTATTATATATATGAGATGAGATATGAAAGAGAATTGTGAGACATGAGAGGAGAGAGGAGAGATGAGAGAATCATTTTTTTTTTTTAATAATCGTAAGCGTTGCAATAGTGGAACCCAATGTTTTGGGTTCCACTGTAACAATCATAATGTTTAGGGTCCATTTAGGGAGTCTGTTGTAAAATTTTTTTGTGATTTTTTAGACATATTCTTTAAACTTAAAGAACATACTCTTTTATAAGGAGTTTGCTAAAAATACTGAATCGTGTGTGGTACCCTCGCTAGCTGAGACAAAAGCCATAGGTTGAAAAAGAGCAAACCGGTAGATATGGAGAATAGATATGTGGATGACATAGGTGGATGGATGGAAGTAAATTTGGTCACCAAAATTCTGCAAAAAGACAAAAAAAATAAAAATAAAAATAAAAATAAAAGCAATAAAGGCATAACCACTCGCCTACAGAGATTAGAGGTGGAGACAAGATTAGCAGCGGAAAGGAGAGTAGGAAAGTCAGTTTCTTCCCTTCTCCTTAGCTCGGAGCTAGGGGAGGGGGCTGATTTTTCTTATGCGATCCCATATTTCAACAACACAACCAAAGGACTTAATTTATCAACTGCGGGTCCCCTTTTAGTTAAAACTCGACTCATTGAAATTTAAACACGTGTCGCACATAAAAGAAACACGCATCTCAAATAATTAACATCTATCTACAGTCATTGTCCCAACACTGTCAGTACCGTCCATATATCAAATCGCTTGTCAATTAATGATGGATATATATAACACAAACTCGTTTGCTAGTTGCATGTGTTTGATGCATACATTTGTAATTGTCTCACACACGTTTCTCACCTTTTCTTATAACGAACCAATAGCTTTCGAATATTTTTGATGACCTAGACCACACATATATAACCATTAATTAATTCTACAATTCTAGGCCTCTGATTAACCCTAATTGTGGGACTGGGGACGTGTCATCTAACTGTAGCTAAAATTTCGTTTTCATGATCATGACTTTCTTATATGAGGAATGTTAGGTTTACAAGAAAAACTCTTTAGAAGTAATGTGGATTGAGAAAGAAATACTCAATTATATTGTACCACATCGAACCTTTTTTTGTAAAATTCTTTATAAACCTAGCATTTCTCTATACTTAGGAAACTCCAAGGATTAAAAAGGGAGATATTTGGTTAAAAGAGCACCAACGTGCATGGGACCATGAAAAATTCTGCCCACCAGTTTCCACCAGAGGCCACCGTCCAGCTGTCATAATCCCACCCGATTTGAGGATTTGCCGTCGTGGTGATCGATGGTTACTGTACATTTTGTCGACACTCCTCTAGATGGGCAATGATCCTATGATAAATATTGGTCCCTTTTTCGTTGAAAATGAGGTTGTAAAGAGGGTGTGTTTGGATTATATATAGATAGCTACCTTCTTCCACGTTCATTTATTGTTCCATGCATATTGTGCAGCTCCTCCATCCCTTGATCTTTATTAATTTTGCAATTCTACCTAATCTTCTAGAAACCAATTTCCAGCCGAAAAAACTTTGTTGGATCGATGTCACTTTCTTTCATTTTGCTAAAGGTATAATAACCCTCATATTATTTGTTTTCTCCATTTCTTTTGGAAATTAGCCTCCATCCTAGCTAAATCAATTAATATATATATATGACAAACAGTTGATGCAAACAGTGGCGGTGTCTTATATAGACGGCCGATCATGCGCGCAGATATGGTGTGTAGACAAGGCTAAGGCCAATTATGTCAACAGAACCTATAATGCCACAGCTTCTCATCCATGCCAAAACAAGCTGTCAAAGTTCCATCATTAATTTGTTGATGTAAATAGAGACCTAATTTGAACATTTTGAAATTTTTTTCAAATTTTCCGTTGAAACTTTCCCATACTTGAAGATACACAACCTTTGTATATCGATCTTCTAGATTTCTGTGATCTTGTCAATTAATTTTTTGGTTTTTTTTTTTTTTTTTTTCAACAAGCTGGAACACTAAGCTTTGTGTGTTTCTATTTACATATTCATTAGGGATCGAGAGATGAATTTTATGAGAAATTTGGTGCTAGAGTATTAGCAGCAGATGTCCTATATATCATTCCCTTCCTTATGTTTAGGAAAAATTTCAAAAAAACCATAAAAACTTACTCATATCATATTTTTTACATTTAACCGACCCTCAAGGGTTGCTATAATGTTCCCAATGTGTAGAGCTAAAAGTGATTCTATATACATTATTTTAATATAAACACTTCTTTTTCCTCTCTCTCCTATTTCATCTTTTGGTTTTTAATTGGGAATTGTATTGGGATTTTGTGAAAAAAAGTGAAGGTAGGTAAGGAACTTGTATTATAAAGAAATAACATTTTAATAGTATAGAGAAAGGTAAGTGAAACTATTGTGAGCATTTACAACAGCTTCCTTCTCATTTTTCCTAAATTTAGAGAACAAAACTACTTTTTGCTTCCCTATTCAAATACACTCCACAATAGCTTCATTTTATATTTTCTTATAACATTAAAATATTATTTTTGTTATTTTTATATTAATTTATTATGCATAGGAAAGTGCAATCCTAATGTATAGGGAAGATATAAGGAAACTGCTGTAGATGAGTTTTTATGATTTTTTTTTTGAAATTTTTCTTATATGTAGGAAATGAAATAAACTTTAGAGTAACTGCTGAGAATGCTCGCAATATATTTTCATAGGAAATTAAAAAATAGTTTTACACCCTAAACTTATAAAAAAACAAATAGAAACTGTTACTAGTGCTCATAAATCACTCAAAAACATGCTAGAACAGTACTTAAAAAAATAATAATAATTGTCTAATCTATCTCCACCCAAAAACAGCCACCCTTTTTTTTTTTTCTCTCTCTTTTATATACTATATGTAATTTAGACGTCCATTTCCCAATTAAAAACTAGGATTTGGGAATTACTATTACAGCAAAAAGTCAAGATGAAGACAAGAGAATGGTTACTACATGCGGGTGGTCTCGAGATTCCATGCCCAAGTCTGTAGCTATATAGCTAGAGCCGTAAGCATCTGAAAAGGATGGTCTATTTTTATATTTTTTCTGTTTGGCTGATGGTACATGTTGACATTTTTGAGATTCGGGCACAAAGTCTTAAACTCATCTCACCTTTATATCTAACGAGTTGGGTCCAATCCTATACTTGATGCGGTGACGATTCTTATATTTAATGATACAAATTATGATTAAGATATCTAATGATACAAATTTCAAGCTTACTTTTAAAAATTGACCTGCAACAAGAGGATGACCAATAACTTATATGCATTTCATCTCGTGAAGGCATAGAAAATTGTTCATTAGTTGCTGGGGTGGCTGAACGATCCCTATAATCGAAGGAGTAGATCGGCCACGTCAATATCCCTAATAACCAAAGAGAGTGATTGTCAACATGGCGTGGCCCAATCACACTTTTTGTGGCTTGCATGTGGTGTAAGCTACCTCTTTCTTTTCTCTTATATCTTATCGGTAGGTTAAGCTGTTCATTTAAAATATACTGCCCAAATTAGAGTTATTATACACTATACTTTAATTAGGATAATAATTTCCTCTAAACTAAATTGGAAGAATTTTTTCTAATTTAGTCTATAAAACTGTCACGTATTTTTTGAGTATTCTTTTAAAAAAAATTAGGTAAAATTATCATATGCTAATTAAAAAATATGTATTTCTCACATGCTAATAAACACGTATATAGTTTTATAAATTAGGTTTGAAGTTTGGAGAAATTTGTATCCCTTTAGGACCTCAATCCTATTGTGCTAGCTAGTCATTGATATTATGCAACAATGCTTTTTAGAACGTGCGTTATTGCTTTTTGATTGTAATATGACGTGCATAAAGATGAAAGTAATTTTTTTTTTTTTTAAAGTATTTTATAAGTGCTTTATATTTTAAATTGTTTATTAATTCTTTTACATATTTTTTAAAAAGCAAAAGTAAACCTAAAAACATTGTTAAACAAGTCCACATTGTCTAGAATTGACAGAACTTACAAAAACGACATAGTACTGGTCCTGGAACATACGTATATGCTTTAGAACACATAGCTAGGGGCATGGTAGAAGAGCTCTGGACCTCTTGGTACATGGCCTTCTTGTCACATCTTTCTTTGTGTAGATGCATTGGTGTCAGTTGAAGGTGTGAGACACGTTTTTGAAAGAAACCTGTCTTTTTCTTTTGTCTTTTTTTTCTTTGTTCGTTTTCTTTTTTCTATTAGACAGGAATTCTGTGTATATTGTGAATCTTAGTTATTATTTTTGTTCCTTCAAGGGTATGCCAAAGGGTTTCCCTGCCTGCCTGATCAAGGACTAATCCATGCAAATAGAGAGCCCATTCGGATAGGGAACCTATATTCGACCGAAGAGCCCCTCCTCCTGTCTTTATTATTATTTTTGGTCATTTTAGACAGAAAATTTAGATTATGATTTATAATTTTTGACACGATTTGTAAAGTGCTGGACATAAGTACGACACTGAATTATTAGGTTAGGATTTAGGGTAATAAGGTTATGGTCAAATCGGGTTGGCTCGTTTATTAACTGGGTTGACCTGATTAATAACTATATCAATTTTGGATTAACCTGCTTAACCCACAAAATACATATACATTTAAATTAAAGTTCAACTCTATTTTTTTTATTTTTTTGAGGTAATACTTTTCATTCTCTTAATAATTAATTTTCATGCTTAGTGAGGAGGCTAGCTTTATCATGTTATTTGTTAGAATGTAATTTTATTTTCTTTATTGCTATTTTTTTTTTATATATATAAAGATGAACATTATTGAACTGTAATATTATTTTGATTGGATATTGATATTGGCTAAGCAGTTGGGTTATGGTTATTAATTATGTTTATAGATAATTGGATATCAATTAATAAATTGATTGTCATAAATCTAGTTGTATATATATATATATATATATATATATAAAATACAATTTACGCTTATAAGATATGAAATTGTGTTACTCAAGTCGTCATACCAAGAATTTGAGTCAATCTAACTAATTTATATTAAAATAGGTCAAGAACGAGTTGAAAATGGGTCGTATTCGTGTTAACCCAATATGATATATTTATTAAACAGGTTATGCAAGTTGTGTTGTATCACCGGTTTATTTAAATGAGTCAAGGAAACATGATCATCTCCAGTTTATTTGTACTAGATAATATCTAATTAGTTATGTTAGATGAGGTATTTTTGTCTTTTCACTTTTTGAGGAAACAAAAATACGCCTCCAATATAACTAATTGGATATTATCTTAGAAATTAACTTAATTCCATGTCAATATTGAGAAGTTTAACTCATTTAATAAATTGGTAGAATTAAAATTCATCCATATTAGGGGTGAAAATACGGTTTTTATTAATTGTTTTTTAACCGCTAACCGCTTTCAAAAGCGGTTAGTAAAAACCGCTAACCACTTATATATATATATTACTTAAGGTAAAACGACGTAGTTTTGTACTTCTATATATTTATCTCTTTCTCTAACCCTAAACCTATCTACTAAATCACTCGACACTCAGCCTCTACCTCTCACGCTCACTCTCTCACTCGCCGCTCACAGTCTCTCGTCGCTCTCTTGGTCCGAAACTGTCCTCGCCTTGTCTTCTTTGATTTCGAATATACTCTTTGGCCCTATACCAGAATCGATCTTCTCTCCCCTTTCCCACCTTGTGCTCGCCAGTCTGGGAACGAAGACTAACATGGTGTGCACCGGTTTTTCCCTCTGACAGTCCATTGGTGCTCAGCAAGGCGATCTGCAATTTTGTGTATTTTGGTGAAACAAAGGGGGGCGTTTGGTTGCAGACGTTTGGTTGCAAGCTCAATTTTATATATTTTGGTGAAAAAGGCGGTTAGCAGTTTCCGAATGCGGTTAATTGCCTAGCGATTAGTGGAGGCGGTTAGTAAAATTTAGGATAAACTTCATTTTAGACCTTTAAACTTCCGTGCGATTTGACAACCCTCCCCCCTCTCCTCCGAACTTTAAAATCTCTCAATTTGGATTTCTGAACTTTCAATTGCTCTTAATTTGGACCATTCTATCAGATTTACGTTAAAAGTGAGACAATAACGTTTATATTCTTGACTTTTTTCAAAAAAAAAAAAAAAAATCTGGCCGTGAGCCGAGACCAACGCGTGCTTGGCTTGAGACCCAGCATGGGTCACGGCCAGACCCACGCTGGATCTCGGCCGCGTGGGTTGGCAGACCCACACGGGTCTTAGGCCAGAGCGGGTCTAGGCCAGACCCGCCTTTTAAAAAAAAAAAATCATGGGTGTTTTAGTATTTTTAGGTGTTGCAGTGAACATCTAAATCTGACAGAGGGGTCCAAATTGAGAGCAATTGAAAGTTTATGGGTCCAAATTATTGAGAGATTTTAAAGTTATATTGGGGATTGTCAAATCGCGTGAAAGTTCTGGGACCTAAAGTGAAGTTTCTCCTAAAATTTACTAACTGCCTAGACTGCAACCGCATTTTCACCTCTAATCCATATAATCATTACTTATATATAACTCGACACAACCCGAAGGATTGAGTTCTCCAACAATTCATTTTAAATTTGAGATTCTCGAATTCATAAATTTTATCCGTTTATCTTATCTAAGCGTTTAAAATAAGCCATGTTTTAGCACGTCCTATTCAATGCTCTTGAAGACTCTAGGCATGACATTAAGGACCTAGATCCAATGAAATTCTTAGGGGAATTTCAGTTTCTGAAATTTCAAATTTAGGCGTAGTTTTATCGAATGGTTATTGTTACCTGTATTACATTTTTTTACTGAATTCCAGGAATGTCGGTAGATCCTATCATGACATCAAATGCTCTTGGAGACTCTAATTAAGCATTATAATTAATTAGTATATAACACTGTTATTAGTGCGCAGTTATTCCTGTATTAGGATACCTGGCCTCTCTGCTTCCGGGAGGGGAGGGAACTAAATACTTAATTATTAATTAGGTTTAAATTCATGCAATATATATTAATAATACAAATTATGGTAGGTAGATAATTAATTACTGGCTGTAATCCATTTCCATTGAAAAACGAACAACAACCCTAACAAAATCTTTTTATGGAAGTCAAAAAAGATGAATCAAAGTAAGAAGTTTTTGGTCTTCCCCGGGCCGACGTACTTTTCTGGGACACGAAAGCACGAGATATGATCGTGTGCCAATTGCCATGCAGTAAATTTAGCGGCCGGTTGGATGTACGGGCAACGAGATTGCCATTTCAACATAAAAAACCAATGTACTTTGGTATGGACGGCGGTCGGTTAGACAAATAGAACAAAAAACATAGCGGCATGTGGTCGCTTGGAAACGGGTCGGTGCATGTAAATATGGTCGGTGCAAGGGGCAGTTTAGTCAATACCCCCCACGGTCAGCACGAGTGGAAAATACAACGTTTCCCTTTTTGTGTTTACCGCCAAACTGCTACGTGCAACACGGTGGCCTACGTATCATCCGTATAGCACCAACATTGATCAGCTGCGTGCAACTTAAACCAAACCACCTTAATCACACCCAGGTTTTTTATGATTCTAACCATGTTAATGTTAACAAACGAGTAGAGATTTTCGGCAGTCTGAGATCATCCCAGTGTCTCCCAAAGTTGACATGGCTAAGATTTTTTTTTTTTTTTAATTGAAAAAGAGAGATATTAAAGAAAAATCCAAATTTGAGGTATTAGCACTAAATTTGAGGCATTAACATCAAATTTAGGATGATCTAATCTCTTTTGAGTGATATAATCCCTAAAGGGTTAACTTTTCACCCCTAAATTTTAATTTTGAATCCAAAAACAAGTTTTAAGACATTAAAAATTAAATATTAACTCATAAAAATTTAACTAACAAAAAAAAATGACAATTTATTTTTTAGTTTTTTTAATATATGTCCTACGCTAGGCCGCCTTTTGATAGCCGCATAACAGGACTCTATACAAACCACATAAATTTTGTTCTTCCTAATTATGTTGACCATTGATTTTTTTTTTTTAGGAGAATCTTTTATATTCATTCTTTGAAAAAAGATCAAGAGCATAAGGCTCTTATAAATCATAGCTATGAGGTTACAACGTTATAGAGACAAATATAAAAATTTTACAATCAAGTCATATTTATGACTTTAATTTTCTTTAACCAATATCCAAACTAATAGATCTGCTCAAAGTATATTTAATTTAATACATAAATAGCCCATATTTGCAACTTTTATTTTCTTGGTCATGTGAGAGTAAACTCTCACACCGAAACTAATCTTTCTCCACACAAAGACTAGGATAAAAACTCTCACACCGAGACTAATCTTCCTCCACACAAAGACCAGGATAGAAACTTGACTGATATTTACTATCCTATCATTCACATTGTTGCTTATATAAGATTTTTGGCCCGAGGACAAACTTCAACGTGAAGCTGTATATGAAGACCAATGTCGAGTTCTAGCTTTTGTTATAAAGAATGAATACGACGACGTGCACACCCCCCGGCATTCTGCGGGAAATGGCCTCAGTACGTATGTGAATGTACAAATTTTACAGTTCTACTGATCGACGTGTATGGGGAAGAAGAATTCAGTCTAAAAAGTTGGTTTTCAGGCTCTCGGTTTTTTTTCTCCGACAATTGTCGAGCACCATTTTAGCGGAGGCTCTGAACGGACACGTGGAGCTGACGAAGCCGTCCACCAGGTGGAGGTACGTCTTGAGCTCGTGACACGTGGCTACGTTGAAGCCGTTGAGGTACGGGGAGTCTTTGCTGCTCAGCCGTAGCTCCCTCCCTACCTCGGCGTACACCCACTGAGTGTCCTCCACGCGCTTCTGGATCCAGCTGGGGAGTCCAGCGGCCACGTCGACATCGCGTCTGCACGACACGTCATTATCGATCACGAAACCGGGTACTTTTGTTATAAGGTCGTCCGAGTTTACGATGCGCAGGACTTTGGTGCCTTGCTTTTCTACCTGCTGCCTGAAGCTCCGGTTCCCGACTCTCGGCCCGCCGAAGGAGATGACGGTGACGAGCGGCGCGCGTTTGAACGTCTTCTTGATGTCGTACGCGGTGAGCGTCGCCAGCGCCGCGCCGAGGCTGTGCCCGGTGATGGTCAAGCTCAGCGGCTCGTCGCCGTAGGATTGGAGGATCCTGGAGATTTCTTCACGTACCATGCGTTGGAGGCTCGGCGCGGCAGCGGTTCCTGACGTGTACAGGCTCAGGAACCCGCTCTCCACCATGGGTGCGCACCCGACCGAGCTCTGATTGGGAAGGTGGGTCAGGGTGGCTCGGAGATTCTCGAGCCACTCCAAGCATGTGGCAGTGCCTCTGTAAGCAATCACCACATCTCGGCGTCCAAGTCTAGCGATTTCGTCTTTGTCTTGACAGACTGCCACGTAGCCTATCCAGCTCGACTGGGTGGCGACCCAGCTGGGTGCCTTTTCGATCCAACGTGGCAGCTGGATACCCGACGTTGCACGTAGATTTTTTGTCAAACGGTAACCGGTCTCAGGAATCCCAGCTCGCTCGAAAAACGAGCTTCTGGTGAAGAGGGAGTTTGCGTATGAAGGGGAGGAGGGGTCGAAGTCAAACGACTTGTAGGTAGCATCGACGAACTGACCGTACCGGAGAATCTCCCGGCGAAGATTGTCATCGAGGGGGTCGAGCAAGCCCTCCCAGTTGCTAATACCTTGGTATTCCCGCCATTTCTTGCCGAGCTTCGCCGGGGCGGGCATGAACCGGTAAGGGGAGGTTCCGGTTACGGTGGCGGTGGAGTTGTCAATGGGGTCTAGTAAACGCTCCAAGTTTTTGACAGTTGTCTTGTTGTTGAGGGTTGGTGGTTGAGGAGTGACGGTGGCGGTGGAGCAGCGGACGGGAACGTGAGGGAGGTGTGTGCATGGGCGTAGAGCCGGTGTAAATGATGAGAGCCTCATTGTAGCGGAACAAGAGGGATGGGTAGCTAAATAGCTGTTTAACACTTGGCAGGATTTAGAGGCTTTTTTTTTTGTGTGTGTGTCAGAGGACTGGGTGGCTTTTATAAGTAGAAAAAGTACACAGTGTGTGTGTGAGAGAAAAAGATAGAGAGAGAGAGAGAGAGAGCTTTTAATTGTGACTGAAATCCATTAAAAAAAAAAAAAGAAGTTACTTTTTAGCTAATTTGGTTAGGTCTGTTAGTAAAAAAAATCACCATGACTGTCATTTATCCCAAATGTGAAAATATGTTTGAAAGGGTTTGGATTAGGCATACCAATTTGCTGAAAGTGCTCACTCATGCTTCTCACTGCTCCAAATTTGACAAAAGAAAATTAAAATAATTTAAAAATAAAAAAGTAAAAGTAAATAGTTAAAATATTTTGACATAAGTATTTTAGAATAAATTTGATGACCGAGTTCTTTTACAAAAGACTATTACAGAACTCAAAAAAAAAAAAAAAAACCCAAATTTGGAAAAACTTTACCTAATGGGAAGCGAGTGGTATATATAAGACTTTGATACGGTACGGTGTGGGGGTATGAAAGTCTAGTCTTCCTTTTCTTTCAATGGATCTCAATCGATCGTACTTGTTGTAGTTGTAGACAGTGCGTGTGCTGTCCGCAGAGAGAGAGAGAGAGAGAAGAGTTAGGTAGATACGGTTGGTAGGGACACGTAACTGGAAAAACCGCACTGGGGTCCACGATATTGGTGATGGACGATGGGATGATTGGAAATGGTGTTCGCAATCACATGCAAACAGTCCACATCCAATCAAGCTGGAGTCTTTGACTTGGCCGAATCAGAGCTACGCCTCTTTCCGACTGAATCAGAGCTACGCCTGACACGTGAGAAAAAATTTTCCTCTTATCGCTCCGCTCCGCTCGGCTCGGTTCGGCTCAACACGTACACTAGCCGGCCGCCGGTGAAACTCTTTTACCTTACGACGGTGCGTTTGGCGGTTAGAGGAACCTTTTTACTGCTGTCCACGTAGGCACGACACGTGCCGGGCCAAACGAGGTAGCAAAACATGCGGTTTCAGAAAAAAAGTGCGTGTAAAAGATTAGATAACAACGTTAAAATTAAACAGACGAGCTGAGTTTACTTCCAACTCTGCATGAATATATATATATCATGCATCAAATTCGCACGTACGTTGTTTTCTCAATGAGATTGTATTGGTTAATTTGCTGATCATCGTTTTCAAATTTCTTTTTTTGGTACATTTTTGGTGTTTAATTTTCATCTTTTACCCCAATATAAACTCGATTTTGGTGATTTTGGTAGGGTGAACTTGTTGATATATAAGTTTGCATGCATGAAAGCATCCTAGAACAGAACATTTTTCTGGGAAAAAAATGTAAGCTAACCAGCCATTTGACTTCAAACCGGGTGTCCGGCCAACACAAGCTTCTAGCAGCTTCTTGTCAATTGTTGCCTTTTCTTCGTGAGATAAAAGACTATATATATATATATATATATATAGTAGGATGACTAGGATCGATATCCTATGGGATTAAAATTGAATTGGATAAAACTACACCTACACTGCAATAACTTGTTCAAACTTTTTTATTCTAAAAATGTAAAATATATTCTTAACATTTGAGGACTCTGATCCAAAGAACACTTTCTGATGAGCCAGTTTATCTTCTTCTTCTTCTGGCAAAGTGTGCAGTCTCTTGGTGCTGCTGTTAAATGATGACTCCTATCAATTTCAAAGCCATTAATTTGTCTAAAGCTTCCTTTCTTGTCAAATGGTTTGTCAACAGTAGAAGCAGTCAGGTTCTACTTTATTTTTCTTTCTATCTATTATGGGGAAGGGGAAAGGGAACTTAATTTGCAGCTGTACTTCATATATGGTTAATTGTCATACTGACTTCAGGGAAAACAAATTCCCTTTCCTTTTATGATCACCACTAATTTAATGGCTAGCTGTAATTCATATATGGTTAATTGTCCCCCCGCGAATGATGGTGCATGCATTACTGTTAAACTATCAGTTATTTTAAAAGAAATAAATTTAATTACTTAATCACTATTTAACAATTAAGATAAAGTAATATTATGTAAATTCCGTTTTTTAGTAGTACTTCATCAGCTTTTGGGAATTGGAGACTTCAATATTCCAGATATATTGGCTCCGTTGACATTTGCCTAGAACTATTTACTGGTTGGAAATTGTAGCAAAAATTGATTGATGTGAAAAAAAAAATAAAGTAAGAATGTTTTGTATGAAAAAGTGAAAGAATTTTGTTTTATAGTGATTTTTTTATTTAAATAGTAGTTAAAAATGATTGATATGATGTAAAAAGTAAAAATGTTGGGAGTTAAATTTTTGTGATGGATAATAACTTGCTATTGACAAACGGAGCCACTAGTTTTCTTTTATGGGACCTGGAACCTTTGCAGTTGTGATTTGTTTTAGAGATGACAATTTGTGCTCTTTTGTGGAGTTCAAGTGATGTCAAGACATAACTATAAGACTATATAGATCAACTCAAAATTTGATTCATTTAATTAAATAGAACATACATTTTAATTATAACCCGTTAATTTTGTGTTAGGTTCAATTTGTATCAGAAATTGCCAACATTTATGTTGTGTATTGAGTTCGAATTGTGTCGATACATAGTTATACAATTATATAGATCAACCCTATCCCAATCGATTTAATTAATTTGAGGGTTAGACTCCTCAACCCTTACTTACTAATTTTATTTTAGGTTTATGTAGAGTTTGCAAGTCATGTAAAAAATTACCAACCCTAATTTGTATTCTATATCTATGCGCATAAAACATAAGCGGGGTGCCAACTTACATCCTGCGTATACACGACATAAGCCTTACTCGGAAAGGGACATCCCCTTTATATATACTTTATTTAAAGGGAAAATTACAGTTTACCCCCCCAAAGTTGACAGCGTTTTTCAATTCGAACACCAAAGTTTCAATTTTTGCAATCCACCCCCCCAAAGTTTCAAATTTTTTCAATTTGACCAATTGTATTCAAAACTTCCCATATTGCCCCTAATTTTTTTATTTTTTTTTATAAAATTTTAAAAAAAGAACCGAGTGGCTATAGCCTGCCTTTTGGCTATAGCCAAAACTCCCATCTTATATTTTGCACCCAAAATTTTTTTTTTTCCATAAAAAATTAAAAAAAATTAAAAAAAAATCAGGGGCAATATGGGAATTTTGGGATAATATTGGTCGAATTGAAAAAAATTGAAACTTTGTGAAGGTGGATTGCAAAAATTGAAACTTTGATGTTCAAATTGAAAAACGCTGTCAACTTTGGAGGGATAAACTGTAATTTTCCCTTCTTTAAAAGTGCAAGTATCGTACCTATAACATTCAAGCACATATTCAATTTCTAATGGGGAAAACATATGTTGGGGATGGAAGGGATTTTGTATATATATATACATACTTACTGTTTTAATGTTTAAGGTTGAAGCTTTTAAGATTTATAGATCACTTAAACTTAAAGTGAGGTCAGGAAAACAGTCGAAATAAATTGGTCTTTTATGAAAACTAGATTCAACAACTCCTAACATACTAGTGCTGTAATCTTTATGTCTTGCATCTCTTTTGAACACAAAAGTACAGATGCATTAATTCTTAGACGGATTAGGGGTTTTATAGCAACTTGGATATATATATAAAGAAAATACTATTTTACATTCTTCCAACATACTAAGTAATGTGTCATGCTCAACTCACCTCGATAAATCTCAATTAAAATGGAAAAAAAAAAATTAAGAATTAATTGAGCATACCACAACGAGTTTCTCGTTTATATAGAATTATGAGAATTGAGAAAGTTAGTAATTATTTCCACATAAGCAAAAGTGATCAATATATAGTTAATTACCATTGGGGTTATTAATTCGGTCTAGCTGTTATCCTTTATATATAGAGTGATGAGATATGAGAATTGAGAAAGTTAGTAATTATTTCCTCATAATTGTAAGCAATACAAACCGAAAGTGATCAATATATAGTTAATTACCATTGGGGTTAATTAGTTCTAGCTGTTATCCTTTATATATAGAGTGATGAGATCCCCTTTTCCCCATTTCATTTAGAAAAAAAAAATGATGAGATCTCATGGTCATGGCCAACATTTGTACACGTATGAAAACCTCTGTGGTTGATATTTTAAGTTATCATAAGGTTCACAAAAAATATAAAAAGTAAAAAAAAAAAAAAAAAAAAAAAAAACTCCAAGAAAAATTAATTTCCTATTCAGCAATAAAGGTCCACCCTTGCTTACGTGGGAGATCTGGAACCAAAAATGCTAGAAATGATTGAATTGCTACTATAAATAGGTAGGCCATTTAACTTTAAAGTCGTCTGTTTTATGCAACAATTAAAGGCCCACACCTTCCACCCCCCACCCCCCACCCCAAAAGCTTCTTTACGTGGGAGATGAAGAACTGAAAATGCCTGAGATGTTCCTATATATGAATAGATATAAACGTAGGCCATTTTTCTTTAAATATTTTGTTGCTCTTCTCAGGAGCAGATCCAAATGCACCCATTGATATGTCTCCCAGAAATCGAAAATACACTCTAATTAAGTAGTTGATCGAGTTGACATTTAAGTACCTTTACATGCATGTGGCTGCAGAGCATCCACTGCAACTGGACCAGCCACAGCCATATTTATATGCAAGGGCAATGATTGCACATATGCCATCAATGTAAGCAAATCATCGATTTGATTTTGATCACTGATGGGATGCACCAGATTTTTAAAATTATTTGTGGTCCAGAGAATATTTGTTTTTGTTTTTATTTCAATTCATTAGAGCCTTATAAAAATAATAATAATAATAAAAAAAATAATTCCCACATTGAATCATGAACCCAAGATTTAATTGACTGATCCCGGCAATATTGTTCTTCTTTTCTTGGTTAAAAGCTACAGCAATTAAGCAGATGTGACCAACTATATATAACCAGTAGCACATTTCAGTTATTGATTGTATTTAAGACTTTGGTGCAATGCTTATCCGAGATGTTACCGTGCACAATAATTAATGAATAATATAGAATCAAAAAGAGAGAGAATCGATACACAGATTTACATGGTTCGGCAATTTGCCTACGTCCACATAGAGGCGATTGTAATTTTATTCTTAATGATTCAGAGTTACATCATACATATATATATAAAATCTTAAACCCTACTTGTACAGACTTATTAAAAAAAATTCTCAAAATACTCTAATTTTTTTTTTTTTTTTTCAAGGGCCACGGTCACTTGAGACCAACATGCATGTTGCTCCACCACTGTCTATAGGATTGCCGAATTAATGCCTGTAGCTTTGTAAATTTCTTTTGCAGGTTGAGATATTTTGACGAGCAATAAATGTAACCAAGAAAAGATTGTCTAGATATATAGTTGAGCAACCAAGATATTTTTCTCTACTGCCATTTTTTTTTTTTTTTTTCTGATGCTTTTGTTTTTCCACCACGAGATTTTTGGTCTATATATATTAATGGAGATCGAGCTTGATAGTTATTTTCAGGTAAGAGAAACCTTCGCCAATGTGTTTCAATTAATGGATGTTCTTACCGGTTTAAATTACAGATCTTTCTGGCCTTTCTTCTAACTTGGGTAAGAGTTACAAGAGCTTGTTGAGATTTAATGAAGGGTTTCTTCCTATTAGATACTTAATTGGGGATTTTCACTACAAGTATCTTCTAATTAAGGAAGGTTTCTTCTAGTTAAGGAAGGTCGACTGCATAATTGCTTTGGTGAAGCAATAATGTCACTAAAAGTAGTCGCAGTTGTGCGGTCGAGAAAAGTTATTGGTGAACACTTTGTTGCTACACCACACACACACACACACACACACACACATATATATATATATATATATATATATATGGTGAACACTTTGTTGCTACACCCCGCGCGCGCGCGCACGCACACACACACACACATATATATATATATATATATGCTTTTATTACCCGCTCCACTCTCATAGGACATCTGTGTAGACCCCCTTGCCTAACGATGTGAGAATTCGTGCATCCATCGATTTGAATACTGGGTTTTAGTGTTTGCCAATGGTCAAGGTAGGTACTGTACCAGACCCTTCCTCAATCCAAAAAAAAAAAAATCCTTTCACCTCAAAATTAATTCCAATATTCCTATTTTTTATACCACATTAATCAATTTTTTTTTAATTATTATTTAAATAAAAAAATTATTACAAAACAAAATTTTTATATTTTTTCATATAAAATATATATTTTTCACTTTTTTCCCACAAAACCTTTTCACTAAAACCAATCAAACACATATTCCTAAAAAAAGTGCTACAATATCAGCCCTAATACAGTACCAGCCCAGACCATTGGCAAACACTGCCATTAAGAACCCGAGTTCAAAATCAAAAAAGGCCCCAACAAGTTTCAAGAAGGATATAAGAGTACTACTAAACCCCAAGTACACTTCACTTACCAAACTTGTACTAGTAATATCATGTTTCACCCACCATACTACACTTCAAATAAATGCTATATATATTAGAAAAATAGAAAAATAGAAAAATGCTAGGCTTATAAATAAATTTTACAAAAAAACTCTTACAACAAGATGTGACACAATATGATTGAATTTTTCAAAAGTTGAATTTATCTCATTTTCAATTTTATTGTGTCACGTCATGTTGTAAGAGTTTTGTTTTATAAAGTTTGTTCATAAGCTTAGCATTCCTCTTAAAATATATATATATATATATACCTTCTCTTGTAATACACAATCAATTAAGTTAAATAATAAGATGAAGAATTATGTACGTATGTCAAAACATCATCTTTATACATGGCTAAAGTAAATACATGGAGCCTATATATTCCTTTCTGATGGCCAATATATGTATATATCAAAAGGAGGCTAGCTAGCTAGCTGATGCACTATTAATGGTGATCATTCACTCACTTCAAATGAACATACAAAAGCAGATTCCTATATATGGAGAAGTGATAAGAGCATGAAGTGCAATTAAGGAACTTCCCTTTCCCCTTTCCCATATGTTCATAAGGGACTCACGTCTCTTGAGCTAGATTATGTGCCCTCACATGAGGCTTTTATATATATATATATGCCTAATTACCCTTTTACCTTTTTTCACCTTTTTAATTAACGCGAATCACAAGAGCCACAAAAAACACCTGCCAAAAGAACAGAAGCTATTAAGCCACGTGGATATAAAATATCCAACTTGTGTTTACAGCTATGTTCAAAAAATAATAAATAAACCCTAGGTTAAAAACTCAGAAGGTACAGCAAGGCGTTAGCGTGGAATGAAAAGCGAGCCAAAAGGTAGCGGGCTAGCGAGCCGATTTGTAAGCCATGAATGACAAGCACGTGAACTCGTGAAGCAAGTGGAACCGCCCATAGGCTTGCTTGCTTTCATGAAACTGGGGTCGGGAAGCGACACGTGTAGTGTGTACTAAGTAAAGGCGATGACTCTGGCACCTGCAATCAACATGTTGACCAATTGGGAACTTGGGTGGACTTAGAACATCCTCATCAAACTCTTTAAATTTTTTTTAAATTGTCCATATGGATAGCTCAATCGGCTGTGTATCACGCCTTATAAAGAGAAAGTCACTAGTTTGAATCCTCCATCTTTCTTCTCTTGTGTCAGTTGTGTGGGCATGTCAAAAAAAAAAAAAAAAATCTCTAAATTTAACTTTGAAAATATACTTTTTTATTTATTTATTTATTTTTTATATTTAACTAGCCATGCACTTTTTAAAATTACCAAATATTAAACTCTCTAAATGTTTCTCTACTTTAACTAAATATTATTTTTTATTAATAAAAGTAATTGCCATGAAACTCACTCACTTTGATTCCATGTGAGAGATTTACCAAATTGCCACCCTAAACAACTAAAATAATATTAAAAAAATAAATAACTTTTGCTTTTGGTGTCTTTATATTTGGAGATGAGTTAAAGCAAATGTTAAATTTAATTTCGGATAAAGAGTTTGATAATTGATTTTTTTGTGGATTTTATTAAAATTTTAGAGAAATGTTAAATATAAAGAGTTCGACGGGGATGCTCTTATTAACTAAATATCCCCCCCCCCCCCTTTTTTGTCGTCGTTGTGAGTCAAAGTATCACCTTTTTGGCGATCATTTCCCCTCCCCCTCAACATTATTTATCCTTCATTTTTTTCAAATAAATCATCAAAATGAATCCCATATGGGATCTCTCATCACATTATTTATCCAATTTTTTTAGTAATTTAATAAAATAATTAGTATAGATTCCAATATGAGGGTACAACCCACATCCGGCTCGTTTGTTTGACAAAACTTTCTAGTAAGTGACTTTTGCTTTTTGATTGTGATATGACATAAAAATAAAAATAATTTTGATTGTTTTTATTTTTGTTTTATCAGTTACCTTAAAAAAAAAAAAAAAAAAATTGCCAAACAAGCCCGTCGGTGCTTTTCTCTCTCAACTAGCTCCTAGCATCTTGGAGAGGCAAAACATGACAAATGTAGTCGGTCATTAGACTTCCTTGGTTAGCTTGACTTTCAGCTCCCTATTTTTATATTCATTGATTAGTTAATTAATTTATCTTTCAAAGCTTGATTTCCAACTCTTCAAATTATTTCGCTGGTCAAATTATGATCCACTTGGTCCCATTTGCCTACTAATCTACAATCTTTAATTCACCCACGAATGGGAATTTGATTTTGCTTGATTATATTGTCAAATCATCTTTTCCCATTTCCTGCAAAAGGTTAAACAAACATCTAAGAAAGACATCAAATAAAACAAAACTTGGTCATGACTAATGTATAAGATAAGCTAGAAAGTAATCTTTAGAGGTCCAATTATGATTCACTTGGCCCCTTATGTCCACTAATTTGTCATTTATTTTTTTGTTGGCCCCTAAATGGGTATTTTATTTCTTTCTTACCTTCATTTTTTTTCTTTCCAATTCCTAAATGATGTAAAACAAGCAAGTAAGAAGGCCAATTTCAACCAAATCCGGCTTCTAATTACAACTGGACACACCTAGAGATCGGTTCCTTTAATTTACTTTTGATATATTAGAAAGAAGAAAAAAAATGTTAGACCTACAATTGGTCCACAACTCTTACAATTTCCTGACTTGGCCCCTTATGCCAACTAGTTTGTCATTTATTTGTTTGTTGACCCCTAAATGGGCATTTCATTTCTTTCTTACCTTTTTCTTTTTTTTTTTTCAATTCCTAGATGATGTAAAACAAGCAATAAAGAAGGTTAATTTCAACCAAATCCGGCTTCTAATTACAACTGGACACACCTAGAGATCAGTTCATTTAATTTCCTTTTGACATATTAGAAAGAAAAAGAAAATGTTAGACCTACAATTGGTCCATCAGACCTACAATTGGTCCACAACTCTTACAATTTCCTGACTTGGCCCCCTACGTCCACTAGTTTGTCATTTATTTGTTTGTTGGCCTCTGTTCATTTCTTTCTTACCTTTATATATATATATATATTCCAATTCCTAAATGGTGTAAAACAAGCAATAAAGAAGAGGTCAATTTCAACCAAATCCGGCTTCTAATTACAAGTCGCACACCTAGAGATCAGTTCGTTTAATTTCCTTCCTTTTGACATATTAGAAAGAAGAAAAAAATGTTAGACCTACAACTGGTCCACAACTCTTATAATTTCCTGACTTGGCCCCTTATGTCCACTAGTTAGTTTGTCATTTATTTGTTTGTTGACCCCTAAATGGGCATTTCATTTCTTTCTTACCTTCTTTTTTTTTTTTCTTCCAATTCCTAAATGATGTAAAACAAGCAATTAAGAAGGTTAATTTCAACCAAATCCAGCTTTTAATCCAACTCGACACACCTAGAGATCAGTTCGTTTAATTTCCTTTTAACATATTAAAAAAAAAAAAAATGTTTGACCTACAATTGGTCTACAACTCTTACAATTTTTTGACACCTTGTAAAAGAGTAGTAAACCAATTATATGCGTAGCATTATTCTATTAGAAATCCATGCCGATAATTCAGTTCACCTCTTGATTCAATCAAAAGGAAAGTGTGAATTTAGATTTCTTGCTTAGCATTTTTTTTTTCTTTCAAAAAAACAAAAAATCCTGTTTGTTCCATTTTCTAAACGTGGTAAGAATCTAAAAGAACTTTTTTTTTTTTTTTTTGACATGTCCGCACAAGAGGGAAATGAGGATTCGAACTAGTGACTTTCGTTTCATTAGGCGTAATTCCAACCGATTGAACTACCTCTTGAGGACCTAAAAGAACTTTTAGTTTCTATGATCATGTCTTGTTCACTTGCTAAAAAGAAAAGATCATGTATCATCCAAGACAAATGTACAGTACTCGTCCCCACAAGCCCATGATTGAGACATAGCTAATTTCTCATTTGTCATGGCACTACACTCGAACAAAGCTATATATATATATATATATATATATATATATACACACGGATGAATGACAAATCTTATCCGGCATCATTTTTTTTTAAATTGGGTTAAAGGAATCTACTCGAACTTAATTAGTCTATAAATTTGTTACATATCTTAAGCATGTGAGAATTAATCACATAATTTTTTTAATAAAATTATTAAAAAGTATATGTTTCTCACGTGCGGAATTGGAAGAAATTTCTCCGAAGAAATTTTTATCTGGTAAAATTTGTCTTATTAGCAAAAAACAATGAACCAAGTTGCATCTCTTTCCTGTGTGCCTATTTGAATTGGATGTGGGATGTAGGGATTGTTTAGGGCCCTTATGACAGTTCATAATTTAACTTGTCAACTTAATTAATCAGTGGCTGATTTGTCACCGTTTATACACGAAGTATCATAAAAATTTCATGAAAGTTGTAGCAAAAATTACGGTGTCCAAAACATTTTCCATTGAAATTATATTGACCAAATTGCCTCTACTACCCAATTTATTATTTAAAACATATACATTCTATCACTATTAATGATGGATTGAGATTTGAGATCTCCTACAATTCTCTTTAAATTTGAGATTATCAAATTCATAAATTTCAATCATTCATCTCATTTAAGCGTCTAAAATAAGTCATGTTTTAGAATTTAATGAGGAGAGTACCGTCATTCATTAAATGAGGAAGTTACCCTTATCCATCTCATTAAATTTTCAAACATGTCTTATTTTAGACGTTTAAATGAGATAGATAATTCAAATTTATGAATTTGAGAATCTCAAATTAAAAAAAAAATAATAATAATAATAATAATAGGAGATCTCAATCCATTAAATATTAATGATTGTTTTTCTAGTAGCTTCTTAACAAGGGAGCTTTAAATGCAATACCATATATGAGTTATGACTGCCAAACTGAAAATAATAATAATAAAAAAATAAAATAAAAAAATCCTTTGGGTTGGACGGTATGGGTCAAAGCAAAAAGTTAAGAGAGTTTGGTGTAGCAAATCAATGAGTACTTGAACCACTGGGGTCAAGGCATACAGTATGAAAGTTGTAAGCTTGTGTTTGAATTGAAGCGACCCTTTTGTTGTATGATTGGGGGATTGAAATCATATAGCCAAACATCCAACATTATTGCACCTTAAATAACTAAGGATACCCCATTCAAACCAGAAAAGGAATTAGTGTATTAAAGCTTGTGGGTTCTACAAGTGATTTTGATAAGGATAAGGTTATGATTAGTTAGGATAATAGGAATTAGTGTATTAAGGCTTGTCCGTTCCACAAGTGATTTTGATAGGGATAAGGTTATGATTAGTTAGGATAATAGTTGAATAGGAATGCAATTCCAATTTATTATGATTAGATTATTTAAATTAGTATTATTTCATTTAATATTAAGATTATGTTATTAGAGCATTCCCAATGGAAGAGCCATATTTTTATGTAAAATGGCTCTTCAAAACTCACTTTTATCTAGTTTAGCTAAGCCATTTTTAAGTGTCTACACATCCGATTAGCTATATTTCTAAAAAATAGGTGGGAAAAGATTTGGGAAAAAGATAAAGCAGGAGAGAGAAACACTAAAAAATAAAATGGCTCCCTTAAAAAGTGCTGCTACATTTAACTTTTTTTTTAGCTCTTCTAATCAAATATCTATTTTACATATATTTTTGGCTCATCCAATGTGGGAGGTTTTTTGAACATTTGAAGAGCTATTCTAGATAAAAGTAACATTTAGCTCTTCCATTGGGAATGCTCTTAGAATTGGAGTTTATTTGAATTTAAATATTATAATTTTAGATGTTATAACTTTAAGCTTTATCTACTTGTATTTCTATTTAAAGATCATTTGGTTATTAATGAAAATCACTTGATTCACTTGGTTTGTCTTTATGGTTTGTATCCGGCCCCAATTGGACTCACTTGGTTTGTCTCTAGCCCTAATTAGAGTTCATTATCAATACCATTTCCATTCGCATTTCCACATTCATCCATTTCATCATAAAGTACCTATCAGATTTAGAGCAATTTATTTGAGAAAGAAGGGGGGAGAAGAAGGCCTCCCTCCCATCATGGTGTCCATTAAGGACAGAAGGTGTAGATATATTTTAGGGAAAAATGATTCAGAGGCTTTTGAGGCATGCGTTTTTAATCAAATCATTCTATAATTAAGGTTTTCAGTTTTTTAATCAAACCATTTTGACAAATTACTCTTGATAAAACATCTTGTTTTACTGTTTTACAGGGTGCATTGCATTAAAAAAAGGGTCACTTCAGCAACTGCTTGTGGGGCTGATAAGATTAATTTGGATCAAACAGAAAAAGTTCAACTCAAAGTGGTATGAACTCTGGACTCCTGTTCAGTCTCTTTCCAGTACAATTAGCTTACTGGTATGAACTAATTATTCTTCAACTTTCATGATCAATTCATGGCAGCTTTCAATTTTATAGATTTGGTTGTCAAAAGGACTCACAGTTGGGACCATCGTGAACATTGCAGATGAAGAAATGTTCTTTATCATGTGATATCCAAAATACACAAATAATGTAAAAAATTTTGGTGCTTTTGCCTGCAAGACTAACAAGTTTTGTACATTTTGCTTATAGAAGGTGATAAATTGGTCAGGAAAAAGGACCAACTTGTGGATTTTGCCTAAGAGTCTATGCTGGAGGTAATCTCTTATAAAAGGACATAAATAGAGCCTACGTGAACTCCAATTATTGATGCTCTAATCCCATCTTGTCTATGCATACAAGTCTATGCTGCTAGCCTGCTATTATGAACTTGTTCTTTATCTTCAAGTTTGGTCCATAGTAGCCCCACTCCCATATTAATTTTTTTTGACAAAAACCAATTGTTAGATGTTGACGATGAGTTGGTTCGAAAATGTAGCTATACATGTGATCCATGTTGTATCCGAAGAAGATAAAGGGTGAGCTTTATGCTATATTGTTTACATTTTCATGCGAATTAATTAAGAGAAATTATTGGTGTCAATATTTTGCCCATATTTTTTTTCATATTCTACGACAAATTCAATAGATCAACCATTAGAGTTGTTGAGTACACATCTAATGGTTGATTTGTAAGATGATATGGGAAAAATATAGGCAAAATATTGATACCAATCATTTCTCATTAATTAATACTAATATTTTTGTTCATTTTATACATGCTAGCAATTCATACAGTAAATGTGAGTTAAATGTGTGAAAATCTCTCTGAGGCCTACCTACTCCCAACAAGTGGGTGAGCTGTTTGAAATCTGCTTAAACAAGTAAGTCTTATAGAGACTCTCATTTTTGCTATCAAAATTGCTAGCAATTCACGTAGAAAAATTATTGGACATCTCTATCCAAAGACAATATATAATTAGATCTTCGCGAAGCATTGACAAGAACGATATGGTTGTCAAATGACCCATGTTGTACCTATGCCAGAAAATACTTTGAGAGACAAAAGAGTTTTGCATGCCACGAGACATGTTATATACAAATGGTTAGGTTAAAAAAATTCCTATATGGTGTTAGTTTTAAGAGTGACAATTCATATTTGTGCGTCAAATTCAAATTATATATATATATCAATCATAACTCGACTCATTTAATGAACGAATTAGAACCATACTATGTCAAAATTCATAAATGTCAGGTAGAGTTAAAGTCGTGTCAAGATATAGTCATAAAATCATATAAGTTAATCAAAACCCGACCTATTTAATTAAATGAGTCCAACTCCCCAACCTTAACTCGCTAATTTCATATTAAGTTTTGATACTCATGTCAAAAATTGACAGTCTTAGTGTCAACGGAGGATCTTAATGTTTATTTCTTTGTTTCTTTCTTTTTCTTTTAAATCCGTTGGTTCATGCGCACATTTTACTTGCAATTTGAAAATTATGATGGGAAAACATACAACAAAAAAGAGAATTAATACAATAAATAGTCACTCTGATGTAGCATTTTCCTTCCTAATCCACTTCTCGACTGGCTTTCTTGAATTCCAATGTCTCTGCTTCCTCATGCCAGAGGTCCTGAGCTCACTAGTGCTTGGTCTACTTATGGAACCAACAGAATGTGTTCCCAAGGTGACTGCAGGATCCCTTCCTTGTTGCTCACCAGATTCTCTGGTCGACATTGTGCTAGGCGATGCCGCTGACTGTTTCACTTGCTTTCTTGGATTCCATGCTCTGTGCTTCCTCATGCCGGTGCGCCTTTGCACGCTGGTGTTCAAGAGCGTTGAGGAACCACTAGAATGCGCTTCCGGGGTACCTGTGGCTTCTATTTGTGGTTGCTCAGGCGATTCTTTGGCGGAAGTACTGGCAGCAGAATCTGTTTGCAGGAGAAACATACCAGGCACAACAACTAGATTTTTTTTAGGCTCAATTAAGCCATTGTTTTCTTGCTGTAGCCTCAATATAGCCTCAAATTTTTCTCTTCTAACATCCTCAGAATCAGACTCAAGGAGCTTCTGATTGTCATCTACTTCAATTTCATGAAAATTCTGGAATCAACGAAAAAAGTTGGTAAATCCCCGGCACTTGATACAACTGAACAAGTAATTATTAAACATAGGAATGAAAAATACTACAATCCAACAAATACTACTATAGACAAGAGTTTACAACGCGGAACTTAGATTATAACAAATTATTGCCAAAGTATCAAGTTTACTCAAGGATATTAACCCAACCCCAGGCTTTCAAATAGCAGAATCTGCATTAAAGAACCAAGATAATATCATGGATTTAAGACCTCTTCCCCTTTTTTGTCTTTCATACTAACTAATGACAGTATGCCAATGATTTCTTTTCTACAGTTAAAGAGCCAAGAAAAGTTCCAAATCTTAAGTGCCCAAAAGAATTAAGTTCTTACTCAATTAGTCTTATGAATGCTATAACCTTTTTTTTGAGTAAGAAAATAAATTTCATGCATGGTAAGGTTTGGACCGTTGACTTCACCGTACCCCTTTTTTATAGGGTACGGAGAAGCCATTTGATCCAAAAACCAATGGCCTTTATACCATAACTTAAAACTGATGGAGTCAAGTTGATTATTTCTATAAGATTACAGTACACAAGCCCCCTGCTGCTTAGTCCCACGTTAATTGGGCACATCATCTCTTTTTTTTTTCTTTTCTTTTTTTCTGTGTGAATTTTGAATCCATCAAGAATGTCTATCATGTAAATCAGTGGCATACTGTAAACCACAAATAAAATTATAAAATGACGAGTGAGATGGCATACCAATTGAGAAGAATGAGAAGCAACCAAGTCAAGTACATGCTCAAAATCTTTGGCAAGAAAAACCTTGCGGCAGACTGGGCAGGTTCCCATGCTCTCTTC
Organism: Corylus avellana; assembly: GCF_901000735.1. NCBI lineage: Eukaryota > Viridiplantae > Streptophyta > Magnoliopsida > Fagales > Betulaceae > Corylus > Corylus avellana. Next base: position 42,045,276 of record NC_081541.1, read on the forward strand.
CATTGCTCCACGCGTGTCTAACAACAAATATCAATTACTAATGAGAAATCAACAGCACGGCAGAAAATTAGAAGAAGAAGAAAGAAAATGGTAGGCCCTGTTGGTGAGACTAAGTTTTTGGTCATAACATCATCATTGAGACATGCAAGACAAGGGTGTTCCCAACAAATTATTTTGTTGCACAACATGAATCAAAACACTGCAAAGTGCTCTATTATGTTCACAGCTTATGCCATCCAAAATAAAATGAAAGCATAATGATAGAACAGTGCATCAGCCATCATCCACAAAAAGATCTGCTACCCATCAATCTGACCCAATTTTTTACCGGCTTTGTTTTCCATGGTACTGATAGGACGTATAGTTGCACTAGATGAATCACCAACACTTGTTTCCTTTTCCGTTTGGAGCCAATGCCACCACCTAATAATGCATTCACTGCCATAATTCAAAATAAATGCTCAAGAAAATTAGCTACAAAATGTGTCTAATATGTGAGAGAGAGAGAGAGAGATAGAGAGAGAGAGAGAGAGAAGGCAGGACTACCTGTGAAAACAATGAAAACAGGACATTAACTTCATAAATGGCAAAGTTTTATTCTGTTCATCCTCTGGAAGCAAAGGATACAAACACAATGGACAATCACCGTCAGGATGATTCATAACAGTGAGCTTCTCCACCGCTTCCTATAAATCAATTCATCATATCAGCGATTTTGCAAATATATATCCTAATCTAATTCAAATACATAAATCGAATTCTTGGATTTAGAGTTGAACGTCAGATCCCATTAAAACTTTTGAACTATATATTCAGGCATGAAATATATTCAATTAACATCTGCAACTAAAATCAAAAGAATTGGAGAAACAATTCCCTAAGAATATCTTTCCCACCACTATGACAAAAAGCATCTGCAATTTGCACTACCAGCCATACACAACCTACACATACCAAGACAAGAAAAAGACTACGACCAAATAACAATGCTAAGGAAAAGAACAAACAGTACAACTGCAAGGCTAATTTTCTTGATTCCTATATCATCTCATACAACATCTTAGTGATATGGGTGGCTTTTGTCAGTTTGTGCATGGAAACAAATCGAAGCCATTCTTTAGAACATACTCTTCAATTCTCACAATTATAAGAAAATGGAACAAATCACAAGTTCAGACAATCCTGAACAATTTTGGCTAGGTGTTTAGAGTAGTTACCTCGCAAAGTGCTACAAGCATCAAATAAGACGAGAGTTCACACGCTTTGTCTTGTATACAAGTTATCAAATCTTTTTGCCTTCGGTCATCAAGACCATTGGAATCTAGTAGATTAATATGAGGTGGCTCCTTTGGATACTACCAGAAGATATAGAAAGAGTTAGTGCAGAAGTTGATAAGATCACATGATAACTTGCTAGAGTAAAGTGACTCATGCATATGAATTTAAAAAAAGATTGGACAATAACTTACTATCACAATAATTTCAAATCAAGCAATCACGGTTGAAAAGATATTTATGTATTGCAATATACTAAAAGCAGCTGGATGCACTAGACCATGCTCCTGACCCCAATTAATAGTATATTATCATTTTTCTTAATCACTAAACAATATCCTCTGTTTTCAAAAATCATTATACTGGCAAAACAGGTAGCCTATTTCGTAATCCCAAAAGAATATTAATAACATTAAAATTAAGTAGAAGACCTCAACATATATACTCACAATCTACACCAATCATGAAGCAACCAAATAACCAAACATATGCTAATCATTACGCAAAAAATATATATGCTATGATATACCTGGGAACCTGCTCGTATGACAATAACTGCCTCCACAAACTACAAAGAGAAAAAGTACAAACAAATTAGAGGCGGACTAAAGCAAAACCAACTTCACCCGTAACCATTAAAGAAAGAAATTGCAACATTGCAGTATATAATTTACACCATTATCTAAACATTAAATCTTCTAGTACTAATTGTAAGACATAGTATCATACTTTACATTAGGTTTCAAAATCCACGAATAAAACGCAGACACAAGTGAATTTCAGAAAAACACAAGAGATGAACTGTCTAAATTAAAAAATCAGCATGTGGCATATACTAATTAGTAAGGTATACATTAGTACAATGACAGAATTCCGATCATTTCAAATCACACAGAGCATAAAGCAACAAATTCAAATCTCACACTTCATGCTGCTAATGACTCTGGATCTCGTCGAATTCAAACAATTTAAGAAAAACTAATCATAATCAGCTATCAATGCCGAGAATCCGCAAATATCCATCTCAAGGAAAAGTAGCTGACAGAATCCTCAACCGAGCCGGTGTTACAAGTAATCTTAAAACACAAATTAAGTAATCAAAGATTCAAAAACAAGAAGTTTGAGACTTTTCCTTGATACAACTTCTTGACTTAATAAAAGGTGTATCATTTATTAATTCAAGAATCAAAGAATAAGATATGACATAGAGATTCGACAGTTCTTCTCCTCTCTCTCTTATTTCACTTTACCTCGTTTTCTCGGCAACCAAACATAAGCTAAGAAGTAAAAAGTAAAGGAACCTGTTGGGACGTGACATCGGCGGTGCGAGGCTTGATGTGAACGTGGAGGTGTGGAGGGTAGGAATCGATTACCACGCAATCGTCTCCGTACACTGCTTGCACAGCTTCTACTTCTGCCTCGATTTCCGCTTCATCGGCGGTGGCCATTGTCCTCTCAGCCACAGCAAGCGCGAGCGAGAGAGGCGTTTTTGGATTTTGAGAAACAAGACGATATTTATATTTGTTGACGTGTTAATATATTCTTTTGCTACGTTGATGGCTGGTTAGAGGACTGCGTTGCGCATCTTCTTGTCTAATAACCGCCGGCGGTTTATAATTGTTAATTGCATAACCGCTTTTATACAAAATAAAAAATCTCTGACTTTTATTTTTCAAATGTTATTTCCTGTTTTTTTTTTTTATAAACAAAATGTTATTTTTCAACGTAATCTTAAATACGGTAAAAGTAAAAATAGAAATCGACCTCTTTGTTGTTGTTTTTGTCATCTTTTTGATATTTTCTTTAACATCATAAAAACAAAATGATGTCTTTGAAAGATAGTTCAATCAGCTAGAGACCATGTTTCATGAAGCGGTTGTTAGTAGTTTGAATCTTCTCTCTCCCTCCAGTGTGGACATGTAATAAATAAATAAATAAATAAATAAAAATAAAATGATTGAGATTAAAAATTTAGAAGGGATGAGATGAGGTGGTGGATGAGGATTGAACTATAATGTATAAGAAGATGGCAATGCCTTGAAGATTTTACAATGGTGGTTTCTTTTTTATGGTCTTTTTATTTTAGAGTAAAGTGCACATGTTCACTTAAATTATTACCAAATTGCAATATTCTTCAAACTTTTAAAAATTGTAATTGACCACTCAAATTACCTAATCCATCACTTGGCCTTGTTTATTGGAACTTATTGTTAAATTAGATGGAAAATGAGGAATGTGTGATACACATCACTCAAAATAACAATAATACCCGCACATTAGATAAGATTTTTTTTTAAAAAAAATACAAACAATAAGAGAAAAAACCATGACTCTATGGCCAAAAAAACTCACAAATTGGTTGTGGGTTTTTATGACAAGAGCATAATTGTATTTTTTACACAAATGATAGAAGTATAATCTAAGACAATTTTTTGTTGGATTTAATAGAAAATCTTAACAAAAGAAGTTAAGTGAAATGGGTAGGTAATTTAAGGAGTTAATTGAAATTTTTTAAAGTTTGAAAACATACAAATTGATTGATAATAATTAATAAGGTGATAAATATAGTTTTTTTCCATGATTTTATGTTGGGTGTGGGTATGTGGTGGGTTATGTACCAAAAATCGTTTTGAACATCATTTTTTTTTTTAATGAATAGTGAAAAATTGATGATTTTCATATAAAATATTTTAGGTCGGATATTATTTTACATGAAAAAAAAAATTAAGAAAAATTATCTGAAATAATAATCAACTTTAACTGCATGTACCGTAAGATTTACACTTTCTCTATCCTACGTGGCAAGATATAATTATAATTATTATTATTTTTTTTATTTGTCCTTTTTGTCGATACAAAGTCCTGCTTCTCCCTCCTCCTGCGAAAGGCTAAGCCTCTATCCAAGCATTTCGCTGAGAGGCAGGCATGGCCATCCTCGCATTTCCGCTAGTCATCTCGTTCCTCAAGCCTCACACCTCGCGCCTCTGCCTCCTCCGCGCCGGCAAGCCCAACTCCAGCCGCCTCTGCCCGCCGTATGTCCCCCGCCGCCACTTCACCCGAACCGCCGTCTCTGCAATCAGCACCTCCTCGGCGATTCCACAGCATTCGTCTACGGACCCTAACAACGAGCCTCTCAGAGCTTCCGTCCCCACTTTCCAGCAAGCCATTCAGTGCCTCCAGGTCTCACTTCTTTTTTCCCTCTTACTTCGAGATTTTTCACTGTAGGTTCATGGAGTGAGAAAAAAAAAAAAAAATGCAAGTGAAACTAAATTGAAAAATGATTTTCCTTTGAATTTTTTGATTGATACTATACTGTTATTAACATTGTAGGAATACTGGGCTTCTGTTGGATGTGCCTTGATGCAATGCAGCAACACAGAGGTACTGTTTAATAAAACGTTAAATTCATTTCACGGTTCTTTTAGTTGAAGATGGTTGAAGCATTGAAAGCCAGTTACTTTCTCTAATTCACTCATCTAATTGGCGTTAATGATTGCTCTGTCTTATTGAGGCTTTGTCTGTGCTGACTAGGTTGGAGCTGGGACTATGAATCCTCTAACATTCTTAAGGGTTCTTGGTCCAGAACCGTGGAATGTTGCGTAAGTATGCTATCGATGCAAGGTTTATAGAAGTACACCCATTATAACTTAATTGTATATTCTGTATCTAGTTTCGTGAAAAGAAGTGCTATCATGTTTTTTTTTGTCCAGTTAAAATGTGTTGCTTTTTTAGGAAAATGAAGTTTAAAGCCATGGATTAAAGAAGAGGAAAATATACTTTAGACTCTGAAATACCATGCCTCCAAACTTTAAAAAGTGGTATTGAGGCCCCTGAACTACCACAGCCGGTCACATTAGACATTTCTCTTCTCAAAATATCCTTGAAGTTATAATTTATGAATGAATAACCATTTGAAAAAAAATTTAAGGAGGCTAATATGAAAGGGGCCACCCACTTTTTGGTATTTTCAGTTTCTCTCCTTTTTTGTTTAATTTTAATATATATATATATATATTTTTTTTTTTCAATTGGTAAGTTTTTTTAATGACTTGAGTATTTTGGGAAGAAAAATGTAAAAGTGTCCAATTTTACATTTTAAAAATGCAAAATTATTATAAATGTGGTCACTGATATTATTTTTTAAAGCTTGGAGGCGCAAATGAAAATGTGATAGTAGTTCAGGGGCTAAAGTATATTTTCTCAACGTATAATAATGAGTAAATACGGACAGTTTACTAGGGACCTTAAGGCTGAAACAGACAAATAGGGATTGCAAGTCAATCCAGGGTTTGGTTGCTGATTTAAGCTTGTTCGCACATGAGATCCTCTGGTTTTGTATATGTAGTTAGATACTTTTGGTTAAAGTGCACTCTTCATTGATGAGTAAATATATAAATAATGATTCCTTGGAAACCATATAGCCGAAAGGCCCAAAACTAACTGTAGTTCAGGTCAAATGTCTGAGACATTCCACAAGTACTCGTTGCTGTTTTCTTATTAGAAGGTTTCAAACAAGCTGTTCTTGTATTAAATAAAACAAAAAAAAAAAAAAAAAAGGTTTAAAATAAAATAAAAGAATCATATATTCTGTTGTTTGTTTTGCCCTCTTATTAATTTGAATTTGATGTGAGTACTTGCCTATCTTGTTTGTTGAAGAAACTTATAACACAAACAAATAGTGAAATTGGAATCAACCTTTTGACTTACAACAGCCAAAATCTCTCTCATTTTCATCACGATGATAAGATATCTCTTTGAAAGTGTGTCATCTGTGTCTCTGCTACTACTAGTCAATAGTTACTATACTTTTTCTAACGCACATAGATTGGCCATGCATAGAATAGGGGATTTGGTAGATCAGTATTGATGTGATATGAGATCCTGTGTCACACATGATGGTTGATCAAGCGTGTGTCAGTTGGACATTTCATGGACCAAACTTTTTCTTATAAGTTTTTGCTCGTAATGTTTTGGTGTATCTTTTTATTTGTTGCAACTATGCTGGACCAATTTGCAATTTTGATTTTGATCGCTTTGCTGTTCTGCTGGGCTCTTCAAAATATTGTTTAATTAGCGAATTTAACATGCTGTAAAGCTGTGAGATGTTCTGTCATTGCTCTCTTTGATAGTGCATGTGGGCTTTTAGGATTTTTAAAGTTGACTTGGCTTCTAATGTGAAGTTTCTGATAAAAGGTATGTGGAGCCTAGCATTCGGCCAGATGATAGTCGATATGGTGAAAACCCAAACAGACTTCAACGACACACGCAATTTCAGGTTAAATTTGAGTTTATTGTTGAAATTTGCCTTCTCTGGTTTATTTATGGAGCTTTGTTTTAGGATTAAATTATTCCCTGGCTTTTGAATTTGATCTCAGGTTATATTAAAGCCTGATCCTGGAAATTCACAAGACCTTTTTATTCGTAGCCTATCAGCTTTAGGTAGCAACTCTACCTCTATTTTTATTTAAATTGATAAGAAGTGAGAAGGCATTAATGCATTGTTCTCAATAGTTGCAAGGAACTCACAGGTGCCCTTTGTCCATTTTCATGCTGTAGTACTTGTTGATTATTATGTTGCACTAATCTTTGTTTGACTTCTTTTGCTATGTGATGCCATTATCAATGGAAGGAAAACTTTAGAATTGAGTCCGCATTTTAAACATGGGGAACTGTGCTAAAACTATTCTTTTATGTTAAAAACTAAAGAAAAAAGTCCATTAAAAGTGAAAGGCTGTTTAAGAAAATGAGACCATCCTTGTGTGCAATGTTGATGTTGATTCTTCTTCCTTACAAAGACGCATATGCATGCATATCTGTTGTATAGTTGAAGGGAAGTGAGATATTGTTAGTCCATCCACTTGTTGTAGTTGAAGAACAGAGATTGCCTGAAACGGTGTCTTCAAAGTGGGTGGTTCAGAGGCTGATACTTGTAATGTAGTGGGGTTGTCTTGTTAGGGGTTTGAGGATCAGCTGATGGCTCTGTTTATTGCAATAGAAGCAAGTCAACACCAAAATGGTTTGGCTAGCGTTATAGATATTTGTCCTCAGTCAGCTAACAGAGGCAACCGTTAATTAAAGAGATTGGTTTGTTCTATTAATTATGACACAAAGGAAGGTCACTCTAATAGAGTTAAAGGAAAGGGAAGGGGTTCTAATTCTCCCTTATGAAACCCAAGATTGTATCATGGAATGTGAGAGGGCTGAATGAGAGGGATAAAAGGTTGAGGATTAGAGGTATTCTTAGGGATTGGAAGGCGGACCTTGTTTGTTTACAAGAGACTAAATTGGAGTCTATTTCTAGGGATGTGGTGCGTAGTTTATGGGGTTGCCAACATGTGGACTAGTATTATTTGGGGTCGAGAGGGGCTTCTGGAGGGATATTGTTAATGTGGGATAAGGGGCGGTGGAAAAAATTGAGGATTGTATGGGGAGTTTTTCCGTTGCTTGCTATTTTATAAGTGTTAGTGATAGTTTTGAATGCGCTTTTGTGGGTGTGTGCGGTCCAAATGATGACAATGATAGGAAATTACTTTGGGATGAATTGGTTGTGCTCATGAGTTGGTGGGAGGTGCCATGGTGTATTGGGAGTGGTTTTAATGTTTTTTGTTACCAGTGTGAGAGATCAGGCAATTTTTGATAGTCTCCTGCTATGCTGGATTTTTTGGAATTCATTTATGATCAGGGTCTCATGGACATCCCTCTTGTAGGTGGGAATTTTACATGGTCAAGTAATTGTGATTCTTAGTCTTGGTCCTGAATTGATAGGTTTCTTCTCTCTCCTGATTGGGAAGAACAATTTCTTGATGTCTCTCAAAGGAAACTCCCTAGAATATTGTCGGATCTTGTTCCTTTTATGTTGGATTGTGCTATTTGGGGTAGGGCTCGGTATTTGAAGTTTGAGAATATGTGGCTTAAGCCAAAAGGCTTTGTGGAGCAAGTGAAATTGGTGGCTGTCTTATAGATTTGAGGGATCTCTTAGTTTTGTGCTTGCGTGCAAATTGAAAGCCTTGAAAACAGATTTGAAGAAATGGAATGAAGAGGTTTTTGGCAACGTAGGGAAGAAGAAGAAGGATATGTTGGATAGAATCCTTGAGCTAGATATTATTTCAGAGGAAGGCCATTAATTGAGGAAGAAAAGGTGAGAAAGGAAGAATTTTCTAGGGAGTTGGAGAGGTTTATTCTTCTCGAAGAAGTGAGTTGAAGGCAAAAGTCTAGGGCTTTGTGGTTGAGAAATAAGAAAGCATATTGTGCTATTTTACAATGGTCTATATTCAAAACAGTTTAGTTGGCAACCAAAATTGGATGGCCTTTATGTCCATTCCGTTGGTGCGGAGGAGGGCTCTTGGTTGGAAAGAGCTTTCGAGGAAAGTGAAGTATTGAAGGTGGTGAGAGACCTAAATTGTATCAAGGCCCCAAACTCTAATGGCTTTTCCATGGCTTTTTTCCATAAGTGTTGGGAGGAAATTAAAGAGGATATCATAGCTGTTTTCAAGGAGTTATATGGCTGAGTGAAGTTTGAGAAGAGCATTAATGCTACTTTTATTTCCCTCCTCAAGAACGCCAGTGTTGTGGACATTAAGAACTTCCGTTAATCAGTTTAGTGGGTGGTGTTTATAAATTATTTCTAAGGTCCTAACAAACAAGCTGAAAACGGTATTTTGGATAAGATTATCTCTAGTTCTTTGAATGCATTTATCAAGGGTAGATAAATTCTGGATTCAGTTATGGTATTTAATGAATTTTTAGATAGTTGGATTAGATCAAGGGAACCTGGTGTGCTGTATACATTGGATTTGGAGAAGGGTTATGATCAGATTAATTGGGAGTTTTTGTTGTACATGTTGAAGAGACATGGCTTTGGGGAGAAATGGAGAGTTCGAATAGCACATTGTATTTCTAGGGTGAGGTTTTTCATTCTTTTTAATGGTTCTCCTTCTAGATTATTTAGTAGTTCTCATGGATTAAAACAGGGGATCCTTTATCTCCTTAATTGTTTGTGGTAGGTTTTATTTTTTATTTTTTTATTTTCTTTATGACAAGGAATCCCTCCAAAGCAAAGCCACTTTGTGTATCCACCCCTGTTGGATAAACTTCGAACCCGTGTAAAGCGCCCCCTCCACACGGATCGGGTAATACTTTGGCTTTGTTGGTGGGCTGGCCCCAAGGAATTGTTTGCACCCAAGGAGATTCGAACTTTAGATCTAATGGAATGCCACCTAGACTAAGGCCTTTACCACTTGAGTCAACCCTTTAGATGTATGTGGTAGTTATGGAGGCTTTGACTAAAATGATGTTTGTTATGGTGGATAGGGGGCTCTTATCAGGATTTTCGATGGGGTCGAGGAATAATGATGAGCTTATAGTGTCGCATTTATTGTTTTTGAATGATACTTTGGTTTTTGTGAGACAGATTGTGAACATTTCCTTCATCTGTGATGTCTATTCTTATGTTTTGAAGCGGTTTTGGTGTTGAAGATTAATTTGGCTACATCAGAGCTAGTTCCCGTTGTTGATGTGGGTAATGTAGAAAGCTTGACTCGTATTCTTGGTTGTAGAGTGGTCTTTGCCGATGAAGTATTTGGGTCTTTACTTTACTGATACACGAACTCCCATCTGGCCTAGATACCCAAGATTGCTGACATGCAATTCCATTTAGTTTATTTGTGCTTGTGTGTGAACAATCATGCATTCCCTGCCAAGCTTGAAATAGCCTGTGTTTAATGTATTTCTCTTTTTCGTGGATCTACTCCTTTTTGCATCATATGCATTCAAACTAATGTTCCAAAGCCGATGCAGAATAAAGCTCCACTCAACTCAAACCAAATAAGCCTTATGCATTCACCAACTACACCCTTTCACCACCCATGTTCTTTGTAAGCTCTTTGTTCACCTATCTTTGCCTCCCTTTAACTGGTCTTGCACTTTTAAATTTTCTAATGACTGTTTGTCATTGGTACATTCCTCACTCTTTGTTGCACATGTCCAGATTACCTTAGGTGAATATCCTTCATCTTTTCTGTTATACGTGCCACCCCTACCCTAGAATTAATGTTTGCGTTTGTTTCTATTTTCAGGGATTCCACTCATTCCACTAAGCTTATTTTTTTTAATAAGTAATTTAATCTCAATAAAAAGCACAAAGGGGCGCAGCCCTATTACATAAGAAATATACTAGAGAATCTCCTATTCAATAAAAAAAGAAGAACCAGTTAAGCTTATTTAATGAACATGTTTCCTATGGCCAACATTATGTTCCTTAAAGCATGGCTAGTCTTTTAACAATTATATGAACTTTCCCTTCAACTTAATGGGTAATATACAATTGAGATATTCTCAATGCACTTCTTTATTTCATCCATCCTAATCTAATTCTATGGATACTATACCTTTTCAATTCCCCCATCCTTATAATTGATTGAGCCAAGATACTGGAAATGATAACTCCTAGGTATTATTAGACAATTGATTTTGTCATCCTCTTGTATTCATCAAAAAAATATTATATCATCCTCTTGTGGCTAGTTCTAGCTTTACTAAGATTTCACTACATATGCTCAATTTATAGCTCACGCATAATAATCACTGTAAATAATGACATGAAGTGGTAGACTTTCTCATCTCTGTTACATTAGAACGGACATATTTTACCTCAATCTACAAATTTTACTGACAATGATGTCATTTTGGCTTGGAGGCTGATAATGAGAGCACCGGGTCTTTGAACTAGTTTATGTTTGTGGTGCCTCATTTTCTATTATCTGTCCCTGTATATAGTAAACCATTAGATTTCTATTATGTCATACTCTACCAAGGCCTCTGTGTCTTAATGATCATTAGTTTTCCAAACAACTATAAATGGCAAAAATTGAGATTAACTTCATTAAATAAGTTAACATTAAGTTAACATGATATTATTAAATGCTATTTAGTTTACTAATCATCTAGTTCCACTGACAAGGTGTGTGGATATTATTTAGATTCACCACTTATCATTTTTTTCCTGTTTATTCAGCATTTGGTTAAACATTGATGCTTATGTGCTTGATAGGTATTGATGTTAGTGCACATGATATACGATTTGTGGAGGACAACTGGGAGAGTCCGGTAATATATTTTCTTTATTGGTGGCTTGTTATTCTTGCCTTGTTATTTTTTTTTTATAAGTAATTCAATCTCATTAAAAAAGCGCAGAGGTTCTTGCCTTGTTAGTTTTTCGGAGTTCTAATTGCTGAGATGGGATTTAACTTGGTTAAATTTCCTTGCAATGGCTCGTAATTGTAAGCATAAACTATGGCATCTAAAAATTTTGATATAGGAAACATTTTTGCCTAGAATGGATAATTAGCCTGCTTGTTTTCTATATGCTGACCAAACACGCTTTTAGGTACTTGGCGCTTGGGGTTTGGGCTGGGAAATCTGGATGGATGGGATGGAGATTACCCAATTCACTTACTTCCAGCAGGTTCTTCCTTTTACATTGAAATATCACTTTCATGTCTACTATTAGTGCTTAGGATAGCTATTTCCCTGCTTGAGTTACTGTTACTTTTTCGTGATTTTGCATGGGTTTTTACTTGTAGCCTTTTTTCCCCTGCACTCTCTCACCCTGTCTCTCTCTCTCTCTCTCTAGGCTGGAAGTCTACAATTGTCACCCATTTCTGTTGAAATCACTTATGGTCTTGAGCGTATAATTATGTTACTACAGGTCAATCTTTGATGGTTTCTTTTATTAATCTTTGTCTTCTTTTATCCATGTTACTAAGTTTTCCTGAATTATTCTACAGGGAGTTGATCATTTTAAGAAAATTCAATATGCTGATGGAATTACATACGGGGAGCTGTTTTTGGAGAATGAGTAAGTGAACAACTTAAGCTACTGATTTTACTCTTTATATATATATATATATATATATATATATAAAGGCAAAATCTTGCTCTTGGTAGAACTGTATCATATATACTTACGATGTTCCAAAGATTATTGATGTACATTGCTCAATATTTCGAGTTATGGATTCTGTGTCTATGTTGCTATTGTTGTGCTCTATTAGTCTTATGGCTCATTTTATAGGCAATGAGGACACCCTACAACCAAGGATACGATCCAAACCTCCAATATCATTCACCAAGCCAACATGGACTAACTCTAATTTAGCTAAAGTTAATCTTCAACTCTAAGACAACTTCAAAACATAAGAAGAGACAACACATGTGACAGAAGTGGTCTAGCTTTGCCTCACAAAAGATCAGCATAATCCTCTGCAAACAAGAGATGGGATATTAGGATCTCGACTGAACTCCTCAACCCTACTGAAAAACCTGATAAGAGCCCTTTATCCACTAAGGTGGATAACAATCTACTCAAAGCCTACATGACAACCACAAATAGAAGAGGAGATAAAGGGTCCTCTTGTCTCAAGCCGTGAGAACTATTAAAGAATCTAGAGGGAGAACCATTAATCAACACTGAGAAACACACCATAGATATACAGTGAGCTGTCCAATCTCTCTATTTTTCTCCTGTTAAAGTAATGGTTATATGATTAAGAATCTGTTTGGGATTGCGTTTGAGAAATAGAGCTTTTAAGTCAAAAAGTGCTTTTGGGCAAAAGCTTCATTTTTAAGCTTTTACCAAAAGTGCGTTTTGATCATTTTTAGGCTTTTTGGACCTTTAAAAGCGCTTTTAATTTTTTTTTACCAAACGAGTATTTTTTTCTTCAAACAAACTTTTTGAGTGTTAAAAACACTTTTAAGCCCTTCAAACGCAATCTCAAACATGCCTTAAATTTACCTCTTCCTATTAGCTTAAACTTTTGGGATAATTGGTAGTTTAACATGATATCAGAGTCAAAGGTTTTGAGTTCGAACATTGACTCCGTCAACGTCAATTCACCCCATTTAAATTAAATATTCCACGTGTTGGGCCTCACCTATTAAAAGGGAGTTTGAGCCTACACGTGAGGGAGAGTGTTTTTGATCACGGGGAGTGTTAAAGTAATAGTTAACTGATTAAATTTACCTCTTCCTATCAGCTTAAGCTTTTGGGATAACTGGTAGTTTAACATCCCCAAAGCCTCATCTCCTCAACAGATACAGCAGAAAATCCCAACTTATATGATCAAATGCCTTTGCTAGGTCCAATATTACAAAGCACACTAGGTTCCCCTGATCTAATTTGGCTATCAAGACATTCATTAGCTACCAAAACCAAACCTAAAATCTGTCTCCCCCTTATGATCACATTTATTGACCTGGAAATAACTTTCTCCAACACTGTTTTCAACCTGCTAGCTAGGACTTTAAAGATGATTTTTATGCACACCACTCACTAGACTAATAGAACAGAAATCCTTGATAAAAGTAGCCCTAACTCTGTTAGGCATAAGGGATATAAAAGTTGCATTGAGGCTCTTTTCAAACTTCCTGCGAAGATGAAACTTGTGAAAGGCATTTATGATGTCCACTTGAAGTACCTCCCTTCCGAAAAGTCTGAAAAAAAAAAAAAAAAAAAAAAAAGCCATTGAGAAACCATCAAGCTCTGGGGCCTTGTCACCATTTAGGGCTCTCACTGCCTCAACAACTTCACTTTCCTCAAAAGCTCTTTCTAGCCACGTAGCCTCCTCAACATTGATATAACTAAAAGATAGACTTAATGATATTTTTGATTATTTATCCAAAAAAAAAAAGTAAAGGAAAAAAAAAAAAGAACTAAAAGATAGACCATCCAACTTTTGCCGCCAACCAAATTGTTCTGAATGAAGTTCATTGTAAAACTGCGCAACATGGACTCTAATGTCTGAAGTTTTTGTGAAAATAAAGTTGTCTAGGTTGTGATATTTGAACACCCTTCCTTTCTACTCCACAGCAGGTTTTTTCAATCTGTTTTGTGCAAGTTATCTGTTGAACTTTCTGTCTCCTTCCCACTTTTAGACAATTGCCTCCTTTGTAAGCATCTCCGCTTATTTTGAAGCCAATTTGGAAGAACTCTGAGCTGCTCAACTGGCAATCAGAGATGGTTGGATGAGATGCCATCTGATCTGAAGTCCAAATTTTCAGATGATTTCCATTAACTTTCTTAATCTCCTTGCTCCTTATTTTGGTCTTCTTTCACTTCTATTATATCAGCATTATCAGGCTTGTATGTGCAATACAATCAATATATTTTGTATTTCTGTTTCAGGAAGGAAATGAGTGCATATTATCTGGAACATGCCAGTGTTCATCATCTTCAGAAACACTTCGATTTTTTTGAGGAAGAGGCCCGTTCCTTGCTTGCTTCAGGCCTTGCAATCCCTGCGTATGTTTAGTAATTTTTGTTTCTGTTCCATTGTTCACTGTATATTATGTGAAACTCTTTTCTATGTTCTTTAGTTAACATTTGCTGTGCTACATGCTAGGTATGATCAGCTTCTAAAGACATCTCATACTTTTAACATCTTAGACTCAAGAGGCTTTGTTGGGGTAACAGAGCGTGCTCGTTATTTTGGTCGGATGAGAAGGTAAGAATACTACCTGATTATGGCCAGAAAGAAATTGCGTTGGAAACTTAAAAAAAGCACTTTATGTCATTAATATACTGGTAAAATTGAATTTAGGAGTTTTGTCAGCTTTAAAATAGTATAAGGGTGTAAATTCTCTGCCAATATTTGGATTAGAGACATGCTTGAGAGATTATTTGAATGTAACTTCATTGCTGGTCTCCATACTTGGACAAAGATGATTTGTTAGGCACATTAATTTTTATTGGTCAATTCTGGGCAGTTCTGTGTCTATATTTATCTTGTGTTTTTTATCAGTTTAGCTCGTCAGTGTGCACAACTTTGGTTGAAAACGAGGGAGTCCCTTGGACATCCACTGGGTGTCGCTTCTGACCCTGTTCATGTTGTGTGTCCTAAAGATCTTTTGGACGCAGCTGCCAAAAAGGTTTGTTTGCATTTGCAGCTGATTTGAATTTCTTTCCTCGTGTGTTGTATTGATATGGCAGTTTTCTTAAGGCTGATTTTCATCCTCCTTTTCTATAGTTTTCTTTCTTGTTATATGTATTATTTTTAATTTTGCATATCAATTATGAACTCATTATGAACGTTTTAACAATTATAATTCTAAGGTTTGAGTGGAACTAATGTTAACAGTTAATGTGTATGCATTAATTATTTCTTATTAATTTTTGCCTATTCTTTGACTTATGTCGCAGGTGAATGATGATTCAAGGATGTTTGTTCTTGAAATTGGGACTGAAGAGATGCCACCTCAAGATGTAGTTGATGCAAGCAAGCAAGTATGATTTATTTTAACATGAAGCACATTGATCATTTTCTTAAAATGCTCTTTTGTTCTATAACATAGCTATCTCCTTTTTTTTAAGCTTTATTTACCTTGCCGCCCCCCCCCTCTTTCGTCCTCTTCTCGATTGATGGTTGTTCACTGACTGCAATGCTGGCAACTGCAGCTCAAAGAATTAATATTGCTGGTATTAGAAAAACAACGATTAAGCCATGGTGAAGTGCAAGCATGTGGCACACCTCGCAGACTCCTGGTACAGTGATAACTCTATTTCCTTTTGCAAAATGCTGACAATTTTTTTTTTTTTTTATATTAAAAAAAAAAAAAAGAAAAGAAAGAGAAAATAGAAGAGAGGGTTTTGTTTTTTTCTTATAAGATCTGTCTTTCACATTTTATAAAGCAAGTTCTATGTTCAAATATGTTGAACATCCTTATTTAGCTCTTAGTACTGAAATTGAGCATCCACTGAAGCTTTTGAAGTGTTGAGATCATTATACTTTTATGGTTTCATTTAATCGCATAGTGAATCATTATGATGTGCATTTTATTGTCACATTTCCAGGTTTGTGTTGAGAATATTTGCAGTAAACAAGCAGCAGAGGAGGTTGAGGTTCGAGGACCTCCAGTTTCAAAAGCATTTGATCAACAAGGAAATCCTACAAAGGTTTGAAATGCCTTGCTGTTGTTTTTCTCTTGGAGATTCTTAAGCTCAAGAAAAATTGGGTTTTTGTCTAAACAATTTGTGTGGTGGGATTATTTGGAAACGGCAATATGAGTACGCAGCCATTGCATTTGCAGCATGCGAGGCATTTGCATTATTATTAACATATTAATTTGTTATTTATAGTTTTTTTTTTTCATGGAAGGGATTATTACGTAGTTTTCTGTTTGCTTAGCTCCTGCTGCGACTTTGGCAAATTAGAGCTGATCTATGGCTCGATTGTTATTGTAGATATTGACATGTTGTCTTCTAGTTTAACTTACAAGGTCTGCATTTTTCTTTAGTTTGTAACTGATATATATGAAGAGCCTTATAATATTTAAGTTGGTATTTTATGTCAGGCTGCTGAGGGTTTTTGCCGTAGATACTCTATACCACTGGATTCATTGTATAGAAAGATTGATGGTGAGTCTGTAAAGTTTTACTTAAACAAAAAGTGTAAAGTTTCCATTATAAGCACAATGCTTTGAGTTCACAGTTCCCTTCTCTTTTCCTCTCGTCAGACTTGATTTGTTCTTTTTATATGATTTTCCATTTAGAGCTGGGTTTAATTATTCCAATACTTGGTCCCCCCACCCTTCAAATAAAGAAAAAAAAATAATACTACTATTAACAAGCTGGTGACGTGTAAGTGTCAGTAAATATTTACGTTCGGTTTTTACTGTGTTATGTTATTATGTTGCAAGTATTTTGCGAAATTTATATCTGGAGTTCATCCTTTTTTTTGTTCATTTTTATGACTTGTTTATTATGTAATCAATTTGGTTATGTTGGAAGGGTCCTTAGTTGATGAATTTTGTGAACTCATAACCTTTGTTAAAGAAATCTCTCTCTCTCCACTAAAAATTCATCGAAATAATTGACTTATCTATAGGGTCAATTGTTTAAGTATGCACTTTTCTTATGCTGCATGATTTTAGTTTGCTAGCACACCCCATCCCACATCAACTAAGATGTATTATAATTGTGTATGCTATAGAATTGGGTTGAGCCAAACTGCGTTTTTGGTCAAGATTAACTCTATCCAGGTAGAGTTAGGGTTGCCTTGACTGCCATTTTAGGAGAATCGAACCCTAATCTTGCCCACTACTATGGGCCACCTTGCAGCAAAAGGTATAACTTATTGCTGTTTTGACGGCTTATTTGGAAGGAAGTAAGTTTTGCTTGAAAGTGTGCCACACTTGAATAGCTATCCATCAGAATGTCACGTATCTGCCAATTCACATTTTCTTGTTTCTAAGTTGCTAGAGTAATGTCCGTACTTGGTAACGGGTGCTGATGAGGGTTTTCTTGCTTTGTAGGGAAGACAGAGTATCTTTATGCTCGTATAATGGAATCTGCCCGACTTGCTGTGGAGGTTTTAGTGCCTCTTTCTGTTTTGCTAATAGTTCTGAGCTTACTTCTTTTATTAAAAAGAAGAAATATTATTCCTTTGGAATTTTACTGCAAGCATTCTTGATAGATAAAGTGCCCATAAAACATGTATGTGCAAGTGCAGATGTATACTGATTGATGTAAGAACTCAATGTGTGCTAATTTTGTCTTAAGACAAAAATTGGCTTGATGACTCAGTTAACTGCCTGAAACTTATTAACAGTAACAATTTCGAGACTGAACAATATGATACAATAAAAAAGAGAAAACAGCAGAAATTCAAGGAAGCAGTAATAAAGATTTAGCCTCTATCCTTTTTCTACATAGATTTTTTTCTTTTATGAAAGGGCAGTTATGATCATTTCTCCTGCTTAAAGTTAATAGTGCTCACAAATGCTTATCAATGAAAATGAACTTAATAGCAATCATTTGAGCATTATTTTCAACAACATATATGCAGATAGGAACAACACTTGACATGTGTGTGCAATGTGCATGTGTCTGTTGATTTTTTTTGGTCATGTCCGACGAAAAATTGGCTCAATAGCTTATTGGCTAATTGGAGATTATTGGAAAGTAAAGTTTATTAAGTTATAGATAAATCATGGAAAACCATGTGTTCTAATACCTTGGTAATGATTACTTATCTATCTTTTATGAGTAGATATTTTGCTCAATTGTTAGCTAGCCTACTAGGAAATTTGTAGCCACTTGGATTACTGGTTTAGAATAGTGGATACACTTGTGTGTTTAATAAGGCTTGCCCTTTGATTCTTCTGTCACCATTTCATGGATTTTAATTTAACAATTTTTACATGTAAGGATTGCTTCTATGGATTTAGATAAATATTGTTTTAAATTTCTATGATTAGGTTTTGTCTGAAGAATTACCCAGTACCATTGCTAAAATATCATTCCCAAAGTCAATGCGCTGGAACTCTCAGGTTTGTGCAATTTTAATTCTTCTGCTCTATATTTGTTGGCTATTAGTATTTGACTCATGAGTTTCCTTTTGTGTGCTCTTTCTCTCTCTCGCTCTCTCTCTCTCCCTCCTTATATAATACACACACACACACAAACACACAATATATGAATTGAATTGAATGGACTTTGAATTTAATCCATTCATGAATTGGTTCCAAACTGGGTGTTTCCAATATAATTGCTTCCTCTATTCAGATTCTTTTTTCACCCAAGTACTATTTGATGTTTAAAGTTAAAACTGCGTTTATCAAAGTGCTACTAAAGCTGCACATATTACTTTCAACTAGACATATGTAAAGAGAGAAGAAAGAGAACAATATCTGATAGTGTTTAGCATGGTATAAGGTATTTGACTTCAATTGCAAACAGTAATTTGTTGATCTTTGCTTCTGTAAGCTTGGTTGCTTTCAACTTAGGCAATAAGCCTGGTGTTGAAACTATGGCAAGCTTGCTTTCCAAGTCATACACTTTGTTGCCTCTTTTATGCTGCTTTAAAAGCAAGGGTTAGTAGCTGTTCTCTGCATGAAGGTTTTATATCTATGGGCCACCTGATAGATCTAGTGGGATCAAGGCATATCTGGGTTTTTTTTTTAATGAATAATAATTTATTGAAGGAGAAGAAAAGTTCATGTACACGAAAAGTATACAAGAGAAGGCATATCTGGTTTTAGATGTTGTGTCAAAAGTATAGGGGTAAAATAGTGTTTAATTTGATCCAGTGGCTTAAAAATTACTTGTGCTTTTTGGGTCTTTGCGGGTGTTTCTTCTTGTTTTTCTTTGTTCTTCATGTTTTTTGTGTCCTTTTTGTATACTTCTTGTATGCTTAAGGGCGCCTTCTCTTTTTTTAAAAGTTCTCTAATTAACTATCAAAAAAAAAATATTGGTGCTTTTGTAGAAGAATAGTAATTTCTTCAACTCCTGTGCAGAAAATTATATTTAGTAGTTTAGGGGAAATTCATTCATTAAGTTGAGTCTAGTGTTTTCTTTGGTTTCCAGGAGACTTAGGATTGTTTTCTTGAGTTCTAAATTATTCTACCTGGTTTCTATCTGATAAGTTCAAAATAAGAGTGTGCGTCCGGATATGAAATAGAACTGTACAAGAGTATAAGGAAATGGAACAGTACAAAGCATAAAAATGTTCTACCATACACGAACCAAATCAGACTTTGCTATTGAAGTCATCAGCTTTTTAAGTACTAAGGCAAGGTTTCATAGATTATTTTTTCTATCCTTCCTCATCTATAATTTTTTTTTCCTCATTGCTCTTAATGCTCTGCGCTGCTGTGTTTTCTTTCCTGTACCATAACCAGCCCTCAAGCCTTTACTTTTTAGTCACAGACATTATCTTCACAACCTTAAAATTTCTCTAGCCTAAGTCCAAAAATCCTTAAATTATCTACTGCCTGGAAAGTAAAAGTGTTAATCATGCTTAAATTATCTTTAAATTATCTTCAATCTTTCTTCTGTATTAGTAACACACTTTACTTCTATTGTGATTGGTTAAAAGTAAAAGTTTATCAGTCCTAGTACTTTCATTTGTTGTGGTTTTTCTATATGCCCTTCTTGAAAATATTGAATTCTGGTCTTTATATTTGGATTTGTATTTAGTTGGAAATGTTAATCATGCCCTTGCTGTTGATATGTAGATCATGTTTAGCAGACCGATTCGTTGGATTTTGGCCCTCCATGGAGATGTAGTTGTGCCATTTACGTTTGCTGGAGTTTTGAGGTAATCACAGTTACCTGCATTGAACTCTCTCTCTCTCTCTCTCTCTCTTCTGGTATTTAATTACTCAGTTCCATGTAAGTAGTTGGCTTGTGTTGGATTGCATCTCCTACTGGTTCAACGTGAACTTTTGCGAGTTTTTTTCTTTAAATATGTGTGCATGAAATTGGTTCCTTAATCGGAGGGCATCAAAATCTCCCTGAATCAATAATCCACATTCGTTTGTTTGTCGTATTAGTCAGTACATTTTGATGTACTGGGAAAGAGAATGTGTATGAGCTTAACAAATTGATTAAGTGGGATATTATTGCATTGTCCTTAGGAGTGGGTCCGAGCAGCCTTGCCTTGATGCGGTTCCATGTCATTAAAAAATATTTCTTATGTGATGCATTGTGCAAGAAAGAAATCCTAGGACTTCTCAAAGCATTGAACTTTTAAGTGGACAAGTTGAAGTTGTTCATTTCTATGGTCATTCTTTGATTTGATGATGTCAACATTGGCTTCTCTTCTTTTCTGGAGTTTTTTGGATCTTTATTATTTTAAATTTTACTTTTCATTTTGTCCATTTGTGTCTTCAAGCATTTCTCTTGTCCATTTCCCATGTATTAGGTTGTATTTCTTTCCTAATAAGTTAAATTACATCTAAACATATTGACAAATTCTTTTGATTGGGGGGCATTCATTTGAGATCTATGGAGATCCTGATCCATTTGGGAATGAACTCCATGTGCAGATGGTGTACCTTGAAATCTTTAAAGACTCGATTTTGCTCATAAAATAAGTCTTTAAGGACTCGCTTTACCTTGTGGTACTGGTGAACTTGCAAGTGGTTCCAATTACTTACCTAGTTTCGTCTATATGTTTTATTATGTTTGTTATGGTCATTGCCTAAAATTCAAATAAATGTTTGATTTATCAGCGGGGATGCATATAAAAATGTTTATGGAATTGCTTATTCTTTTGTGTCTGTGAAGAGTGTACTTACCATGCTTAGTTTTTTTATGTAGTGGAAACCTGTCTTATGGTCTTCGTAATACTCCTTCAGCTACTGTCACGGTATGTGAGTAAGCTTGCACCGTTTTTTTTTAACTTCCTCCGCATTTTACTTGGAGTATTTTTGTAATTTTTTTTTTTTCAATTTGGTTTATGTATAAAAGCTGTTTAATATCTGAACAGAAACAATGTGTACTCCCCCTCTCTAAAGGTTGATCTCACTACTTTCATTTTGGGTAGTTTATGACACCAAATTTCCAGGGTATCAATTTTCTTGTCACAGGGAATACAGAGAAAGTGCAACAGGATCAACTGAGTTATTTTCTCTATACATGATATAAAACTCACGGTCAACACACAAATACACAAACACAGACACACACACACACAAATATAGATATCTTTCCTTTCTTTCTTTAGAGTAAAAGTGATTGGATTGTGGGTGCTTTTCCCTTGTTTCAAACAGATCTAAAGATTGTTGTTTTGAATGTCAATTTTGATTAAAACCTTCTAGTGTGCACTCTATTAGGTTTACATATAAGCGACAACAAATAGTTTTAACCCTTTTTTAGTGCAGTTTTCAGTAATACGTTGCTTTTCCTTCAGTGCTCTTTCTTTCCATGTCTTCGAGTAAACTATAGCTCTAAAACTTTTTACAGGTAGAAAGTGCAGAATCTTATGCAGGTCTAATGATGCATGCAGGCATCAATGTTAAGATTGAGGTATTATGAAGGAACATGCCTTTTTTTTTGTTGGGTCAAAACTATGAGGAACTAAAACATTTTCTTCTTTTCATTGCTGAAAGATTTGTTCTCTCTTACAGGAACGTAAGAAAAAAATTCTGGAGCACTCTAATGCGTTAGCAAAAAGTGTCAACGGAAACATTATTTTTCGGGAGGGCTTACTCAATGAGGTTATAGATGTGTTTTCTTTTGTTGAAATTTGTTCAATAAGCATGTTCTTATTATATCTGTTTACACAATATTTTAGGTAGTAAATCTTGTTGAGGCGCCTGTTCCAGTACTTGGAAAGTTTAAAGAGTCCTTCTTAGAGCTTCCAAAGGAGCTTTTAATTATGGTAAGATGTTAAAAGTTTGCAGAGTTACTGTGAAGGAATTTGAAGTATTTGTGCAAACATTTGTGGACTGTCATCATTCATGCAGGTTATGCAGAAGCACCAAAAGTACTTTGCTGTGAGCGACAACAGTGGAAGCCTGTTGCCATACTTCATCGCTGTGAGACATTCTTACCAATTATATCTACTTTGTAACATCATCTTGCTCTTAGAATGTCAAGGTTGAGTTTTTTAACTGACATGGTAATTCTTTTTAGGTGGCAAATGGAGCAATTGATGAGGTGGTAGTTAGAAAAGGAAATGAAGCTGTACTCAGGTAAATGAGGTTCACTTTTTTTCTTTTTCGTTTTTTTTTTTTGGGTTGGGGGTGGGATAGAGGACAACAAGATCTGCTAAACTTCTCATAGTTCCTTAAATTGCTTTTCCCCAAAGGAAAAAAAAAGAGGGAAATTCCAAAGTTAGTCATTGTGGTTTAGTTGATTTACAATTAGCTCTATGTGGTATCAAAATGAACTCAAAGGTTCCTAAGGTTTTTTTTTTTTTGATAAGTAATTGTGATATAAAACAAGAGCGCAGAGGGGCGCAACCCATTTACACGGGAAGTATAAACGAGAGCACCTAAGAGGGAGAGAAATGAAAGAGAAAATCAGAAAAACTAAACTCTAATGGAGCTAGCCAAGCGGCCGTCCAAGAGTAAAGAGTAAAGAAGAAAAAATGGGTCAATTCCTCTATAGTCCTAGTGGAATTTTCAAAACATCTAGCATTTCTTTCAATCCATATACACCACATAAGACACAGAGGGATCATCTTCCACACAACTGCGCTTCGGGATCGACCTCCCGACCACCAACTATCGAACAAGTCCCTCACCCTGCAAGGCATGACCCAATGCAATCCAAACCGAATAAAGATCGACTGCCAAAGAACACTCGCGAGCTCACAGTGGAGAAGAAGATGATCGACTCTCTCCGGACTTCTTGCACATACAACACCACTCCATAACCACTATGTTCCTTTTATGCAAATTATCATGAGTCAATATTTTGCCTAGAGCTGCAATCCACCCAAAAAAAGCCACTCTCAAGGGAGCCTTAGTTCGCCAAATGCTCTTCCAAGAAAACACCTCTTGATAGGAGTGGGACAAAGCCTTGTAGAGCGACTTAACCTCAAACTTTCCTTTCTTGGACGAAATCCAGCACATATGATCTGTTACTCCTATGGAAATCTTGCAAGAATACAACCGATCAAAAAAAGGAGAAACCAAATCCAGCTCCCAATCTTGAACGGGCTTAACAAAAATAACATTCCATTCAACTCTCCCACTCCTCCAAGTAAAATTATCCTTCACCCAAGCTTCTTTATGTCTGGCAATACTAAATAAGGACGGGAAAGCTTGTTTCAAGGAATTCTCCCCACACCAAACATCATGCCAAAAGCGAACTTTCGAACCCTCCCCCACCTCGAACCGGATCCCTTTAGCAAAAAAATTCCACCCTTGACGAATGTGCTTCCAAAGGCCCACACCATGGGAACCTGAAACCTCCTTTGTGCACCACCCACCTTCCTTGTCTTCATACTTAGCTTTAATAACCTTACACCAAAAAGCCTCGCTCTCATTCGCATATCTCCAAAGCCACTTCCCCAAAAGAGCTTGATTAAATTGGTGCATCTTCCGTATGCCAAGACCTCCATAGCGAAGGGGACGACAAACTTGATTCCAACTTACAAGATGCATCTTAGGCTCATCTCCCATTCCTCCCCACAAGAAATCTCTTTGGACTTTCTCAATCCTTTTAGCTACACTTACAGGAATCGGAAACAAAGACAAGAAATAAGTCAGAAGATTAGCCAAAGAGCTCTTAATAAGAGTTAGGCGACCTCCTTTAGAGAGATACATCCTCTTCCAACCCGCCATCTGACGCTCCATCTTTTCAATCACATCATTCCACATAACCGTATCCTTGTACGGCGCCCCTAGAGGGAGACCCAAATACTTCATAGGCAACTCGGCAACACTACACCCAAGGATACTAGCTAAAACCCCAATGTTCTCCACCTCACCAATTGCCACAATCTTTGATTTTCCCAGATTCACTCTCAAACCCGATACAGCTTCAAAACATAAAAGAATGAGACGTACATACCGGATTTGCTCAATAGAAGCTTCACAAAAGATCAAAGTATCATCCGCAAATAAAGAGTGAGAGACCCTCAACTCCGATAAGACCCTATTTCCCACCGAGAAACCATTCAAAAGGCCTTGTTCTACCGTCGCATTTACCATTTTACTCAAAGCCTCCATAACTAGCACAAACAACAAGGGAGAGAGAGGATCCCCTTGCCGGATTCCCCTCGAACTATTGAAGAAGCCTTCCGGAGAGCCATTCACAAGTATGGAAAATCTCACCGACTTAATACACCACTCTATCCAAGCCCTCCACCTCTCTCCAAAACCACACCTATGCAGCAAATACAAAACAAAATCCCAATTGACATGGTCATAGGCCTTTTCCAAGTCCAATTTACAAAGAACACCTGGCAACCCTGATTTCATGCGACTATCCACGCTTTCATTGGCAATGAGAATGGAATCAAGGATTTGCCGACCCCCTATAAAGGCATTTTGAGAATAGGAGATGACCTTACCCAAAACAGTTTTCAACCTATTGGCAAGCACCTTAGAAACAATTTTGTACACCCCTCCCACCAAACTGATGGGCCTAAAGTCCTTCATCTCCACCGCTTCCGCCTTCTTCGGAATCAAGGAAATAAAAGTTGCATTCAAGCTCTTCACCAATTGACGTCTTCGATAGAACTCAGCAAAAACGGCCATAACATCATGTTTAATTACTCCCCAACAAGCTTGAAAAAAAGCCATGGAGAAGCCATCTGGACCCGGGGCCTTGTCACCATCCATGCTCTTTACCACCTCCCAAACCTCCTTTTCCTCAAAATCTCTTTCTAACCACCTATTATCCTCCTCATCAATAGACAAAAACGGCTGGTTATCCATTCTAGGACGCCAAGAGCTTTGTTCCGAGTATAAGCCTTGATAGTACTGCACTATGTGATCTTTTATTGCAGCTGGGTCCCCGGATAATTCACCATTGATACTAGCACCTCCACACGATTGCCCCTACGATGAGAATTAGCCATCTTGTGGAAGAAACGAGTATTTCGATCCCCCTCCTTGAGCCACAAAGCTCTCGATTTTTGTCTCCAATGAATTTCCTCACACAACAAGGTGTTCTCCAACTCTTTCAACAAGTCTACCTTCCGACTCTTCTCCTCCTGGTCTAAACCTCTCGACTCTGCCACCTCATCCAGCTCTTCAATACCTCCCAACAGCTCTTTCTTCTTCCTCCCAATATCCCCAAACACCTCCTCATTCCACTTTTTCAAGTCCATTTTAAGGGATTTCAATTTATTAGCAAGCACATAACTGGGTAAACCCTCAAACGAATACGACCCCCACCAATTAGAAACCTTATCCACAAAACCCTCTGCTTTAAGCCACATATTTTCAAATTTAAAAGACTTATTACCTCCACAAGGGGTCCCACAATCCAACAATAAAGGAAAGTGATCGGAAAGCAGGCGTTGAAGTCTCCTCTGTGACACCGCTGGGTAATGGTCTTCCCATTCCGGAGAAAGCAAAAACCGATCAATCCTCGACCAACTCTCATTTTCTTGGTTATTAGACCAAGTAAATTGACCCCCCATCATCGGAATATCCACCAAATTGTTCTCTGAAATGAAATCTGAGAAGTCCATCATGCCCGAAGAGTAATAAGAACCACTAGATCGCTCACTAGGAAATCGAACCATATTGAAATCCCCACCCAAACACCAAGGGATCTCCCACACACTCAACAAACCAGTCAACTCTTCCCAAAGAGCCCTTCTCTCCCCTTCCTCATTCGGCCCATACACCCCCCCAAACGCCCAAACCCAATTATCATCCACATTTTGGAAAGAACAAGCCAAAGTGAAATGCCCCACACACTCCTCCTTACATTCCACTACCCTCCTATCCCACATCAATAACATCCCCCCCGACAAACCATTAGAACTTTTGTACTTCCACCCTACATGTTGACCTCCCCATAAACTATGAATCGCCTCACGGGAAAAAACCTCCATCTTAGTCTCAATCAAACACACTATATCCGCTTTCCATTCTTTCAAAAGACCCTTAATGCGCAGCCTTTTTTTGAGGGCATTCAACCCTCTCACATTCCATACTACAATGTTAAGCTTCATGATCCACCAAATTCACCCTCTCACCTTCCTCTAATTCCTCAATTCCATTGGATTCAGGAACACAATCCGAGATACCCCCCAAACCAGAATCATGCTGCAATCTAGAAACTTCAATAGCATTGAACAAGGCCTCCAACTCCTCCTTTCTCCCCTCATCCGAAATACCAATTTTAGGACAGAATTGTATGCAATTATTAACTACCCACCTGGATGAAATCGCATCTGACCCTAACTCCTCCAACCCTAGTATATCTAAACCACTATCCTCAACCCTGCCTGAACCCTGCCTCACAATCTCCAAATCCTTTATATGATCCATTCTGGCCTGACCCACTTGACTCAGCTGACCCAAAATCATAGCCTCCCCCCCACAATCCTGCTGTTCCTCACCCCCCACGACTGACCCCACCTTCCGGCGAGAAGAGCTCCCCCTCAGAATCTGCCCTGGGACCACTCCCGCACCTATCCCAGTCTCTCCGGTCTCCAAAGGTCTCTTCGGCGACCTCTGTCCATACCCCGACGACGACAGTGTCTCCGGCACCCTCTGCGAGACTACCGGTGTCAGCCCAAGGATCCCTTTCGTCTGCCCATAAGTCGAAACTGCGGCTTCTAGCAAACCCACCTGTGCCACGTCCCATTTCTGCGGCCCCCTCTTCCTCCTTCTATAGGTCATCAGGTTCTTGTCTTCACCATTAGGCTGGGTCTTCTTCGCCGCAGGACTGACGACCTTTAAATCGCTGGTTCTCGTCCCGGCCAGGAAAACTCCCGCATCTCGTACAGATATGCCGCTAACCTCCCTGAGATTCCTTACGGTTTCTGACCCAGTCCCCCCTTCCCCCAAAGCTTCTCCTACGACCAGCGGCGCACTCCCCGGAGTAGCCGAGAATTTCCCAGGGGCCTCCGTAGAGCCCAAAGCAGCTGGGAAACTAAACACTCGTGGTCCAGTTTTGAATGGGCTAGAGCTAGAACCCGCGCTTGAGCCCACGCTACCTTTGGGTTTAAACACCATTTTCTTTTTAACCTTCAACCTACTAATGGGCTTCCATATTCTTTCTCCCGGCCCAATTTTCATCTTCCCTTTCATTTCTGCCATACTCTTTCCATCTTCTTTCTTAGCTGCCGGCCCAAGTCCACTGAAGCACATCTAATTTAATACCTTATCAATCCTTGTCATCCCCACTCATATTCCTTCTTCAGACGCTTCGACAGTTCTTTCACGTTGAGGAGCTCGATGCCTACCTCAGAGTAGGTCTGCTCCGCATGGTACCCCATCCCCTTCCATCCCTTCATGCGCTCAGAACCTGACAACAGCTCCACCTGCTCCGCTGACTTTACTGTAACGTTCGCCGGAGCTGAAGACGAGGATCCCACGCAAACTCCATCCTTCCTAACAGTCAGACCATTCTTTACCGGATTATGCACAGACTTCGCCGGCCAGAAAATCTTCGTCGGCACCCCCCCAACACCTCCCTGAGTCATCACCACCTCTTGGGTCTTCTTCGGGCCAACCAAGTTCTTGCCATAATTCTGAAAATAACGTCGCTGATCCTGAGCATGGCCGAAAGTGCACTCATCCTGGGATTCCTTTGACTGCAATCTTACTGTCTCTGCATAGCTTCTCTTCTTCTTGTCCTCGTTATCTCCCTTTCCTCCCCTAAACTCTCTGTACTCTGTGAACACACGGTTTCCCCCGAGAGCTGCATTAGCCATTTTCATTTCCTTGGTAAAGCGATCCCACCCAAACCCACGGCGTCCTTCAGGAATGATGATCGAGCCACATCTACTTCTACCATCAAATTCCTCCACTGTCAAAAAGCAGCCATGCCTATTTGAACTCTTTGGGGCAATTATTCTAGGATATCCAGCCCTGGATTGATCCCAAAATACAACAGAGTTGTCCACAGCCACCAATTCATCCACTATACGCACCAACCAAGCTAGTTCATCTTTTTTTAAGAAAATGGACCTTTTGAATCTTTTGCTTCTCTCAAAAATCCTCACCCCTGATGCCCCTACCTTGATCAACACCTCAAATTCCTTAGACTCCACTGTCCATCTCCTCGGCCCCGCCATAGCACAGCCTCCAGCTATCGCCAACCACAACACGCGCCCCCACGCGCCGACACGGCACTCAGCACTCAGCTCTCAACTCTCTCTTGTATACCGTGTCTCTAAGGTATGCCAAAAGAAAACAATTTAGTTCCTATAGTCAAATTTTATATTTAACAAATTCCGTTAGTATGACACTAACTTAAATAAGACAAATATTACAATTTTATTAGCTCTAACATTTCACGCTATTAGAATCTATTAAGTCACTGATTGGAATTTGACTGTAGGGACTAAATTATTTTTTTTGACATACCTTAAGGACCTTTGAGTTCATTTTGATAACATATGAAGTTAATTGTAAATAAGGTAAACCACATGAACTAATTTTGAATTTTTCTTAAAAAACAAAAAAGAAAAAAAAAAAAAAAAAAAAAGGAGGAAAACTCTAGACTTCTGCTTAGAAGTGATTTCATTGTTTCTTTTCTTTCTTTATTTTTTTTTCCTCTTCTTAAGTCATAATGTATGTTTTCCATAAGGCAAGTTATGGCAAAGTTTCTGCTTGTATTTTATTATTTTTACGGCCATTGCTTCGTCTGTGGACTTATGGTTTTGGAAGGAGGGTTTCAAATGTAATTTTAGCATTTTTGCATGAAATAGCTTCTCTCTAGTATCTTCTTTTAGCACTTGCATATAATTTGGCAATTCTCTGTTGTCAAGCATTCAATCTTATTCCCTTATTGAGCTTCCACATGATACGAAGCATATCGCTTTTTTTTTATTTTTCCTTTTGTGCAGAGCTCGCTATGAAGATGCTAAGTTTTTTTATGAGCTGGATACACATAAAAAATTTTCAGAATTCCGAAGTCAGTTGAAAGGAATTCTTTTCCATGTAAGTTATTTCATTTGGATTTATCCATGAGAAAGGAGAGATGGTATATTTGCTGGGAATCACAGGATTTCATTGTTGCGTTCATTGAATTAAAAAGTTCAGCATGTAACATTGAATAATTTCTAGAGGTATAGCTGATTCTTGATAGACACTGTTCACTCAGCTGATAGCCCTTATATCTTGATAACATGAAATACAATAGGAAAAGTTAGGAACAATGCTGGACAAGATGATGCGCGTTCAAAATATGGTCTCCAAACTAAGTTTTGCCCTGCGAATTGATGAGGATATGCATCAAGTTGTCCTGGATGCTGCTTCACTTGCTATGTCAGATCTTGCTACAGCAGTTGTCACAGAATTTACTTCTCTCTCAGGAATAATGGCTCGCCATTATGCTATTAGAGATGGCTATTCAGAGCAGGTTATTTATCTTACTTCTAAATGTTATTTTTTTTCTTTTTAGGTTTCACATAAATGTCAACGTTCTCTCTTTTCTTTGTTGGGAATTTATGTAGTATATTCCTTGCATGTGCTACTCAATATCAATTTGCACTGTGATTTTCTTTCAGTTTTACTTATGCTTCTTTTCTTTGTTTCTGTGTTTTGCATGTTGCAGGTCGCAGAGGCCTTGTTTGAGATCACACTTCCTAGATTTTCTGGGGATATTCTTCCAGAAACTGTTGCAGGGATAGTGTTGGCAATTGCTGACAGGTGAAACTTTAGTCATAAGTTTATTTGCTTATCCATTTCGGGTATTGGTTAGCAATTAGAATTTAACTTTGCGCAAATTAAATGCAACCATATGAGTTAATATATTTGCTCAAGGATGCTGAAAAATCATAATTGGGTTTGATGAAAATAGAGTTATAGTTCTCCCTGTCTCCTTTTTTGGGTGTATGGTGTATAGGTTAAAGAAGAAAAGGGAAAGAAGAAACTCACTTAAAACCATTTCCTTACACTTATTGTTTGACTTGCTGCATGCTCTGGGCATTATGCATAGCGATTCTTCCTTGAACTTTGGTTTGCAATTTCTTGAGAGGATGTAGTATACTGGTCGTGTTCATTCTTTTGTTATCTAGTAAAATGTAATTACTCAAAAGGGGGGGTGGGGGAGAGAGAGAGAGAGAGAGAGAGAGAGAAGGTTAAAATGCAAAATCAGGATGGAGTTGCAATCTGGCACGAAAGTACTGGTCTCAGGCTTATTTAGGTACAGCATTCCACTTTTTACATATCATTCTTAATTTCTTACAAATAACTTTTTCTAGAGGTCCAGTGAAGTTGTATGAATAAGACTTCTTGATAAGAAAATTGTGATGCCTCTTTCTAAAAGTATTCTAAATGGAAAAGAAGTGAGATACAAGTTTCTTGCATAGTTAACTTATGCCCTAATTCGTGGTTGAACGTAGGATGATCCACTAACTGCCTACTGCTTTATAACAGGCATAGTTCCTCTGTATGGCATAACTGGATTCTGTACAAGTGTTGTCTTCCTTTATTTTATTTGGTGGGGGTGGGTTGATAGAATGGTGTGGTTTTAGTCCTGTGTAAGACATGTTGTAAGAGAAGATTATCATACTAGATTGTGTACTTACTCTTTTCACCTAGAATAACCTGCTTGCTGTTCTCTTAATGTGATGTGTTTTTGCAGATTAGATAGCCTTGTTGGCTTATTTGCTGCTGGTTGTCAGCCTAGTTCTGCTAATGATCCGTTTGGCCTGCGAAGAATCTCTTATGGTCTTGTAAGTTATACAATTGCTTTGAGTCTCAGATTATTATACCCAATAATGGTGCATTTGTTTCTTTTAGGTTCAAGTGTTGGTGGAGAAGGATAAGAATATGGATCTAAGACAAGCTTTGCAACTTGCTGCTGATGCCCAACCCATAAGAGTAGATGCTAGTACAATAGATGATGTAAGAACAAAGCCCCTTTTGTTGCCATGTTTACCACTATAAATTCCAATGTGATTTAGGCGTACAGTTTGTCATTTGAGCAGGTTTTTTTTGTTCAACTTATGTTTCTGATTACTTTTATATGTGAAAACCTCTTATATAATTACTTTTATATGGATTTATTATCATGATGTGTAACTTGTATACAGCTGTTATGACTTATGGGCATCAAATAATTGATGATTGCACCTTTCCTTTCAGGTATTTCAATTTGTTACTCGGAGATTGGAGCAATTTCTGGTATGTGTAATCTTTACATTAGGGAGTTCATTGCTTAAAAAACTTATTCTGTTACATATCTTTTTTTTCTTTTTTTTTGGAAGTATGTTTTCCACATTTTTAATTTGCAAGAATGTTTTCTTTATTGTCTTCCTTTTCGGTATCTGTTACCTTCTAAAAAAATTTATTCAAGAGAAATCAGAGAGTGATATTACTAATGCATAGTTTCTTTTTTATCTTCTTATACTTGGCCTATAGTAAGAGTGAATTGCGAGGCCCTTCACTGTCCACTCTCACTGCCTTCACTGCTGAGCTATGACAGCATTGGTTGGGAAGCACAGTTATCTAGTATTTACCAGATTTTTACTGTGGTTTGGTAACTTCATAGCTTGTGTGAATTCATTTTTTATGTAGCTGAATTTCCACTAAGCTTGTATGTGGAAAATGTAAGAGAACATGGGCCCACCACCTAACTTATGTGTGTAAAAAGAAAAATAAGGAATATAAACCAAATTTTTTTTATAGGTAAATGCTACTAAGATCCTACAAGATTGAATCCGTAACCTTAACCTCCCATTCTCCATAAGAAATAGGAGATGATATTTTGTCCAAAGACACATTGGTAAAGAAACTGAGCAAACTTGAAGTCATTGAATGTAAATAATTACAGCTACAATCCAGAGAAGCGCTAACCACATTTATGTATTACGCAAAAGAATTGGTCACAGTTGGGACTTTTCGTAATCAACCCAATTCCACTTAGTGCATACCCAATATGTAACTTGGTACATGTCCATGCAATACTTTCACAATTCAATTCGCCCATTTAAATTCTCACCATCCTTGTCAGGGCTTGTGTTGCATATAGTGCCCCCAAGCTATATGGCATTATTAGGTTGTCTTTGATATCATTTGTGACAATCCAAAAAGTGTTGGCCATATGCGCAATGCTCCAAAAGGAGCAGTCAGAATTGGGTAATCACTTATATAACTCAGTTCCACCTAGTATTACAACTAATATGGACTTTGGTACATGACCATACAACGCCTTCACAATCCAGTTCAAAATATCATGTTTCTACTTTTAAAGAGTTTACATCTATCGCTTTCTCCCCTTAATCTGACTTTTGTTCCCATTATTGTGGAGAAAATCTTATTTTATTTTAGTAAACCTTTTGAAACAATCTCGAAGTCCGGTGTCCTCATTTTTCCAATTGAAAGAGATGTGTAATACAAGCAATTTCTTTTTTCCTTTTTGGTTATCTGTAATTATTAATCAACTTTTTTACCTTTACCGAGACAATGAGTTCACTTATAGATATTGGCTGTGATTTTGTGACAGGTCGATAAGGGAATAAGTTCAGAAGTTGTTCGTTCTGTCCTTGTAGAGCGTGCAAATTTGCCTTGTCTGGCAGCAAAGTCAGCATATAAGGTAATCAACTTTTTTAACTGCTCTTTTTTGGTATATATGACTTCATAAAAATTATGTTAATAATAGGGTTTTTCTTTATGCAGTCCTTGCACTCTTTCTAGCTAGTTGGTAAACAATAATCTTCTTAGATCAATGCAGCAGTCATTTTCTTAGATACCCTAGATAGATCCCAGGAGGCATTGCTCTGTGAGCTAGAATTAGGATATGTACTGACCCAAAAATCTCTTTGCCCACCGACTTTTGATGTCCTTCTTCTGTCCTTATAATGATTTTTCTTTTTTTGTTTTTTTTCTTGAGTAGAAGTTGAAATAAAAAATTCTATTGCATATACATGGCTTAAGTGCTTTTTCTAAATAGTTACTGTATACACACAAAAAAAGGGAACAATAAGATGGATATATCTTTTGCACTTTTCATTTTCTTGAATGTTATACCGGTTTTGAATGATCTATAAACAATTGATTCTAGATGGAAGCCTTGTCAAGAGGTAAACTTTTTCCAAAGGTTGTTGAAGCATATTCTCGTCCAACAAGAATTGTCCGCGGAAAGGAAGTGGACCCTGATATGGAGGTACCTTTTTTCTTTTTATTATAGAAGCCTTATCTCTTGGGCCTGAAATTTTTGTAATTCCTGTTTTTTAGCTTGTCCTGAAGTCTATGAATTATACTTCGAACTAGCCCTATTTTCACTGAAAAAATTGGCAGCATAATAATTTATTATAGTTCTTTCATAATTTTGTATTCTAACATATCACTTGGCCTGTCATTTGAAATGTATGATATGACAGTCTTCTCCAAAAGCTTTAATTGGACTCATTATAGCAGAATGCTCTTCTTTTTTTTTTTTTTCTTCTTTTTCTGTCATTCAATCATACAGAGGAAGGTAATCATTGGATTGTCTTTTATCATTCATTAGTATTGATATCCCAATAGGTAAGATATGGAATGGCTAAATTTAATTAGTCTACATTTTTTGGCATCAATTGAATTTGGTCTGGTGGTATTTGTGGTCTTTTTTTTAATCCTTTCTTTTTTTTAATCCTTTCATTTGATTCTTGTTATTGATATATAAGCTCTATTTTCTCATGCCCATCTCATTTGAGCTTCTAGAAATATAGCATGTTATTGTAATTTATTGATCTGCTTGTATTGATTTATACTGAATGAATATATCTCCATCTGTTGGGGACATACTTTTGTTTACTTCATCTAGTTCATGCATTTCAACACCCCGTAAACCCTGCACCATCCGCAGCTCTCAAAATTTCAGAGTGTGTTTTCATAGATCTGTTTTTTTTTTTTTTTTTTTTTTTTTCTGTTTAAATTCTGTATGTGTAGCAGTGCTCTACCTTGCATTTTAATTGTTTGAGATGTTCTATAATGTGTGTGGCTACCTATCCTTAAAGCGCAGACCCATCTTTTGCTATATCATTTTTATCATACATGTTTCCCTCTGTTTACATTCAACATGTCTAACTTTATTCTTTACATGTGAAGCTGTTTTTTTGGGCTTAATTGGTGGTGATGTTTTAAAATGCAAAATCATAGTATAAGTTGTGTTTACATGTTTATGTTAAGCACACTTGTTGGTCCAAAGGGATCCTGACAGTGGATTTTCATTCTCTATCTGTGCTCTCTGACAACAAAATCTCTTCTCAATTCAAATATTATGGTATGTTTCCACTTCTATGCTTTTCACTGAGATTAGCTCCTGGTTTGGGGCATCATTGATTATAGTTGCTTAATTTTAGTCCTCAAGCAAAAGTGTCAATGGGATTGTCAGTTATGTGGAGCATGTCGCAGGAAAATATGCAATTATTTGTTTTGGAGACTCCAAATGTTCTAATCTTTATTGTTTAAAGAGAGTTGAAGGATTTATGCTTGATGGGGTGTCTACCTCAAAGTTTGAGTAGATTCACGGGTCCATGTTGGAAATAATTGGAAATCATTCAATTTTTAGTTGGTGTTGGTTGTTTAAGGGCCCTTGTTTCCTCCTTCCTAGAGAGTTCTCATCCCTGCCCTTGCTTTCTGAAAAGGTTTTGTAGTTTCGCTGAAGTTTAATTATGTAAAATTTGGTGAATATAGGTGAAGATGGCAAAAGTGGGACAAAATAAATTTAGTCTTCACCAACAATTCTTCTCTTCTTTGAGCTGATTAACATTTTAAAATCACTCCAAGAACTAGTCCAAAACTGTGATTTCTTAGTGTTTCATGTTTCCTACAAGCAAATTGTAACTACGTTCTTATTCTATTCAATTTCGGTTTCACAATTGTTGCTCAACAATATGTGAATTGTGAATAAAATTGCATTATGTTTCCAGTTACTTTTAAGGAATTTTTTTTTTCTATTCTTTCTATGGTCTCAATATTTGGACACTTGTCTATAGTGGAATATTTGTTATACTTATGAGTTATGTGGATTTATTTGTAGCTTATCTTGTTATAATGGATGAATATGTCTAATTAGGTTGACGAGGCTGCTTTTGAGACAAATGAAGAGAAAGCTCTATGGGGCGCTTTCTTATCGGTTAAAAACAAAATCCATCCCGGTATTTCTTTCTTTGTCTAAAACAAATTGCCATTTTCTGTGAAATTGAGTTTTTTTTTTTTTTTTTTCATGCATGTTTACTTCTGATTTTACGGATGATTAGTATTTATGACAGCAATTTGTTTAACTAATTCCAAGTTTTTTTTGTTATACCTTTTTGTTCTCCTACAGGCATTGAGGTTGATGATTTTGTTGCAATATCTTCACAACTAGTACAACCACTTGAAGATTTCTTTAACCATGTCTTTGTAATGGTGGTATGCCATCTTACCATATATATATTCACACCCTCACTTTGGAATTTTAAATGAATGAGAATAGTTTCCTTCATGCCTGGACTAGCCTGATGCGTGAGTTTTCTGACAAGTTACAAGCTATGCGATATTGGTTTCAACTTTGAAGAGTAATGGAAGACCATAATTGAACTTAAGATCAAAGTTGTGTATCTTTTTATTTATTTATATGTAATTGAGTTTAATCAAAAAGCGCAAGGGCGCAACCCTAGTACACAGATCAAAGTTGCATATCTTTGAAACACAAGCTTTTCTTTATTTTCTTGACATCTCTAGATTTTTACAAGTTTTCATTTGCTACGTGTTTAGTTGGATACATATATGCATAACATGCACACACATGTTTAAGAACTCTGGCAGTGTTCATATATGCTCTCAAAATAGTATTAGCAATTATAACCATGCATGTAACATAAAATGTATCATCACTACAAGACAGTTTAAAGATTTCTTAGCTTCAGTTTCCATAGATTCTTTGATACCATAATAATATTAACTGAATTGATTCCGACGCTGCCGGTTTCAGTTCATAGAGCATTTTTCTGTTGAAGTTCAAGTGCTATATGAATGTTAAAATGTGATCCTGAGCAATATGTAGAGCTTGGAGAGATTATTGTTCTTGGTTTTGCATATCAAGTCACTTTCTTTTCCTGTGCAATCCAAGTGAAATTTTTCTCTGTTGACAGAATTGGTCAATTCCACTTAACATTCAGTTATTTATAAAATAATCTGCATTTGCTGTCGCCCGTGTGCAGGAAGAAGAAAGAATTAGGAAGAACAGGCTGTCTCTGCTCAGAAAAATTGCAGACCTTCCTAGAGGCATAGCAGACCTCTCAGTTTTGCCAGGATTTTAAGTTAAAAACACTTGCCATTAATAGCATGGGATATCATTTTTGTAACAGGAAAGGGTTTGTACAAAAACATTTTTGTTTATCCAGTTGAGGCCTGTAAACATCTTGTAACAGAGGGTTTAAACGCTCATGTCTAATTCAGAAGCATTGGTGCACTAAATATACACCAAGGTGAACAGTGAGGATTGATTAAATTACATAATCTAATGAAAATTCAATCCTATTCGAGGCTGCCTCCATAATCACTTCTAATTATAAAATTTTGAGTAATACTAGAAGGAGGACTAGAGTCCCTCCTTGTGTCCTCTCAAATGTGGTGTTAACTTTGTAAAAAAGTATTATGAGAATAAGAAGTCAACTAAATCAAAGTTATAGCTGTAATTTGTCCAAGTAAGAGGTTCTAGAAGCCTTGAACTTTCCCTTATATATATATATGAAATTGAGAGCTAGCAAAAATGTATTATTACCTAGATTAAGAGCATGTTTGAGATTGCGTTTGAAAAATAGAGTTTTTAAGTTAAAAAACGTTTTTTTGACAAAAGCTTCATTTTTAGCTTTTTGTTAAAAGTGCATTTTGACTATTTTTGAGCTTTTTGGACCTTTAAAAGTACTTTCAATTTTTTTTACCAAACGGGTACTTTTTTCTTTAAACGGACTTTTTGAGTGTTAAACGAATTTTTATGCTTCTCAAACGCACACCCAAATAAACCCTGAGATTTTTTTGAATCATATAAACGTACAAAGAAGATAGAATTATTAGTAGTGGGCTAGGTATGATTGGTATAGATATATAGAGGATCTTAACATTATTAATAAATAGATAGTTTTGTAATCATCTAATCCACGGCCAATAAAATAACAAATCTACTTGGAATAAAAATCGTTCTTCTCCAACCACCCTTCTTCAGTATCCTATTCCCCTTATCCATAGCTGGTTACCTAAAATGACAGTTTCTTGAATCTATTGATTTTTTTTCCCCCTTAAATCATTGTTACACTCGTGGAAAATATTTGACCTACTACAAGTTTTATTGAAAAGTTTCTTATAAATTCACATGTAATTTCTATGAGTATCCCATGGCATAATATGGGTGAAAAAAAATTAAGCAACAAAATTTAACAAGTAATGTCGCTTTAATTTGTATATCTTTTACTTCTATAACCGCTTCGTGTAATATTTTGAGAGAACCATCCATTTATTTTGTATGTATTTATGCACTGTTTTCTTTCGTTTTGGGTCTATTGTTGACAAGCTCACCCTTCTTTGGTTTTAGGATCCTCCACTTTCTCTCTTCCTTCCGAATCAGGTGTGGGAATGATCGTTTCTTGTAATCGTTTTTTTGTATTCAATTTTTTTTAAAAAAAAATAATTATTTAGTGATTGATGTAGTAAGTGCCACTTTCAATTCAGTTTATAAAAGACTTGTAATAAAAAATTATAGTACTACTACTAACAACACTCCGAACACTTATAAAGATTGATGTTTGTATTATTAATAAACAAATGAATACGCAACCTTGTATATAATCCAAAGACTAATTAAATGGTGACTTTATTCCCATCATTTTGAAAATGTCATCATCATATCAATGTGAGGAAGGCAACTATAAGTATATCCCAAGAGGGAATTCTTTTTTTTTTTTTTTTTATTTCAATTTTTGGAAATGAAAAAAAAAAAAATGCTATTCAAACAATCACTTCTTTTATGTGTTTACAAGCTGTCCTTTTCTTTCAGCAACTTACTTTATTTGCTGAATTATTATTTTTCTGGTCCTTGCCCTAAGTTGAACACTGAAGATGAATGCTTGCCACAGGTTTTGTTGGTAACTTTGAATATAAAAACTCTAGGGTTTGAGCATTTTCAATTATTTTTACCAACCGATGACATCCACTACATGCACTTTGTAGCATCTTTTGACTTGATAGTCATAACATTTATTGTATTAGTCACTAAAATGTGACTATCACGAGAATATAATTCTTTTTATTTCATATGAATTCGTGATAAATTATTTCATAGTCTAAAATTTGTTTTGATTCATTTAACAATGTCTATGATGCTAGCAACATATTCATCATATGACAATATTTACACTATTGAATATATAAAATTTAAGGGGGGAACTTCACTAAGGACGCTTGAACTATTTAGTGTTTTAAAAAGACTCCTCAAATTTTCAAAAACTCTGAATGTTATCTCCTTAATTTTTAATTTGGTGCAATATACCCAATCTATCAATTTTCAGCATTAATTTCAATGAAAATTGACAAAAATACCAAAAATACCCTTGATATTCTTTTGTTTTTTTGTTTTTTTTTTTAAAGAAAAGCAATTGGATCACAAGGGTAAAATTCAAATTTTATAAAAAATTTGGTGTTGTAAAAGGTCATTTAATCATATTTAACGGCGAAAATTGACAGAAGGAAATACATTGCATTAAATTGAAAGTTTAGGAGGTGACATTGAGAGTTCTGAAAATTTGGAGAATCATCTCAAAACACGTGATAGTTCAGAGTCCTAAGTAAAGTTTTTCTAAAATTTAATATGAATCTTAAAATGGAGAGGGTTCTAATCCGAGTGTCATGTAGAGGTTTATAAGAAATTTGTAATAAGAATTGTAATATTAGAACATTTTTCTTTGAACAAATACCAAAAAAAAGTTATCTTTTAAAAAAAACAAAATGAAAAAAAGAAACATAATTTTATTTTGTTATGGTCTAATCATCTAAGTAATCAACGGTCTCATTCAATACCACGTCACGTCGAAATCAACCCTTATGGATAAGCCCAAAACCCCCTATTCCCTAATTCCTGCCTCAACTGGCACATACGTAATTAACGGAAAAATTAGCCCCAAATATGAAACCACTCCCGCCATTATTATCTAAAACCAATGCCAAAAATCCCGTTTGAAAATTGAAACCACCCTGCATAATTGCCTACAACCAAAGTCGAATTGAAAAAATAAAATATAGCATATAAAACTCTAAAAGCCAAAAATAACCCTGGAGATGGACAAAATACTCGTTCGCCCGAATAAATCCAACGAAAGGTCGGGTATCCACACCTATCGGGTAGGGACGATTTGGAGATTTTGAAATTTTGTTATTTGTCGGGTCATGCATTCGGTAGTGCATCCGAGTTTCATGTTATTCTTCACTTTAAAAAAATAATAAAAAATAAAATAAAAAGGAGTAAGATGAGAAATTCTACACTAGATTCCTTTGAGGGGCAGCCCTTTTGGCAAGGTCGGCGAGCGATACATTATTGTGGTGGACAGATGTTACATGTATAAGAGGAATAGAGAGCTCGTGTACCATCTTCATTTTCATTGTGACATAACTTATGTCATTTGAATTGCATTTTTTTTTTGTCGTTTTGGATTGTCCAGAAGAAACCAACCACCTATGCTACTCAAAATTTCCCTTGTCATTCATCCTAATAAAAAGATAACAAAAAAACATTCACCGGCCGAAAGAATACACAAAAATGGCCGAACAAACATCACCATTCCAAAAATCCTTTTACCCTCTACATCGCCTCTCCACCATCAACAACCCCACAATCGCAGCCACAACCACATTCGCTCTAGGGTCCATCACCTCGGACCTCATCATTTTGCATTTCCTCTTTGCTAAAATAATTCAAAAGAATAAAGTTGCACAAGAAATTTCTCTTGTATTCGATGATAATTTTAGTGTTACAATGAGCTTTATGTAAGCTTTGTACATTGGTATAAAAATGGAAAGAATAACTACAATATAAAACCATATAATACACAATCCTTGATATTATAGAATTGAGTTATTACAAGTTATTCCATATGAAATAAGGTCAAGTCTTTCCTTGTGTGTGCATATCTTCATATCCGTCACACACAGGAAGATCTTGTTGTTGCCTTTGTTGCACCATTGGTAGAATCGTATAATGTGAATGCATAATCACTTGGAGTCTTGACTGCCACAAGATTCTGCACTTTATGAGAATCAGCTAGGCAATATGATGAAGGTGGCTGCATGGCTGGAACATGTGTTCTAAGATCCCTCCGCAAGCTAATGGGTGGGGAACACACCCTCAACTTGTCACAAAGTAGAAGAAAACGAATGGTGGTAAGGCCATTGGTGAAGATGCCTGCAATTTGGTCACGAGTAGGAAGGTACCTAGTAGTTACATCTTTGTTAACCACCTTCTCACGAATGAAGTGATGGTCAACTTCAATGTGTTTAGTGCGGGCATGGTAAATAGGATTGGAGGTTAAGGCCAATGCACCAAGGTTATCACACCATAGAATGGGGGAGCAATGGAGGAAGAGATCAAGTTCTTGAAACAACATACTCAACCAGCATAATTCGGCAATGGCAAAGGCAAGTGACCTATTTTTTTTTTTTTTTTTTTTTTTTTCTAATCAAATGCGGGAAAAGGTTACAAGGGAGAAGACAAGTGACCTATATTTAGCTTATGTGTTGGATTTGGAGACTACTAGTTGCTTCTTAGCACACCAGCCGACCAAACACGGTTCAAGGAAAATGGCATACCCTGTGGTAGATTTTCTGTCATTTGGATTACTTGCATAGTCAAAATCACTTTGAGTCTTGACTGCCACGAGATTTTGCTCTTTATGAGAATCAACTAGGCAATTTGATGATGATGATGATGAGGTGGCTGCATGGCTGGAACATGTGTTCTAACATTTGCATCCTTCATGACAACCTATTTCTCTTCAACCGCTCTCTCCTAGGGCTTACTCACCTCCTTTGTCAAGAAGATCCACATTGCCATTTACCTCCTCAACTCCCAGCTTTGTCATGAGGTGCTCTTTGTACCACGACGACCTCCTCTCCTAGCTCCCGTCCCTCCACCATGCCAAGTTAGAGAGAAAAGAGTTTGTGAGAGAGAAATGAAAACAAAAAAAAAAAAAAAAAAAAACTTTTACAATGAGCTACAACTATAGCTCATTGTTGTAGCTCATTTTTGGGGGGGCTTTTATCTAAATTTTAAATAGCAATCCATTTTAATTAGCTAATCCAATGCAAATGCTATTAGAGCATTAGTATCAGCTTATGCATCTTCTATCTAAATTTTAACTAGAAAACCCACTTTTACTATTTTAGTTACAAACTTTTCTTCTTTCTTTTTAACGAATTACAAACTTTTCAAAAATACCATACAACTGCTTATCTAAAAACTTTCTCTACTATATTTAAAAGCCTTTTTAATATTAAACATATCTTCATTCTCTCTTTTGCATGTGCACACGAACCACACAAAGGTTATATTAATCTCTCTCGCTAGCATGATCTCATTTTTTTATACAACCGCTTGTGATTGATGTACTTATATTCAAGGGTGGAACCACCTTATTGTGGGGGGGGGGTGTCAAATTAATTTCTTCCCCTACCATTTTTTTTGTTTTTAAGTTTCACCTCCTTCAAACTAAAAGTCATAGTTTCACCCCTGCTTCTTCTGTTGCTCATGGCTGTCAAGCTCACCATCAGAGAGAGAATCTTTGAATTAAAAAAAAAAAAAAATGCATGGATTGTATTATGCAACATCGATCCAAATTTGAATTGGTACCGTAAATAGAAATTAAATAGAAAAGCGAAATAAAAAAGAAAAAGAAAAAGATTTACGGGTAATTTGGTATTTTCTGAACATGATTGGATATAATGCTCTATTTATAGGACTTATAAATTATTTAAATTTATTAAAATAAATCTAATCTAATCCTAATTCAATCCCTTTATTTACTCTTATGATCACATTGTGTGAATGCTTTCAATCCAATCTAGGGAGGTGAATGAGCAGCCCATGTTCTATACGCATTTAAATGGTATATCCGTAATTTATCCAAAAACCAGTCCCAAAAATGGAACCACCCATGCCCCTCCTCCATCACCATATCTACGACATCCAAAAGCCAAATTAAAAGACAAAAAAACAAATTATAGAAAAACAAAATAAAATAATATTATTTTCCACCCAACACCACACGAGCTCCATTGTTCAGACACCAACAATAAATTGAGCGTTTCAGATTAGGTTACTCTCGCTCTCTTCTCTCTCTCTCTCTCTCACACACACACACACTCTCTCTCTCCTTTGCGGCTAGGGTTTTTCTCTCTCGCTTTCACAGATCTGTATTTATACTGTTTCTATATCTAAAACCTCCCCTGATGGAGCTCTTGTTAAGCTAGGGTTTTGTCGTACAATCCCTGAAGCTAAGCTTTACGTTTTCGGGTTGGGTCTGTATTCGTATCTGGAAAGGAAATGGCCACCATGAACCCATTTGATCTGCTGGGCGACGAAGATGCCGAGGACCCCTCGCAGCTGATCCAGAAGGCATCCGCCGCCGCCCCGGCTCTGCCCAAGAAGCCGGTTCCGGCGGCGCAACCCAAGCCGGCCGTCGAGCAGCAGCAGGCCAAGCCAGCGGCTAAGCTTCCCTCCAAGCCTCTCCCCCCAGCTCAAGCTGGTGAGCTTCTCGATTCGTCGTCGTTTAGATGGGTTTTGCTTGTTTTTTATTTGTTTTTGATTTATTTGAAAATGCAATTGGAAAGGTCAATAAAAAAACGCCTTTTAATTGGTTTTTGTTGTGGGAAATGAGTATTGAGAATAGGAAATGTGAAGGTTTAAAGTTTTGCGTCTTTGAGGGGAATCTTTGGATGAATGGATTTGGATGTTTGCGTGGTTTCACATGTTTTCAGCACTAATATTGTTTTGGGTCTTTGAGAATTGTACCAATTAGAGGGGGTTTCATGATTTGCTGCATATTTTTATGGTTATTTGGTCTGTTTTTGGGTAATGTATAGGAGGAGGTAAGTTTCGAGGATATTATTAAATTAACAATTAGTTGAAATTTTATTGGTATTATGTTGCATTTTCCGCTTGTGGGTGTTTATACAGCATTAGATTATAACAAATGCTATCTTAAAATCATATTGTATTTTGTTTTGATGACTGTCTGTACAGTGCGTGTATTGCCTGCCTATATGCTTTTTTCATTTTTTCTTTTCCCTTCATTGTTATGAGATTTATCTATAATACATAAGTATTAGGAAAAGCTTTCTCAGCTCTTTGTTTTCTGTTCATGACAACTTTAATTGGTAAATTATTCGGAAAATGTTTTTAATTTGGTGTTCTGTTATCCGTTTTATTGTTCAGAGTCATGTAGTTCTTTGGTGTTGTTTGCTTCTTAATATTGTTATTTACTTGGGTGTTTGTTTCTGTCTGAGTAGTGAGGGAGGCAAGAAGTGAAGGTGGCCGCGGAGGAGGTCGTGGAGGTGGAGGTGGAGGTGGAGGTGGAGGTGGAGGTGGACGTGGATATGGACGTGGACGTGGTGGTGGTGGTGGTGGATTTAATCGTGACTCTTCCAACAACGAGAATTCATTCAGCACCAGTGGAGTTCCCGCTGCTCAAGGTGCCACTGAGGAAGGAGAGTCTGGTAAGGCTGGTGAAAGGCGTAGCTATGGTGGTGGACCTCGTGGTCCTTACCGCGGTGGTCGCCGTGGTGGTTTCAGTAATGGAGAAGTTGGTGATGGAGATGGGGAACGCCCTCGAAGGGCATATGAGCGCCGTAGTGGGACTGGGCGCGGGTGAATACTATACTTCTTAACAGTTCATTTGTAGTATATACTATGCTTTTGTCATTGAAATGTTTCTCCTTAATTA
The DNA here is from genome assembly GCF_901000735.1 of Corylus avellana. NCBI lineage: Eukaryota > Viridiplantae > Streptophyta > Magnoliopsida > Fagales > Betulaceae > Corylus > Corylus avellana. The sequence goes on from NC_081541.1 coordinate 42,089,870, forward strand.
TGCTTTCAACCTAACATATTTCTATTTGCAGAAATGAGGTCAAAAGAGAAGGAGCTGGCCGTGGGAACTGGGGAAGTCAGACTGATGAAATTGCTCAGTTTGTCCACTCTGTTCAACCCATCTATTTTTTTCCCCAATAATTTAAGAAATCCCTTTGAAAACATAGTTTTGGCTTCTCTCAAAAAAATGTACTTTATTTTTATGAATTAACTAACATTACTTGTTCACTGACTTTGTCATACTTAGGGTGACAGAAGAAGCTGTCAATGAAACTGAGAAGACTGTGGCTGATGAAAAGCCAGTGGGAGAGGAAGATGCACCAGATGGCAACAAGGAGAATCCTGCTAATGAAACTGAAGAAAAAGAACCAGAAGATAAGGTGCATTGTCTTCGATTTTCAATTTAACATATTTTGCTTCACAGAGTCCATTTCTGCTCGATGAATTTCATTTTCTAAGAACAATTGCATAATGTGTACCAAGTGGTTCTTATTGAAGTTTCCTTGCATAATTAATGTATCTTCTTGCTGTTAGTAAAAAGGCATAACAAAATGATGTGACAATCATTTCTTGTCAGCCTAATTTTGATAATTCAAGATTTCTTTAGCTGATTACAATTCTTCTTTTCTAGATGACATTATTCTCAAATGTAGGATATGCACTTCTATTGAGAAAATAACTTATTAGACTAGTTCTAAATATGTGAAGTAAATAACTTTTGATTGCTGCTATCTATAAAGTTAACCTTAATTGTGTGGTTGTTGCACATTTTGAGTTACTCGGAGTATTATGAATGAGGTTAGTTCATTTACCCCTCACTATGTAAGTACTTTGGTAATTTATTAGCTTATTTTGAAAGACGTTCCACATTAAAGTACTAGATAACTCACACATTTTTTTTTCACTTATTAGAAATTGCCACTAATTGCTTAAGGTCTGTAGACGAATTGTCTTTGTCCATGACTTGTGGATTTGAGTGTATATAACTCAAGAATATTCATATATCACTAAAGAATATGGGTATTTTTCTCTGGAGAATATTTGTGATTTTTGTTGGTAAAACGAGCTTCTCAAATGTGGGTTTTTCCTCTTTAGTGTTTGTCATATTCAAATAATTCACATTTATTGATGTGAAATCTTTTGGCATCGGAGCTCCAGTTCTCTGAAATGCAAAACCTCTCTTATAAAAATGCAGACCAATTCAACGTTATTATTAAGTATATTGATATAGTAAGTGCATTTGTTCCATTTGTTCAAGATAAAACCTATGGTCATCTTTTTTCTTCAATGAGTGAGTTTGACCCCAAAATAGAGTGTATGGACATTACCTCTACGTCATGAGGTGTGAACCCTGGTCGATGGTGCTACCCCTAGCACCCTCCTTGGAGGACATATGGTCATACTTACCTGAAAGAAAAGGAAAGGCTGTAGCTTATGGTTTGTTTCCTTTCTAATAGGAGATGACTTTGGAGGAGTATGAGAAAGTGTTGGAAGAGAAGAGGAAGGCCCTGCAGGCAACTAAGGCTGAGGAAAGAAAGGTGGATGCTAAAGAGTTCGAATCCATGCAACAGCTTTCAAGCAAGAAGGGCAGTGATGATATCTTTATCAAATTGGTGAATCTGTTTACCCTCTTAGGAAGTTTTGAAGTTTTCATTGACCTTATGTACCTAGTGTCAGTATATTTATTATCTTGTGCAATGTGATATTTTGTTCTTATCAGGGCTCTGATAAGGATAAGCGGCGAGAGGCTTTTGAGAAGGAAGAGAGGGCAAAAAAGGTACTCTTGTACTTCCCTACTCTCTCTCTCTCTCTCTCTCTCTCTCTCTCTCTCTCGCACTCTCTTTCTTATTTTATTTCATTGTCTTGTCCATTTAGCAGTTCCTCTCTATTTGGTGGTCTTAATTGTCATTTTCTTTTGCTAAATTTGCCCGTTGGTTTGCCAATTTTTTTTCATAAATGGGGACCCTATGTTGTGTTCAACCACTCCCCACCCCCCAACAACAACAAAAAATTCCCTACTTAAAACTAAAACATGTTGCTGGGGTTGGTTTGTTTTTGCTTCTGCTTTTTTGGTTGACCAGTCATGGGTCCAAGATCTTCAGGGCTCATAGAAAGTTTGTATTTGATTTGTTTTGCCATTGTTGTGGTTGCTATTGCTCTGCGATTTTTTCTTCTTATCAGGGCTCTGAACATTTTAAACCACTGTGAATTGGATGACTGAACTTGTCATGTGCAAAGTACGCCTTGCAAAAATTGTGGCTGTTTCTTTGGTTCCCTTTTCTTTTTAATTAATTTTTCAGTTTTTTTTACCAATGAAATTTAGTTCAAATGGTACCTCCTCCCTTTGTAGCAAGGTGGAGGGTGAGGTCATGGGTTCAAGTCCCACAGGCACTCGATGCAACTTACCAATTAATAATACTAATAATTTTCAGTTGTTTCTTCTTAGCGGTTTACACTTTAGTCTCAAAGAATGCTTGCACTTTTAGGTTTGCTTCACAATACAATAGTTTCATACTCCTCCCATCTGTTTACTTGTGTCTGCAATGAATTGTTATCCCAACCAAAACAAAAGAAAAGGAAAAAGAGGAGTTATTATGCAGGATGGAACGTGAGCTACAATAAGTTGCAGCATTATAACCAAAATTTAGGATTGCCCCAAAATATGTATAGAGTTTGACTCTTTTTGTTTTTGTTGTCGGACTTTGGGAGAGAAGCCAATTATCAACTTCTCCATGATCCTAACAATGGTAACTTTTGAAAATATACTTGATTCATCCGAAAGAAGGATCTTTTTTGTTTAATGGAAAAACTGAATTTTTTTAATCTATTCTTGATTTCCCATGAATATCTTGAATATTGCAATAAGGATTATTACTGAAACTTCTGATTGTTACTCACTTTACAAGTATTGAAGTTTGTCAAACTACTGGTAAATCCCCTATGAAGTTTTGGTATCCATTCATAGGTTTCCCCCTTTCCATTTAACTGCAAATTTAAAAAAACATTCTTCATGATGGTGTAACTATGTGTTCATCAACTACTTGTTGTTTGTTATCGGCTATGCTTTGTCTTTGAATGGTGTCTTGTTGCTGTAGAATCAGTTGTGTTTGATTTTTGTCATCTCTGAAATTTAATGTTGCTAGGAATTTAAATGTTACGATGAAATTGTATAACAAACACTTCTTTTCTGTGTTAATGCTACAATTTGCCTTTTACTTAGTACATTACCCATGCGGCTGGAAGATGTTCATCACGTCCATTTGTGCCTTTTACATTTTTATATAATTCTAGGAAATGCCTTTTTCTGATAATAGTATTCATCTTTCATTTGTTTTGCTACTTAATGCTACTATCTTGAAGTATTTTTCCACTTTTTCATTCTTGCTGGTTTTCCTTTTCTTCTTCCTTGTTAATCTCTTATTTTGTGATGTGGTGGTTAGTCTTTCAGCATTAATGAGTTCTTGAAGCCAGCTGAAGGAGAAAGGTACTACAACCCAGGTGGTCGTGGTCGGGGACGTGGCGGTCGTGGTTCGAGAGGAGGGTTTGGTGGGTTTGGTGGCAATGCATCAAGCAATGTTGCAGCCCCATCTATTCAAGATCCTAGTCAGTTCCCAACCTTAGGTGCCAAGTGAAGCACCCAATTACAAATCTTGATGCTTTCCATTTTTGGGTTCTTTCTTTTCATCTCTATCAGGAAAATGACTAGAATAATTGGATTTTCCTGTATTAGAAGGATTTTCTAAAAAAATTTATGCCTTACGATGTAAATTTCATGGTTTTCATTTGTCCCCCCTTAGCTTCTTTTGGGTCTTTTTTTTTTTTTTTAATTTTTATTTTTTTTATTTGGGATGAGTACTTTTTGGTCGTTGCTATGCTTTATTTTAATTTTAATTTTTATGAGACTTTGGGGCATATAAAACGATTTACTTATTGACTACAATTCACTGTTGCTTAGGTTTTAGAATAATCATGATACTATTTTGGTTTCTGCCTGAAAAATAGGTTGCTTGTGGTGCATGATTTTTGAAAAGTTGCTTGTCCTTTGTTCAGATGAAAACAAGGTGAATGGAAGGAAAATGATGTCAATCGCGCAGAAAGTAAATTAGTTTTGTTTCTTTTTGAGGCCGTGATAAACATGTGCGCAATTGTCGTATACTTTGTTCTGGAATTTGTTGGTAGGGTAATGTAAAATTGTCGCCTTTATACGTGGAAATGCTTCAACAAGGCATTGTTAGAATACGTGGGGTTGAGTTAAAGTTAAAGTTAAAGTTAAAGTCAAGTTGTGGTCCCATTCTGCCGGCCCAACCCTTATCTTATTCTAGGTTAACTTTATGATTATGATTATTATTATTATTATTTATTTATTTATTTGGATGAATAAGCTTCACTTTACTAACCAGACAAATCAATTGCACTTCAATCCAGACTTTTTGAGTTCGTGATTTCAAAAGTGTGACATAAAAATAGTAGTTTTAAAATGATTGATTTTGAAAATAATGTGCATTTAGTAAAAATGTAGTTTCAACTTTTGAAATCGGAGTTTAATTTTTAAAATTGTGTTTTTAAGAACTCGATTCATTGCTTGCAATTTGATTACAATTTTTAAAAAACGCATTGTTAAATAATACATTTTTTGTGATTTAGTTTAATATTGCACTAAATAGTATGCGAAATTACAATGCAAAATGCACCTTCAGCCTGAGCTGCTAAAATAGTAGCAGCTCAAACTCAAACCAACATACAAATCATCATACCAACCCATCTACCTACTACCCATTTTAGCAGCAAAAACAAATTTTGCAGGAAACATAATAGAGCCACTTCAATTAAGGATTGTATCCTGTAGCCCCCATCTTCCGCATATATTAATTTCAAACTTCTTTAAGTTTCCAATCCCCATTATTCAGAGTCCTGATTTTCCAATCAATAATCTTGAGAATTTGCTCTGCTGATTTCAGCACATTACTATGCCTGACATCATTCCTATGCTTCCAAATATGATACCATAGCCCCCAATGCCAACTTGCACAGTATAAGTGCATAACTCTTGAGCTTTTTAACCTCCTAAGCTCTGCAATTGCTCATTCCACCACCTCTTCCCATATTACTTTAGGGTTAACAACATCATATTTTCTTAAAACCTTCCCTCCAAATTCTTTTACTGAACCCACATTGAAAAAACCAAGTGATTTCTTCCTTGTATACAACTTCTACAAAAGGAACATATAATGTTTCTCCTTTATATTCCCACTGCAGCAATCTGTCACCAGTAGCTGAAGCATTCCCATTGACCAGCCACAGTATGAATGAATAGCAAATGAAAACCAAACCAACTTCCAACTCTTCTGTACGAAGAGCTTCACAAAACTTATTGTTGGATGAATGTTTTATCAACTCTTATCGTTGGATTCTTTTGATTTTGCTGTCTATGTTCTTATAGATCAACATAAGTGAAGGAGATTTAAGAATTATTTCATTTTTAAATAAATCTGAAATTATACTTTTTTATTAAAAAAAAAATATATTCAACGCGAGTTTTGGCTATGGTGAGATTTTATTTATCAAGTTTCAAGTGGTGTAACATTGAATGGAGATACTCAGATACATGGATTGTATACGTAAAGAGAAATATTATATTCTACACCCCATCCAACTGGATTTATATGACAGCGCCCTTAGATTTTATTTAATTTTTTTTTAAAAAATTAAATGCAATGACAAAGACTATCTGCATCAGCTGAGGCAGTCAACTCCTTGGACATTCATAGCAATGCAAAAGATAAACTTATATAAAAGAGAGGCACAGTATTATTTGCAGAAACGAAACAAGCAGCTATAAAAATACATGACAGTTATTAATGAGCAACTCTATTTTTACAGGCCTTCTCATAAATAAGAGTGTTGAGAAGAATGGGATCCTCCAGGTAGCAGTTTCCAGACCCCTTAATTTTAATTAGGTTGGCACAGAAGACTTTACATGCCATCGAAGAAGAGCATTGCTAAAGCTTACTGGTAATTTCTTTTGCTCAAGAAGAACAGCAGCCGCTCTTCTGAGCAACAGGCTGTCCTCGGATCTCTACCGTTGGAGGCCTCGCACTCATAGCCGGTTGGCTAGCCATTCTGCAATTAGAATTGAATTTAGGGCATGAGTTACGTACCAAAACATATAATACATAACATAATTAGCACTTTAACAAAGCCAATCGTGGCTGACAAACTATCATGGCCGCAGCCAATCATCATATGCCACACAACACTCAACCCCCATCCTGTGCATCTGTTGTGCAAAGCACAAAACTGGTAACCTTTTTATTTTTTATTTTTATCTTTAAAGAGAAGTTATCAACCAATGGATCTTGAACCCAAGATCTTACTTTCTATCCTATTTTATAAAGGTTTACCAACTGCATCGTAAACAGACAAAATTTAAGAGTCTCTAAATCAAATTCGACTCGCTATAAATTGGGGAAACTACAAATTACCTCCACATGGTTTGAAGCAATTTCACATTACTTCCTTGACTTCTGAAATCCGATATCAAGCCTCCTACTTGTTTGGACTAAATTGCAACCATCATATTTGCCATCCAAATTAATGAAAATGACAAAAATCAATGGCCTTAGGACCCTCAGACAACCCCACATGTGGCCACCAACCATTGCACAGCCACATGCTGCTGACCAACAGCTCAAATTCCCCCAATGACCACACCCAGACCCAATTGCAGGCCTACCACCAGTGCCAAACACCCAAAACATCCCTACACAGCCCAAACTGTCGCCCAAACTCATCCACCCTTTTGTAGCATAAATGCTCAAAACCACCACACCCACAATCAATACTTTTTTATCATATGATATGACCAATACCTAACCTAATTTAATTAGTTTGCTCAATACTAACACAAATTCTCTATACAGAGAAAAACAAGTATTAATACAAAGGTATGTCAATTTTTCTTCTATTGTATGTATTCATGAAATTGTGATCGATAAATTTTTTTTTTCCTTTATTTTTCCAGCAATAACCTTATCTATATATATATATATATATATATATATATATATATATATAGATTCAATAAAATAGATGATTTAGATTCATAAAATAAATATAAGATAAATGCATAATAGCTCCATAACCTAAAATCAACGCCACATGATCATAATACCTTCATAACCTGAAATCCATGCCACCACCGGCCATCTGGCAGGACAACAGTGCTAAACACATGCACACCCACAACAGGCACCAATGCCACCCAAAACAATAAAACACAAACCCATGATTGATCCCCCCACCCAAAACAAAAAAACACATCAAATATGAAAAATTGAAGAAAATGAACCGTGGTATTAACAGTGAGAATCCTGTGATATTGGCAATGATTTGGTCCAACAATGACAGTGGAGCATGGTCAGCAGAAAGGCCAAAGGATAGTGAGTCAGTAAGGATCAACTGTAATGGTAACATGAGAGAGAAGGCTAAGAATAGAGGGAAGGAGGGGATTTTGAGCAAGGGGAATTTTGTCAATTTAGATTGAAAAGAATGACGGTTGCAAGCTCATCCAAACTACGAAGAGGTTTAGTGTTTGTTTCCAAAAGTTGAGGTAAAACTTTGTCAAACCACATGGAGGCAATAAGTGAATTCCATTCAAAAATTAAACCTATCACCCAGTTTTAATATTTAAAACAAATGAAAGGATAAAATAGAAAATTGGTAATGTAACATCTGCTAGAAATATTTCTTTCAGCCTTTTTCAAAAGGGACCCATTTTGACTTCTCAGGATAGTTGCCAAACTAGCTACTCAGTTCAAAGTTCATTAGAAGTATATTGTGAAACACTCTTTTCATGATCTACTAGCTAATAGCATAATAAATTTAATTTGTCAAGATAATCAATTTGCATGCAACTTACTTCTAGCTGCAAGTATTCTAGCTGCAAGTATGCAACCTCAATTAATATTCTTGCTCCTAGATATACATGGCACAATAAGAAAACAAGTAGCCATTGTTACCTATCCTTGATTGCAGCAGCCATGGCCATGAAAGCCTGTTCCACGTTAGTGGCATCTTTTGCGCTGGTTTCCATAAAAGGAATGCCAATTTCATCCGCAAATGCCTAAAAGGAGAAAAAAAGAGAGCGGGGTGTGGTGGACAACCAGAAGCCAGATTGTCAGGTTATTTAGTAACATACTTAGGTCACATAAAAACCACACACAAAAAGAGAAAACCGTGATGGGCTACCTATACCTTGCCTGTTTCATATGATACAACTTTATTTGCGGTAAGATCACACTTGTTTCCAACTAAAAGTTTGTTAACATTATCACTAGCATAGCGATCAATTTCATTCAGCCACTGCTTCACATTATTAAAGCTCTCTTGGTCTGTCACATCATAAACAACCTACAAGACATGCCACACAGGAAAGAAGGTTGTCATAAGAAGAACCAATAGGCAGTGAAAAACAAACTGAAATAGTAAAATGAAAAATGAAAGAGATCACCCACTATGATGCCATGTGCCCCACGGTAGTAGCTGCTGGTGATTGTCCTAAATCTTTCTTGCCCAGCAGTGTCCCACTGCATGTTAAAAAAATCAGAGTACTAATAAGTTGTCAAGAAGCTATAGGCCAGAGAAAAGGCGATACTGAATACCAAAAAATAAAAGCTTATGAACAAGAAACAAAAATATAAATCAAGAAAGTATAATATGACTAATATCAGCAGAAAAAGAAGACAGCCAATTCCTGTCAGTAGAGAAACTGTTTCAATAATAAGTTGGAGAATCCTGCCTCAAAGAAATCAAGTTTCAGGAAAAAATTATCAGTAATAAAATATGAAAAAAGAAAATTGACGAAGCAGGCAAAACCATACAATTTGTAGTTTGATGGTCTTCCCATCTTGCTCCACAGTTCGTATTTTCTACAGAAAAGAAAAATGATAAACCAATTATTGATATAAATATGCATACATATAGGTCAATACATATATACATATGTTTCTGGATAATATATGAAGTCAATTCAGCACTAGGGAATGATTACTTACAAAATCAACTCCTATGGTGCTAATGTAACTATCCAAATATGAATCATCCTGTATCAAAAAAATTAGGAAAAATCATCAGATTGTATAGAAAAAACTAGGAAAAATCATATCAGATTTTTAGAGATTAATCCCCGAGGAACCACACACACACAAACACACAGAGTGCTATGACTGTGAAACAGCCATGTCCTTAGTATGCAATCAGCAGTCATATTGTGATCATGGCATTAGATTCAGCTATACCAGAAAGTACATTTTTGTAGGAAAGAATACTATATGGATAACAAATATTCCAGTCGACTGCAAACATAATTCAACTTGTTTTGTCCCGAAGCAAAAATATTTGTGGTGCGGTTTATCATATTCAGATATCCATGACTAAGTACTTGGTTCTCTTTCAGATAGGCCTTGAAAGGAGAAAGTCAGTACAGTTTTCATGCTTTAAGTCCATACAAGAAACAATTAATCATAAAAAGATATCAATGTAGAACAAAGCCGGCTTGGCACAAGAAAGTGAGAACTAGAAAATCAACCTTGATTGGCACAGCTGGGCACAACCTGATTCTGCAGGATTTGACACTAATCTTTTTTATTCTTAATGATCAGAAGGATGCCATTATTGTGTAAATAGATTCTGGGAAAAATAGTAACAAAATAGGATTGGATAATATCTATAATGCATGAAAGCATAGTAGGTTGCCTGCCTAAATGCTTTGAAGCACAGCCTGAAGTTGGGGGAATAAGTGCAGAAGCAGTTGCCTTTAGGTTTTAGAGTTGGATATACAGAAAATACACACATGCAGACAGACAAAAGGGGCTTTGCTATCCTAATCTGCCTTTAAAGTAGGTTATTACTATCCCAATTTAATACGGTCAAACAGATTGAATCCAATGTACCAGAAGGGGGAAAACAGCCCCAGACAATTAGTTAAAGAATCTCTGGCGTCAAGATTTAATAAGTTCAAGGCAATTCTATTAACGGTGAATTACTATAAATCCACTTGAGTGAACAACCAATGATTACTACTAGAAGATACCCAAACGGTATCAGGCCACGACATCTCCCTCTCTAGTTGCCCCTCATTGTGGTTGTTGGAGAGAGGGAGACTGCTGACACAACTTCACTTCTCCTCCATGCTTGACATATCCAGTTTAAGGAAGTGAATTAGCCGTGAAGTTGAGATTGGTGAATTTCCCTCCCTTCAATAACTCCAATGAAACCATATAGGCCAACAAAATCCCACACACCAATCATCAAGCATGCATGCAGGCCCATCGAGCAACAAGGGCTATTAAGTGTAAAGTATCATGCATAGACATACCACACCAGTGTGGCCACACATAGATCCCATATCCCACTAGTAACACCAAGAACATCAACCTTAGCACACTGCATGCACCAAGGACATGCCAGAGCACTAGCCAACAATTGACATAATAGCACGATCTCGTGCAACTATACTACTAATCCAGCAAGAATGTCAAAAAAGAAGAAGCAAAGATTGGTGGCACATAAGAGTCCCACGAGCATAGGAAGGGGCATAGTGGATGCATGTCCCAATGACCATGCAATGCTGACTCTAGGCATCTTGCTCAGATGTCTAAATCCAACCCTGTATGTTACTTATGGAAGCTCAGCTCATGGCCCTAAGAAATTTACATTGCAGTTCAGACATCTAATAGAGAGAAGGTAGAGAACTAAAGAAATGATTGATAGAGAAAGAAGGAAGAGAGAATCAAAAAGGAACCAAGGTAGGTGGCGATGAAAGTGGATAGAGAAAGGGGAAAAAAATTATCTCTCTTTTTTTTAAAAAAATGAATACAAGAAGTCCAAGAAGCCATTGGTTTTAATATATTAAGTTTGTTAATTTTTGTTCTCAAGTTCTTATTGTATTCATCACAGTTAATCTTTTCATTCCTAAGTTTTGTTTATAAAAGCAATGCAGTAGCGACTAATTATCTGCTCCAGTTAGAAGAATCTTGTGTGAAGCTAAATTACCTCTTTGTAAATGCACTCAATTCTTATTTTATCTAGTTTTCACTATACAGCCATTGATCTATACCAACCTCATTTTGGGCAATAATCAATTCACAATCATATTTGTTTGATCATCTTTGACATATACTTTCTATTTTTGTGTTGCCTACATATGCAAAACAGGGACGAAGAAGAAGCACAATATTTAATATCAAGCACACACTCAGAAGCTCACCGCAAATCTTAAGAGAAGACATGATTTGCCAACACCAGAATCCCCAATAAGCAAAAGCTTGAACAAATAGTCACTGCAAAAAAAGACCAAATTTTGAAATAATCAAATCACTAACCAACAATATTCAGTTTTCAAACATATTTCTTTACTTAAGCCCAGACTATACCACCCAAAAAAAAGGATCAAAATACTTGTTTGAATGAAACGCGACACCGTAAACACCAATCGATTTGTGTTTCTGAGTGTAATTGCAATTAAGCGCAACAATCCAGGGCTAACAAACAAGTTTCTTTGCCATAATCCATAATAATAATAATAACTAATTAATTTAAATAGAAGAATTCAACAATCACAGAATTGTTTTTAAATCACATTTTGAACATAATTCAACAGTTTCGTCAAACGATCATCAAAATCACAACACAGAGAGAGAGAGAGAGAGGAACTTACTACTCTGTAGCCATGGCTGAAAAGCTCTGGATAATTGTGATGGTACGAGAGAGAAACAGAGAGTTTGAGCAAAAGAGGAATGAGCAAAAAGAACTAGTGGGAAAGAATAGAAGCAAAAGAAGACGAACGTCAAGGAATTGTAACGGGTCGGATTCGCATTCGGGTTATCACCCGAGTCAAAGACAAATATTAAGTACTACTTTTTTTTTTTTTTTTGAATCTTTTATTATTAGATTGTCATAATAATACATAAATTTTAGTTAGCATGAGAGCGGGGTTGTGAAACTCCTCTTCGGCTGCCTAAATTTACGGATAAAAATTTGCTATAAATTGATTTGTAACTAGTTTATACAAGAGAAATGGTAGAAGTCAATATTTTTCTCATATTTGGCTCATATTATCTTACAATTAATCATTAGATTTGTGCACTTATGTGAACCCTATAAATCTAATGGTTGATCTATTGAATTTATAGGAGAATATGAATCAAAATGAGGAACTTATTTACCTTAACATTTCTCGATGGTTAATCTATTAAATTTGTAGGAGAATATGGGCCAAATATGAGGAATTTACTGACCCCTATCATTTCTCTTTATAGAAACCCATATAATAAAGTGACATGTGTCCCTTAACATATTTTTTTTAATAACATGTGCTTTTCACATGTTTTTTTAACATGTGCTTCTCACATGTCACTTTATTAGATGAGTTTGTATAAATTTGCTATAAACTAGTTTGTAGCAAATTTTTGTCCCAATTTTTTTTTTGTTTTTTAAGTACACTGAAAGAAAATAAACTACAAAAGACAAGAAAAAAGAGGGGGATCCTTCCCACTAACAACCAGAGTTGACTGGAAAGGGGAATCGGAAAAGGGAATGCTGCCAGAAAAAGATCTGGCTGCGGCCCAACGTGCCACAGAGTGAGCACAGAAGTTTGCATCTCGGTTAACCATTCTAGCTTCCCAAGAGGAAGCATAAGGAAAATAAACTAAAATATCATAAATAATGGAGGAAATCCTCAAATCTTGGGAAATATTTGGATGTTGAAGAGCTAAGTTCACCACTTTAGAATCGCCTTAAAGAATAAACTGGACAATATGAAGAGAAGACGCTAGGGAGACCGCAAGACGGGCTGCCCATGCTTCCCCCATATTTGGAGAGCAAGATGGACTAATTTGAGATATCATTTTGATAATCTGTCCTTTAGAGTCACAACAAACTGCTGCCTGAGCTGAGAAAGAGTCCTAGATGGCTGTATCAAAGTTAATCTTGAACTAGTTGTTCAGAGGAGCTATCCACTTTTCCTCTAAGGCTTGTGAGTTTGAATGCCAAGTATGAAAATGCTCAATAGTAATTTTGTTAATATGAGCAGAGACACTGCGGGCATCGAAGGAGATTCTACCATGAAATGCTTTGTTTCTGTAGAACCATAAAATGTCACATGCCATAGAGGCAAAGATTTAGAATTTATGATGACCCGCCAAAGGGATGCCAAGAGATCTTCCTAGTGAAATAATTAAATTGATCCAATCCTCCATAGAAGAGAAATTAAAGGCTGCTGAATCCAAAGGCCAAAAAGAGTTGCGCCAAACATTACGAGCAAATACACAGTTGAAGAACAAATGATGCAAGAAGTCAGTAGCCACTTTACATAGAGGGCAAGATGAATCGAAGATGGATGGAAATAATTGACCTAGCCGCTCCTTGGTCGGGAGGATGTTCCAAGCAATTTTCCACATAAATAATTTGAGCCTATCATTAAGATTTAAACTCCATAGGGATTTCCAAAATAGAGAGGGAGAATCAACATAAAGAGAAATGGGAATAAGGGCAGAAATAAAACGATAGGTTGACGAAGTGGAGAACCGCCCAGAAGTGGGGGGGGTCCAGATATACTGACACTTAGGATCTATGGAAATACGAATTTTGAGAATTTCTTGAATTGAGAAAGGATCAAACAAAGCATGAATAGAAGAAGACTTCCATTGGGGATAAGGGGATTGATTAAGTCCTTGATTTGGAGGGAGGGGAGATTTCGATTGTTGGGAAATTTTGGCATAGGCTTGAAAGAAAGGATAGTAGGGATCCAATTTTAGGACCAGATAGAATTAGAAGAGGTTCTTGAGACCTTAAGGCAGGCTCCAGCTAAAATATAGGGTTTAATCTTCTGAATACCTTTCCAGAGCCAAAAAGCTGAAGAAGGATTGGGAGAGGAAAGGAAATTCCCATATTTGATATATTTGTTCTGAAGTTGTTTGACCCAGAGACAATTAGCATTAGATAACAATTTCCAACCCAGCTTGGCAATGAGAGACAAATTAAAATCGTGCATACGACGAACTCCTAGGCCTCTGGAGTCTCTTGAAAGGCAGATGGAGCTCCAAGATTTCAAAGAAAGATTTTTTGATTTATCTTTTGGAAATCCCCACCAGATTTTTTTGAAAGATCTATCAAGAGAAGAACATAGGGAGGAAGGAAGTAGGAAAGTTCTCATAGCATAAGAAGGAATCGTCACTGCAACTGATTTAATAAGCACTGTACGACTGGCTTGAGACAACATTTTAGCTCGCCAACCCTCAATTTCGCTAGAAACCTTTCCCAAGATATCCTGAAAAGCAGCTGATTTAGATTTACCAAAGAAGAGAGGTAGTCCAAGATATTTAAAAGACCCCATAGCCCTTTTGAAGGGAAAGATGCCACAAATACTAGTAACAGAAGAGGAGGCTGTATTCTTGCTAAAACGGACAGTTGATTTGGAAACAATTAATAGCCTGACTAGACCAAAGGCAATATTGCTCCAAACATGATTTAAGAATAATAGCCTTTGAAGATGTGGCCTTAGCAAATAGAATGAGATCATCCGCAAAGAAAAGGTCAGTAATTGAAGAACAATTAAGAGCAATCTTGATACCTTTAATAAGATCGAGCGTTTCTTGATGAAGAAGAAGACGTGAAATGACTTATGTACCAAGGATAAAGAGGAATGGTGATAATGGATCCCCTTGACGAAGCCCTCTAGCTAGGCTAAAAAAACCAAATGGACTACCGTTGATGAGAATGGAGAAAGATGGAGACGTGATACAAATTCGAATCCAGTTGATCCAAATTGGGTGAAACCCAAGTTTTGATAGGATAGCTAAAAGGAAGCTCCATTCCATTCGATCAAAGGCCTTTTCCATGTCAATTTTGATAGCCATAAACCCTCCTAGACCTTTCTTTGAATTGAAGGAATAAAGGAGTTCATGAGCCAAGATGGTATTATCTTGAATATTCCTGGAAGGAACAAATGCAGATTGATAAGGAGAGATAAAATGATGGAGCAAACCTTTGAACCGATTGGCCAGGATTTTTGAAGTAATCTTGTAGATAATATTGCACAAGCTGATAGGTCTAATGATGAACTGAAGAGGCCCCTAATTGTTTGGGAATAAGAGCAATAAAAGTGTGATTTTGCTCTTTTAGAATATGATTTTTCCTGAAGAAATCCCAGATGCTTGATAGTACAACATTTTTGACAATGCTCCAATATTTCTTAATAAAGAGTGCAGTAAATCCATCACGGCCAGGAGCTTTTGTAGAACCAATACTTGATAAGATAGAGAAAATTTCTTGTTCCGACGGAATGGCACAAATTGAATCTTTTTCCTCAGAAGAGATACAATTATCAAAGAAAGATAATAGGTCCTCATCTAAATTAGGAGCATAAGAGGAAAATAAAGACTTGAAATGAGAGGTAAACCAATTACCAATCTCAAGTATATCAAAAGTCCAGACCCCAGAAGGCAGCTTTAAGAAATCAATTGCATTTCTCCGTCTTTTGATAATACTAGAAGTATGGAAGAACTTTGTATTCAAGTCTTTACAAGTAAGCCATATCTCTCTAGATTTATTTCTCCACAAAGATTCTTCTTGAATAAGATCATCCAAATCTTTTTGAATGTTTACTTCTAAATCAAAAGATTGAGGAGAAGGCCCAGATTGCTGAATAATATCAAGATGTTGCAAAGCTAAAGCAATCTGTTTTTGACTATTTCCAAAGTGAGTGGAGTTCCAAACTTTTAGAGCATTCTTGGTAGCTTTGAGTTTCATGGATAAGATAGAGGTGGGTGATTCGTTGAAGCAGGAAATCCAAGCATTAGAAATAACCGAAGAACATGATGGGTCATAAGTCCAAAATTCTTCAAACCTAAAAGGCCGAGGTAAGTAGAGGTTTGAAGGGGCTGTATCCAAAATGATTGGATTGTGATTAGAGGAGTAAGCAGGGAGAAGTTGAACAGAGAAATGGGGAAATAAATGGATCCATTTAGAGTTTGCTATTCCTCAATCAAGACGCTCATTTATAAGATGATGACCTTGTCGTTTATTAGACCAAGTAAAGGGGTTACCAGAAAACCCTAGATCAACCATACCAAATGAATCCAGAAATCTATGGAATGGGTCATTAGAAGTGCAAGCATAAGGTCTACCACCATATTTTTT
>NC_081541.1:42106165-42120195 GCF_901000735.1 Corylus avellana
CAGCTATAAAAATACATGACAGTTATTAATGAGCAACTCTATTTTTACAGGCCTTCTCATAAATAAGAGTGTTGAGAAGAATGGGATCCTCCAGGTAGCAGTTTCCAGACCCCTTAATTTTAATTAGGTTGGCACAGAAGACTTTACATGCCATCGAAGAAGAGCATTGCTAAAGCTTACTGGTAATTTCTTTTGCTCAAGAAGAACAGCAGCCGCTCTTCTGAGCAACAGGCTGTCCTCGGATCTCTACCGTTGGAGGCCTCGCACTCATAGCCGGTTGGCTAGCCATTCTGCAATTAGAATTGAATTTAGGGCATGAGTTACGTACCAAAACATATAATACATAACATAATTAGCACTTTAACAAAGCCAATCGTGGCTGACAAACTATCATGGCCGCAGCCAATCATCATATGCCACACAACACTCAACCCCCATCCTGTGCATCTGTTGTGCAAAGCACAAAACTGGTAACCTTTTTATTTTTTATTTTTATCTTTAAAGAGAAGTTATCAACCAATGGATCTTGAACCCAAGATCTTACTTTCTATCCTATTTTATAAAGGTTTACCAACTGCATCGTAAACAGACAAAATTTAAGAGTCTCTAAATCAAATTCGACTCGCTATAAATTGGGGAAACTACAAATTACCTCCACATGGTTTGAAGCAATTTCACATTACTTCCTTGACTTCTGAAATCCGATATCAAGCCTCCTACTTGTTTGGACTAAATTGCAACCATCATATTTGCCATCCAAATTAATGAAAATGACAAAAATCAATGGCCTTAGGACCCTCAGACAACCCCACATGTGGCCACCAACCATTGCACAGCCACATGCTGCTGACCAACAGCTCAAATTCCCCCAATGACCACACCCAGACCCAATTGCAGGCCTACCACCAGTGCCAAACACCCAAAACATCCCTACACAGCCCAAACTGTCGCCCAAACTCATCCACCCTTTTGTAGCATAAATGCTCAAAACCACCACACCCACAATCAATACTTTTTTATCATATGATATGACCAATACCTAACCTAATTTAATTAGTTTGCTCAATACTAACACAAATTCTCTATACAGAGAAAAACAAGTATTAATACAAAGGTATGTCAATTTTTCTTCTATTGTATGTATTCATGAAATTGTGATCGATAAATTTTTTTTTTCCTTTATTTTTCCAGCAATAACCTTATCTATATATATATATATATATATATATATATATATATATATAGATTCAATAAAATAGATGATTTAGATTCATAAAATAAATATAAGATAAATGCATAATAGCTCCATAACCTAAAATCAACGCCACATGATCATAATACCTTCATAACCTGAAATCCATGCCACCACCGGCCATCTGGCAGGACAACAGTGCTAAACACATGCACACCCACAACAGGCACCAATGCCACCCAAAACAATAAAACACAAACCCATGATTGATCCCCCCACCCAAAACAAAAAAACACATCAAATATGAAAAATTGAAGAAAATGAACCGTGGTATTAACAGTGAGAATCCTGTGATATTGGCAATGATTTGGTCCAACAATGACAGTGGAGCATGGTCAGCAGAAAGGCCAAAGGATAGTGAGTCAGTAAGGATCAACTGTAATGGTAACATGAGAGAGAAGGCTAAGAATAGAGGGAAGGAGGGGATTTTGAGCAAGGGGAATTTTGTCAATTTAGATTGAAAAGAATGACGGTTGCAAGCTCATCCAAACTACGAAGAGGTTTAGTGTTTGTTTCCAAAAGTTGAGGTAAAACTTTGTCAAACCACATGGAGGCAATAAGTGAATTCCATTCAAAAATTAAACCTATCACCCAGTTTTAATATTTAAAACAAATGAAAGGATAAAATAGAAAATTGGTAATGTAACATCTGCTAGAAATATTTCTTTCAGCCTTTTTCAAAAGGGACCCATTTTGACTTCTCAGGATAGTTGCCAAACTAGCTACTCAGTTCAAAGTTCATTAGAAGTATATTGTGAAACACTCTTTTCATGATCTACTAGCTAATAGCATAATAAATTTAATTTGTCAAGATAATCAATTTGCATGCAACTTACTTCTAGCTGCAAGTATTCTAGCTGCAAGTATGCAACCTCAATTAATATTCTTGCTCCTAGATATACATGGCACAATAAGAAAACAAGTAGCCATTGTTACCTATCCTTGATTGCAGCAGCCATGGCCATGAAAGCCTGTTCCACGTTAGTGGCATCTTTTGCGCTGGTTTCCATAAAAGGAATGCCAATTTCATCCGCAAATGCCTAAAAGGAGAAAAGAGGATGGGAAGAAGAGGGCAGGGTGGTGGACAACCAGAAGCCAGATTGTCAGGTTATTTAGTAACATACTTAGGTCACATAAAAACCACACACAAAAAGAGAAAACCGTGATGGGCTACCTATACCTTGCCTGTTTCATATGATACAACTTTATTTGCGGTAAGATCACACTTGTTTCCAACTAAAAGTTTGTTAACATTATCACTAGCATAGCGATCAATTTCATTCAGCCACTGCTTCACATTATTAAAGCTCTCTTGGTCTGTCACATCATAAACAACCTACAAGACATGCCACACAGGAAAGAAGGTTGTCATAAGAAGAACCAATAGGCAGTGAAAAACAAACTGAAATAGTAAAATGAAAAATGAAAGAGATCACCCACTATGATGCCATGTGCCCCACGGTAGTAGCTGCTGGTGATTGTCCTAAATCTTTCTTGCCCAGCAGTGTCCCACTGCATGTTAAAAAAATCAGAGTACTAATAAGTTGTCAAGAAGCTATAGGCCAGAGAAAAGGCGATACTGAATACCAAAAAATAAAAGCTTATGAACAAGAAACAAAAATATAAATCAAGAAAGTATAATATGACTAATATCAGCAGAAAAAGAAGACAGCCAATTCCTGTCAGTAGAGAAACTGTTTCAATAATAAGTTGGAGAATCCTGCCTCAAAGAAATCAAGTTTCAGGAAAAAATTATCAGTAATAAAATATGAAAAAAGAAAATTGACGAAGCAGGCAAAACCATACAATTTGTAGTTTGATGGTCTTCCCATCTTGCTCCACAGTTCGTATTTTCTACAGAAAAGAAAAATGATAAACCAATTATTGATATAAATATGCATACATATAGGTCAATACATATATACATATGTTTCTGGATAATATATGAAGTCAATTCAGCACTAGGGAATGATTACTTACAAAATCAACTCCTATGGTGCTAATGTAACTATCCAAATATGAATCATCCTGTATCAAAAAAATTAGGAAAAATCATCAGATTGTATAGAAAAAACTAGGAAAAATCATATCAGATTTTTAGAGATTAATCCCCGAGGAACCACACACACACAAACACACAGAGTGCTATGACTGTGAAACAGCCATGTCCTTAGTATGCAATCAGCAGTCATATTGTGATCATGGCATTAGATTCAGCTATACCAGAAAGTACATTTTTGTAGGAAAGAATACTATATGGATAACAAATATTCCAGTCGACTGCAAACATAATTCAACTTGTTTTGTCCCGAAGCAAAAATATTTGTGGTGCGGTTTATCATATTCAGATATCCATGACTAAGTACTTGGTTCTCTTTCAGATAGGCCTTGAAAGGAGAAAGTCAGTACAGTTTTCATGCTTTAAGTCCATACAAGAAACAATTAATCATAAAAAGATATCAATGTAGAACAAAGCCGGCTTGGCACAAGAAAGTGAGAACTAGAAAATCAACCTTGATTGGCACAGCTGGGCACAACCTGATTCTGCAGGATTTGACACTAATCTTTTTTATTCTTAATGATCAGAAGGATGCCATTATTGTGTAAATAGATTCTGGGAAAAATAGTAACAAAATAGGATTGGATAATATCTATAATGCATGAAAGCATAGTAGGTTGCCTGCCTAAATGCTTTGAAGCACAGCCTGAAGTTGGGGGAATAAGTGCAGAAGCAGTTGCCTTTAGGTTTTAGAGTTGGATATACAGAAAATACACACATGCAGACAGACAAAAGGGGCTTTGCTATCCTAATCTGCCTTTAAAGTAGGTTATTACTATCCCAATTTAATACGGTCAAACAGATTGAATCCAATGTACCAGAAGGGGGAAAACAGCCCCAGACAATTAGTTAAAGAATCTCTGGCGTCAAGATTTAATAAGTTCAAGGCAATTCTATTAACGGTGAATTACTATAAATCCACTTGAGTGAACAACCAATGATTACTACTAGAAGATACCCAAACGGTATCAGGCCACGACATCTCCCTCTCTAGTTGCCCCTCATTGTGGTTGTTGGAGAGAGGGAGACTGCTGACACAACTTCACTTCTCCTCCATGCTTGACATATCCAGTTTAAGGAAGTGAATTAGCCGTGAAGTTGAGATTGGTGAATTTCCCTCCCTTCAATAACTCCAATGAAACCATATAGGCCAACAAAATCCCACACACCAATCATCAAGCATGCATGCAGGCCCATCGAGCAACAAGGGCTATTAAGTGTAAAGTATCATGCATAGACATACCACACCAGTGTGGCCACACATAGATCCCATATCCCACTAGTAACACCAAGAACATCAACCTTAGCACACTGCATGCACCAAGGACATGCCAGAGCACTAGCCAACAATTGACATAATAGCACGATCTCGTGCAACTATACTACTAATCCAGCAAGAATGTCAAAAAAGAAGAAGCAAAGATTGGTGGCACATAAGAGTCCCACGAGCATAGGAAGGGGCATAGTGGATGCATGTCCCAATGACCATGCAATGCTGACTCTAGGCATCTTGCTCAGATGTCTAAATCCAACCCTGTATGTTACTTATGGAAGCTCAGCTCATGGCCCTAAGAAATTTACATTGCAGTTCAGACATCTAATAGAGAGAAGGTAGAGAACTAAAGAAATGATTGATAGAGAAAGAAGGAAGAGAGAATCAAAAAGGAACCAAGGTAGGTGGCGATGAAAGTGGATAGAGAAAGGGGAAAAAAATTATCTCTCTTTTTTTTAAAAAAATGAATACAAGAAGTCCAAGAAGCCATTGGTTTTAATATATTAAGTTTGTTAATTTTTGTTCTCAAGTTCTTATTGTATTCATCACAGTTAATCTTTTCATTCCTAAGTTTTGTTTATAAAAGCAATGCAGTAGCGACTAATTATCTGCTCCAGTTAGAAGAATCTTGTGTGAAGCTAAATTACCTCTTTGTAAATGCACTCAATTCTTATTTTATCTAGTTTTCACTATACAGCCATTGATCTATACCAACCTCATTTTGGGCAATAATCAATTCACAATCATATTTGTTTGATCATCTTTGACATATACTTTCTATTTTTGTGTTGCCTACATATGCAAAACAGGGACGAAGAAGAAGCACAATATTTAATATCAAGCACACACTCAGAAGCTCACCGCAAATCTTAAGAGAAGACATGATTTGCCAACACCAGAATCCCCAATAAGCAAAAGCTTGAACAAATAGTCACTGCAAAAAAAGACCAAATTTTGAAATAATCAAATCACTAACCAACAATATTCAGTTTTCAAACATATTTCTTTACTTAAGCCCAGACTATACCACCCAAAAAAAAGGATCAAAATACTTGTTTGAATGAAACGCGACACCGTAAACACCAATCGATTTGTGTTTCTGAGTGTAATTGCAATTAAGCGCAACAATCCAGGGCTAACAAACAAGTTTCTTTGCCATAATCCATAATAATAATAATAACTAATTAATTTAAATAGAAGAATTCAACAATCACAGAATTGTTTTTAAATCACATTTTGAACATAATTCAACAGTTTCGTCAAACGATCATCAAAATCACAACACAGAGAGAGAGAGAGAGAGGAACTTACTACTCTGTAGCCATGGCTGAAAAGCTCTGGATAATTGTGATGGTACGAGAGAGAAACAGAGAGTTTGAGCAAAAGAGGAATGAGCAAAAAGAACTAGTGGGAAAGAATAGAAGCAAAAGAAGACGAACGTCAAGGAATTGTAACGGGTCGGATTCGCATTCGGGTTATCACCCGAGTCAAAGACAAATATTAAGTACTACTTTTTTTTTTTTTTTTGAATCTTTTATTATTAGATTGTCATAATAATACATAAATTTTAGTTAGCATGAGAGCGGGGTTGTGAAACTCCTCTTCGGCTGCCTAAATTTACGGATAAAAATTTGCTATAAATTGATTTGTAACTAGTTTATACAAGAGAAATGGTAGAAGTCAATATTTTTCTCATATTTGGCTCATATTATCTTACAATTAATCATTAGATTTGTGCACTTATGTGAACCCTATAAATCTAATGGTTGATCTATTGAATTTATAGGAGAATATGAATCAAAATGAGGAACTTATTTACCTTAACATTTCTCGATGGTTAATCTATTAAATTTGTAGGAGAATATGGGCCAAATATGAGGAATTTACTGACCCCTATCATTTCTCTTTATAGAAACCCATATAATAAAGTGACATGTGTCCCTTAACATATTTTTTTTAATAACATGTGCTTTTCACATGTTTTTTTAACATGTGCTTCTCACATGTCACTTTATTAGATGAGTTTGTATAAATTTGCTATAAACTAGTTTGTAGCAAATTTTTGTCCCAATTTTTTTTTTGTTTTTTAAGTACACTGAAAGAAAATAAACTACAAAAGACAAGAAAAAAGAGGGGGATCCTTCCCACTAACAACCAGAGTTGACTGGAAAGGGGAATCGGAAAAGGGAATGCTGCCAGAAAAAGATCTGGCTGCGGCCCAACGTGCCACAGAGTGAGCACAGAAGTTTGCATCTCGGTTAACCATTCTAGCTTCCCAAGAGGAAGCATAAGGAAAATAAACTAAAATATCATAAATAATGGAGGAAATCCTCAAATCTTGGGAAATATTTGGATGTTGAAGAGCTAAGTTCACCACTTTAGAATCGCCTTAAAGAATAAACTGGACAATATGAAGAGAAGACGCTAGGGAGACCGCAAGACGGGCTGCCCATGCTTCCCCCATATTTGGAGAGCAAGATGGACTAATTTGAGATATCATTTTGATAATCTGTCCTTTAGAGTCACAACAAACTGCTGCCTGAGCTGAGAAAGAGTCCTAGATGGCTGTATCAAAGTTAATCTTGAACTAGTTGTTCAGAGGAGCTATCCACTTTTCCTCTAAGGCTTGTGAGTTTGAATGCCAAGTATGAAAATGCTCAATAGTAATTTTGTTAATATGAGCAGAGACACTGCGGGCATCGAAGGAGATTCTACCATGAAATGCTTTGTTTCTGTAGAACCATAAAATGTCACATGCCATAGAGGCAAAGATTTAGAATTTATGATGACCCGCCAAAGGGATGCCAAGAGATCTTCCTAGTGAAATAATTAAATTGATCCAATCCTCCATAGAAGAGAAATTAAAGGCTGCTGAATCCAAAGGCCAAAAAGAGTTGCGCCAAACATTACGAGCAAATACACAGTTGAAGAACAAATGATGCAAGAAGTCAGTAGCCACTTTACATAGAGGGCAAGATGAATCGAAGATGGATGGAAATAATTGACCTAGCCGCTCCTTGGTCGGGAGGATGTTCCAAGCAATTTTCCACATAAATAATTTGAGCCTATCATTAAGATTTAAACTCCATAGGGATTTCCAAAATAGAGAGGGAGAATCAACATAAAGAGAAATGGGAATAAGGGCAGAAATAAAACGATAGGTTGACGAAGTGGAGAACCGCCCAGAAGTGGGGGGGGTCCAGATATACTGACACTTAGGATCTATGGAAATACGAATTTTGAGAATTTCTTGAATTGAGAAAGGATCAAACAAAGCATGAATAGAAGAAGACTTCCATTGGGGATAAGGGGATTGATTAAGTCCTTGATTTGGAGGGAGGGGAGATTTCGATTGTTGGGAAATTTTGGCATAGGCTTGAAAGAAAGGATAGTAGGGATCCAATTTTAGGACCAGATAGAATTAGAAGAGGTTCTTGAGACCTTAAGGCAGGCTCCAGCTAAAATATAGGGTTTAATCTTCTGAATACCTTTCCAGAGCCAAAAAGCTGAAGAAGGATTGGGAGAGGAAAGGAAATTCCCATATTTGATATATTTGTTCTGAAGTTGTTTGACCCAGAGACAATTAGCATTAGATAACAATTTCCAACCCAGCTTGGCAATGAGAGACAAATTAAAATCGTGCATACGACGAACTCCTAGGCCTCTGGAGTCTCTTGAAAGGCAGATGGAGCTCCAAGATTTCAAAGAAAGATTTTTTGATTTATCTTTTGGAAATCCCCACCAGATTTTTTTGAAAGATCTATCAAGAGAAGAACATAGGGAGGAAGGAAGTAGGAAAGTTCTCATAGCATAAGAAGGAATCGTCACTGCAACTGATTTAATAAGCACTGTACGACTGGCTTGAGACAACATTTTAGCTCGCCAACCCTCAATTTCGCTAGAAACCTTTCCCAAGATATCCTGAAAAGCAGCTGATTTAGATTTACCAAAGAAGAGAGGTAGTCCAAGATATTTAAAAGACCCCATAGCCCTTTTGAAGGGAAAGATGCCACAAATACTAGTAACAGAAGAGGAGGCTGTATTCTTGCTAAAACGGACAGTTGATTTGGAAACAATTAATAGCCTGACTAGACCAAAGGCAATATTGCTCCAAACATGATTTAAGAATAATAGCCTTTGAAGATGTGGCCTTAGCAAATAGAATGAGATCATCCGCAAAGAAAAGGTCAGTAATTGAAGAACAATTAAGAGCAATCTTGATACCTTTAATAAGATCGAGCGTTTCTTGATGAAGAAGAAGACGTGAAATGACTTATGTACCAAGGATAAAGAGGAATGGTGATAATGGATCCCCTTGACGAAGCCCTCTAGCTAGGCTAAAAAAACCAAATGGACTACCGTTGATGAGAATGGAGAAAGATGGAGACGTGATACAAATTCGAATCCAGTTGATCCAAATTGGGTGAAACCCAAGTTTTGATAGGATAGCTAAAAGGAAGCTCCATTCCATTCGATCAAAGGCCTTTTCCATGTCAATTTTGATAGCCATAAACCCTCCTAGACCTTTCTTTGAATTGAAGGAATAAAGGAGTTCATGAGCCAAGATGGTATTATCTTGAATATTCCTGGAAGGAACAAATGCAGATTGATAAGGAGAGATAAAATGATGGAGCAAACCTTTGAACCGATTGGCCAGGATTTTTGAAGTAATCTTGTAGATAATATTGCACAAGCTGATAGGTCTAATGATGAACTGAAGAGGCCCCTAATTGTTTGGGAATAAGAGCAATAAAAGTGTGATTTTGCTCTTTTAGAATATGATTTTTCCTGAAGAAATCCCAGATGCTTGATAGTACAACATTTTTGACAATGCTCCAATATTTCTTAATAAAGAGTGCAGTAAATCCATCACGGCCAGGAGCTTTTGTAGAACCAATACTTGATAAGATAGAGAAAATTTCTTGTTCCGACGGAATGGCACAAATTGAATCTTTTTCCTCAGAAGAGATACAATTATCAAAGAAAGATAATAGGTCCTCATCTAAATTAGGAGCATAAGAGGAAAATAAAGACTTGAAATGAGAGGTAAACCAATTACCAATCTCAAGTATATCAAAAGTCCAGACCCCAGAAGGCAGCTTTAAGAAATCAATTGCATTTCTCCGTCTTTTGATAATACTAGAAGTATGGAAGAACTTTGTATTCAAGTCTTTACAAGTAAGCCATATCTCTCTAGATTTATTTCTCCACAAAGATTCTTCTTGAATAAGATCATCCAAATCTTTTTGAATGTTTACTTCTAAATCAAAAGATTGAGGAGAAGGCCCAGATTGCTGAATAATATCAAGATGTTGCAAAGCTAAAGCAATCTGTTTTTGACTATTTCCAAAGTGAGTGGAGTTCCAAACTTTTAGAGCATTCTTGGTAGCTTTGAGTTTCATGGATAAGATAGAGGTGGGTGATTCGTTGAAGCAGGAAATCCAAGCATTAGAAATAACCGAAGAACATGATGGGTCATAAGTCCAAAATTCTTCAAACCTAAAAGGCCGAGGTAAGTAGAGGTTTGAAGGGGCTGTATCCAAAATGATTGGATTGTGATTAGAGGAGTAAGCAGGGAG
This sequence comes from Corylus avellana, assembly GCF_901000735.1. Lineage (NCBI taxonomy): Eukaryota > Viridiplantae > Streptophyta > Magnoliopsida > Fagales > Betulaceae > Corylus > Corylus avellana. The sequence goes on from NC_081541.1 coordinate 42,116,329, forward strand.
AAGTTGAACAGAGAAATGGGGAAATAAATGGATCCATTTAGAGTTTGCTATTCCTCAATCAAGACGCTCATTTATAAGATGATGACCTTGTCGTTTATTAGACCAAGTAAAGGGGTTACCAGAAAACCCTAGATCAACCATACCAAATGAATCCAGAAATCTATGGAATGGGTCATTAGAAGTGCAAGCATAAGGTCTACCACCATATTTTTTGGATTGAGATAAAATCATATTAAAATATCTGATACATAACCAAGGCCCAAAATAATCCTTACTCACATCCAACAGAGAGTCGCAAAAGAAAGACTTATTTTTTTGAACAGGAGGACCATATAGATGAAAGTAACCAGGGAGAATTGAGAGGATCATAGTAGCACCAAACATTTATTGTATTAACATTAGCCGAAATATATTCTAGATTCATACCATTACGCCATGCTAACAAAAGCCCTCCTTTAGAGCCAGAGGGAGGAGCATGCATCATAAAAAAAAAACCTAGACTATTAAGGGCCTGTTTGGAATTGCGTTTGAGGGGCCTAAAAGTGCTTTTAGCACTTAAAAAGTCCGTTTAAAGGAAAAAAGTATTTGTTTGGTAAAAAAATTAAAATCACTTTAAAGGGTCCAAAAAGCCTAAAAATGACCAAAAACCAACTTTTGGCAAAAGCTTAAAAATGAAGCTGTTGCCCAAAAGCTTTTTTTTTTTTTTTTTTTTGGACTTAAAAGCTCTATTTGTTAAACTCAATCTAAGTACCACAACAGCATGTGAATGTTGAGTTTTTGTTTCAGACAAAAAAAGGATATCGGGAGAATGTATTCGAATCTTACCCCTTAAATTACGAATTGCAGAGCCTGGGATAACACTCTGCAATTCCAAGCTAAGAACTTCATGCAGGGGGAGGAGTCCTCACCGAGCTCTCCTCCAAATTCTCCAAAACCTCTAATGAAGATAGGTTGTCCAACTCACTGCCATAAACAAAGTCATTTAGTAGCCGATGCCTTCCTCTGAGAGCCCTGAAAAAACGACGTGAATGTGACACCTGGGGCACAGCCACATAAGCTGTAATAGAATTGCTCCTGTCAGAAATATTTATAGAAGGAGACACCTGGTACACAGCCACAAAAGTTGTAGTAGAGATGCTCCTTTCAGAGCTCTTGATAGAGGATAGATCAGCCAATATAGAGGCCTCATAAACATCAGGAGCAAAAGACACTACTGGTTGTGGCACAGCTTCCAAAATCTGACCATGAGTCCCATGGAGAGGGCTAGTCAAAAAATTATGAATAGGTCCTTTTGGAGGGGCAGCTTTCTGGAGTTCAGTGAGGGATAAAGCAGCAATCTCTAAATTTGATAAAAAATCCATAAAAACTTGCTGCCCAAATCGTGATTTTTTCAGTTGAGCAAGTGGAATATCGTCCTCATCAAATACCAATTTGGATTTACCTTCTCCTCTGGATAAAATTGCAACAATTGCACCTCATCTTATAAGTAATGTTACATACGACAATAATTGAACCTCCATCTTACTTTGGACTGATGTGACAGTCAGGGGCGGAGCTAGAAAAAATAATGGGCAAGGGCCAAAGTATAATATATATATATAACTAAAAACTATAATTATTAAATAATAATTAGAAAATATTGTAGTTTGCAATCAAATAACAACCAAATAACTATAATTTCTTATGAACACATTTCATTAGAGAAAAATAATTCACAGAATTAACTATAAATTGAAAAAAAAAAAAAAACAAACCCAAATGGTGCACATACTGCCTAACCTAAAAGACATATGTATTGCATATTCCATCCATTTGGACCTTTCTTCTATACAATACAAAAAGCCCTTTGTTGGCTAACCCATTAACAATAAAATTCACTAACTAAAAAGCCTTTTAAAACTCAACCCAACTACCAACCAAAACTCACATAAAATGCAAACTCCTTCTTTACTGCTTGCCAGTTGCTCCCATTACTCCCTTTCATTTGTTATCTCTTGACACGTGGTCTTTGAATGCACGAGATCTCCTTCTAGTCATCCATCACAACCTTTACTTTTTCCTAATTTCAATCTTCTAGCATCTTCTTCTACTTTCCTTCACAATTAATCCTAATTTAGACATAGTCGTTGGCTATGTCGTTTACCCTTAACATTTTCTAACTAGAGATCATCGTGGCGATTAGACTGACTCATCTCTTTTCTTTCTACTCCAATGATGCAATGGGCTCTTCGGTCTTCTCCTTGATCAAGGTTAGGTAACGTCTTCTGCAAAGTTTAGGGGGGGGGGGGCTAATAAATAAATGACGGTGAGATAAAGGTGTAATACTAATAGAGAAATGTTTGTTTTCCATCTTTTGTCTATCTTAGTACAAAAGATCGATAAATTCATCATTGAATCTGTGGGATCCACATGTGGGTTTCACGGATTTAATGATGAATTTGCAAAAAAGATAAAACAAGAGATGAGTTAGAGACGAATGTGTAACGGTTCTCGGATTTTATTATTCTTCACCTTATGTCTAAAAGAGAGTAGGTTGTCTATCCACATATATATATGTGGGCTTAGGCTAAACCCAGGCTCAAATCTCAAGCCTACCTATTGAGATAAAGCAAAACTAGTTTCAACAAAAGATACACAAGAAAAATACAATAATTCAATTGTTCTTCAAAGCTTGACCCAGCCCAAAGCATAAGGCCTTTGAGAGAGAGAAGGCATGTGGATCCCACAGATTCAATGAAGAATTTTTTGCAAAAAAGATAAAACAAGAGATGAGATAGAGACAAATGTGTAATGGTTCTTGGATCTTATTATTCTTCACCTTTTGTCCAAAAGAGAGTAGGCTGTCTGCCCGCATACATATGTGGGCTTTGGCTAAACCGAGGCTCAAATCTTAAGCATACCTATTGAGATAAAGCAAAACTAGTTCCAACAAAAGATACACAAGAAAAATACAATAACTTAACTATTCTTTAAAGCTTGACCCACCCCAAAGCAAGCACAAGGCCTTGGAGAGGGAGAAGGCATGTGAATTCCACAGATTTAATGATGATATTGCAAAAAAGATAAAAATAAGAAATGAGTTAGAGACAAATGTGTAACAGTTCTCGGATCTTATTATTCTTCACCTTTTGTCCAAAAGAGAGTGGGTTGTGTGCCCACATATATATGTAGGCTTAGGCTAAACCGAGGCTCAAATCTCAAACTTACCTATTGAAATAAAGCAAAACTACTTCCAACAAAAGATATACAAGAAAAATACAATAACTCAATTGTTCTTCAAAGCTTAATCCAACTCAAAGCATAAGGCCTTGGAGAGGGAGAAGGCATGTGGATCCCACAAATTTAATTATGAATTTGCAAAAAAGATAAAATATGAGATGAGTTAAAGACTAATGTGTAACGGTTCTCGGATCTTATTATTCTTCACCTTTTGTCCAAAAGAGAGTGAGCTGTCTGCCCACATACATATGTGGGCTTAGGTAAACCCAAGCTCAAATCATAGGCCTACCAAATGAATTAAAGCAAAACCAGTTTCAATAAAAGATACACAAGAATAATATACAATAAATCAACTGTTCTTCAAAGCTTGATCCAGCCCAAAGTACAAGGCCTTGGAGAGGGAGAAGACATATAGATCCCACCGATTTAATGATGAATTTGCAAAAAAGATAAAATAAGAGATGAGTTAAAGATGAATGTGTAACGGCTCTCGAATCTTATTATTCTTCACCTTTAGTCGAAAAGAGAGTGAGCTGTCTACCCACATATATTTGTGGGCTTAAGTCCCAGGCTCAAATCTTAGGCCTACCTAATTAGTTAAAGAAAAACTAGTTCCAATAAAAGATACACAAGAAAAATTACAATAAC
>NC_081541.1:42120295-42130775 GCF_901000735.1 Corylus avellana
TCGGTTCTAGGCCCACCCACTGGCCCTAAAGCCACCGGTAAGCACCGGTTTTCTTTCCCCTAAGGTGGCAAAGGCGTTAGCCGCATGAAGTTGAGCGGCAACCACTGCCACTGCTAGCGGCATTTCGCCGCATAAAGGTAGCTTGTTCTGACTGGCAAACGGCAGCCCTATACGGGCTGCCTGTACACTGGAATGAACGGTGATTTTTGGCCGTGTGGGTGAAGGGAAAAGATCCTGGAGATGTGGGTTGAACGGCACTACATTTCCTGCCAATCTGCGTCGTATGGAGCTGTTGTGCGGTGGCCTTGCACGGCTGCCGCATGAAGCAAGCGGCCGCCCATCACGGCCACCTATGAAGGAACAACAGTGGCGGCGGCGGTGGCTCGTTGGCTGGATGAGACAACCCACTCTGGTGGTTGCCGATCTCAGATGGCCATTATGGGCAGCGGCCCCGCGTGGTCGGCGCATGCGGAAGAGCGGCGACAGAGACGGCATATGGAGAAGAAAGATGGGCGACGGCTAGGGTTTAGGAATTCCGGGTTTGGGACTTAAGGATGCCGGGTAGGGTTTCTAACCCATAAAGAGCCGGGTCTAGTGTTTTGGGCTATTGGGTATGGGTTTATTTTAACCCAAGCCCGATCCAGTTTAAAAAAAAAAAACAAACAAAAGGAGCTGGGTCATTAAGTGGGCTGACCCGTAACCCAATAAAGTGGTCCAACCCAATAAAGAAAGACCCAATACAAATAGCCCATTCGGATTAAAAAAAAAAAAAAAAAAAGATGATTTGGGCTCATTGGGTTCTTAAGGTATAAAGAGCCTAAGGTCACATCAAGACCATTAGGCTATTCAGTTTACTATGCTTTAATATTACTTTTTTATTCATCTTATGGTTTAAATTGTTCAGTATTAAATTATTGTTTCTTTAATGCATGAACTTGAGGATATATTTATTCTTTTAATTGTTTAAATATAAAGTGTTTGATGCCTGGACCTGAGAATAATTAACTAAATCTCATGTATTGGTGAATGTTTATGGTACTATCCAAAATTGCAATCGGAAAGCTCTGGCAAGGCAAGTCATGGGACTTAAGTGTGCCATTGTGCGCCCCCCCGCTTACCTGGGACACTATCCGGTTGTACTTTGAAAAAATACTGTTTACCCACTAACATGATGGTTTTGTCTTTTATTCTTGGGAACTTTATTTTTTTTGACATCTATATAGTTAATGATGTTAATGAAGTCGTGATTATCATAATAATTTTTGGGAGAGCCACAGCATCCCGATTTTATGATGATAATTGCATCAAGATCATATATGTGAACTTCATACGGAAAATTAACATCATGTTGTAATTAATTCATAAATTTAATTTGCCAATCCCCACAGGGACGTTTTTATTTTTATGAATTAATTAGAATAAGATAGTAAATTTAACATTAAAAATAAAATTTCTCTTAGGCCCACAGGTACGGAAAATTTTATTTATTAATGCTAAATTTATTAGTCTTATTAATAAAGAGTAAATTTCATGCATGATGCAACCTTTGCCCACAGGTAGGTTGAAATTTACTATTAAGTTAACATTGGTTAATTTAAATAAAGTTATTTCATAGCATTAAAATATTTTCCTTGGTTATTGCAGCTATTCCTACTGCTTTAATGGATGGAACTTTTCATGTTCCAATGCTTAATGGTAACAATTTTTCTGACTGGAAAGAAAATTTATTTTTCACATTAGGGTGTTTGGAGCTTGACTTGGCGCTTCGTGTGGACGAACCACCCGCCCTCACGAAGGAAAGTACGCCACAAGAGATTGTTAAACATGGACGGTGGGAGCGATCAAATCGCTTAAGTCTAATGTTCATGAAATCTCATGTCTCTAAGGGCATTAGGGGTTCCATCCCTGAATGCACTAAGGCTAAGGCATTCATTAAGGCAGTTTCGGAACAATTTGTGAGTTCCGACAAGGCCTTAGCCAGCACCCTAATGAAGAAACTATCAAGCAAGTCCTTTGATAATTCCAGAGGTGTGCGTGAGCACATTATGGAAATGAGGGACATGGCAGCTCAACTCAAGTCCCTAGAGATTGACATATCTGAGTCATTCTTGGTGCATTTCATTTTGAACTCTCTTCCCTCTGAGTATGTTCCTTTTAAAATATCCTATAACACACATAAAGATAAATGGTCAGTAAATGAAGTTCTGACCATGTGTGTTCAAGAGGAAGAGAGGTTAAAGCATGAGAAGCCAGAAGGTGTTCACATGGCTATTCATGCTAAGGGAAAGACCAAGAGAGGCAAGCATGCCCAAAACTTCAAAAGGGAGAACAAGTTGCCAATCAAGAAAATTGGCAAGAATGATACTTGTTACTTTTGCAAGAAAGAAGGGCATATGAAGAAAGATTGCCAAAAATATATAAAGTGGCTCGAAAGAAAAGGTAATCTTATATCTCTAGTGTGTCATGAATCTTTTTTTGTTGAGGCTCCAAATAATACATGGTGGATTGATTCGGGTTCTACAATCCATATTATCAACTCAATGCAGGGTTTTCTCACAACAAGGAAGCCAGCAAGCAATGAACAACGTGTTTATTTAGGAAATAAACTATTTTCACAAGTAGAAGCTGTTGAGACCTTTAGAATAATTTTGAAAACTGGATATGTTTTAGACCTTGAAAATGTATTTTTTATTCCAGAATTTTCTAGAAATTTAATTTCTGTTTCCAAATTGGATGTTGTTGGTTTTGGATTTTGGTTTATCAATTTAACTTTCAGTATTTTTAAAGGTGAACAATTGATTGGTGGTGGAATAAAAGTTGATGGTTTATTCAAAATTGATCTAGATCCCAATTTTGAAAACACTTATTTATCATTGCATACTGATGTTGGCATAAAGAGGAGTCTAATGGATCAAAACTCCGCTTTGTTATGGCATAGGAGATTAGGACATATCTCCATAGAGAGAATTAAAAGGTTAGTGAATGATGGAGTTTTAAAAACTCTCGACTTTACAAACCTTGGTACTTGTGTAGATTGCATAAAGGGAAAGCAAACCACCAAGACCACTAAAGGTGCCAAAAGGAGTTATGAGATTCTTGAGATCATACACACTGATATCTGTGGACCTTTTCCTACTCCCTGCCTAAATGGTCAAAGATATTTCATATCTTTTATTGATGACCATACAAGGTTTATGTATCTCTATCTTCTAAATGATAAGGCTGAAGCATTAAATGCTTTCCGACCTATAAGGTAGAAGTAGAGAAACAAAAGGAAAAGAAAATCAAGATCGTAAGATCTGATAGAGGCGGAGAGTACTATGGTAGGTACACAGAAAAGGGACAAATGATAGGTCCATTTGCGAAATTCCTTGAAGAGGAAGGTATTGTGGCTCAATACACGATGCCTGGCACACCACAACAAAATGGTGTAGCAGAAAGAAGGAATCGTACACTTATGGACATGGTTAGGAGCATGCTGAGTAATTCCCATCTCCCTTTATTTTTATGGAGTGAAGCCTTAAAAACTACTGTGTATGTTTTAAACAGGGTTCCATCCAAGGCTGTCCCCAAGACACCTTTTGAATTATGGAATGGGTGGAAACCAAGTTTAAATCATTTACACATATGGGGTTGTCCTGCTGAAGTAAGGATTTACAATCCAAGTCTAAAGAAATTAGACCCAAGGACAACCAGCGGATTTTTTATGGGCTATGCAGTTAACTCCAAGGGATTTAGGTTTTACTGTCCTTCGCATAGTCTTAGAATTGTTGAGTCTATAAATGCAAAATTTATAGAGGATATTGAACCTTGTGGGAGTGCTCATCCTCAAAAGGTTGAATTAGAGGAAGCACGAGAGTTGACTGAAACTCCTTCACATGAAGGACGTTTGATTGTGCTTAAGGAAAATCAAAATGATTTCCTTGAACCACAATCAATTTCAGATCAGCCAACTCCTGAGGAACAGGTTCTGAATGAGCCTACTCAACCTCCTCCAAATGGGGAGGAAGTAGGATTAAGAAGATCCTCTAGAATATGTAGACCAGCAATCCCTAGTGATTATGTTGTATACCTCCAAGAGTCTGATTTTGACATTGGGCCTAAAGATGATCCAAAATCATTTTCACAAGCCATGAGTGGAGATAACTCCACATTTTGGTTCAATGCCATGAAGGAAGAGATGGAATCCATGGCTAAAAATCAAGTCTGGGATCTCGTTGACTTACCAGAGGGAGCTGTAGCCGTAGGCTGCAAATGGGTTTACAAAACCAAAACAGATGCTTCTGGTAAAGTTGAACGGTATAAAGCTAGACTTGTGGCCAAGGGATTTACTCAGAAGGAAGGCATTGATTATCATGAAACCTTCTCTCCAGTATCAAAGAAGGATTCATTTAGAATAATCATGGCATTAGTAGCTCACTTTGATCTAGAGCTACATCAAATGGATGTGAAAACAACATTTTTAAATGGGGATCTTGAAGAAGAGGTATACATGAAACAACCTGAAGGATTTGATGATAACAGTCAGAAGGCTTGCAAATTAAGGAAATCTATTTATGGGCTAAAACAAGCCTCCCGCCAATGGTATATCAAATTTCACAAAGTTATTACCTCATATGGTTTTGTTGAGAACTTTGTTGATCAGTGCATATACCTTAAGGTCAGTGGGAGCAAAGTTATTTTCTTAGTCCTATATGTAGATGATATTTTGCTTGCAACTAATGATTTAGGTTTGCTACAAGAAAGCAAACAGTTCCTCTCTCAAAACTTTGAAATGAAAGATTTGGGTGAAGCCTCATATGTCATTGGCATAAAGATTCACAGAGACAGAAATCAAAGAATATTGAGATTGTCTCAGAAGGCTTACATTGAAAAGGTTTTAGAGAGATTCAGAATGAAGAACTGTTCAACTTCTATAGCACCTATCATTAAAGGGGATAAATTCAGTAATAATCAGTGTCCCCAGAATGCATTGGAACAAGAACAGATGAAAAGTATCCCATATGCATCTGCAGTTGGCAGCCTATTATATGCACAGGTCTGTACTAGACCTGACATTGCAATGGCAGTTGGAATGCTGGGTCGATATCAAAGCAACCCAGGATTGGAACATTGGAAAGCTGCAAAGAAAGTGATGCGGTATTTGCAAGGAACCAAGGACTACAGTCTGACATACAGACACACTGACCATTTGGAGGTGGTTGGATATTCAGATTCAGATTTTGCTGGATGTGTGGATAGCAGGAAGTCTACTTCAGGATATATCTTTCTTCTTGCTGGAGGGGCTATATCTTGGAGAAGCAGCAAGCAGACTATAATTGCTACATCTACAATGGAAGCAGAATTTATTGCATGCTATGAAGCCACTACACAGGCATTATGGTTAAGAAATTTTGTTAGTGGTCTCAAGGTTGTCGATTCTATAGCGAGACCAATCAAGATCTTCTGCGATAATCGTGCTGCCATTTTCTTCTCTAAGAATAATAAAAGTGGAAGCAGAAGTAAGCATATCGACATCAAGTACCTTCGTGTGAGAGAGAACATTAAAAGGAATGAAGTATTCATTGAGCATATTAGTACTAAACTGATGATTGCGGATCCCATGACTAAAGGTTTACCGGTAAAGCAGTTTAAAAGTCATGTGGAGCATATGGGGCTCATTGATTCATTTTGTACTTAGTTCTTTCTATTCAGTCTATAGACATCATGTTATTTTAATAAAGTTTTGTGCACATTTATTATCTTATCCATGAGGATAAAATTAAGTTTGGACCCGAATGACTTATAGGAAGTTCGTTCATAAGTACATTATCCATAAAGTACTCATTTAGGGAGGTATTAGACATCGTGATACATGGAAGGGACGGCTTATTACATAAAAGCTTTACCGCCATGATTCGTGTGTAGTATTCCTTGAATGAGTGGGAGGATTCCATGAATGGTTGGAATAGATAAAGTATTGGCCAAATCATAGAACTGAACACCATAAAGAATTTATGTGTCATAAGGGCCAAGTGGGAGAATGTAAGAAATTCCATTTAAGTATGTCCCTTATATCACATATATTATTGTAATTATAAAATTACGGTGTTCAATATTCTATTCCAATTTGAAGCTTATTATGTAAATCAAATATTATGAATTAAATGACTGATTTAATTCTTGTGGAACAAGTATTTGATTTTAATCAAATATTCTGAATTAAATCACTGATTTAATTCTTGTGGAACAAGTATTTGATTTAATTAATGATTTAATGTTTGTGGAATCAATTAGCTGTATTGATTGATTTTTTATTCCTTGATGGGAGGAATAATTAAGGTAACAGCTCTAATTGAGGGTCCCCTGACCTACCTATAAATAAGGTCTGTGTATTCCATCAATTGGCACTCACTGGTAGGCATAGGTCAGAAAAACCTCTCAATAAAATTGTTTAGTTTTAGTTTGATTGCTGTGGAGTCGTTCTTCAAGCTGCTTGAGCAAAGCAATGGCTGGAGGTATATATATATATTAAATTTCCGCTGCTAATTATATTGTTAATTAGCATTTATATATATTCAATATCTTACAGACTAACCTTCTCCCTCTTTGAGGCCATGTGTTTTAGTCTGGGTCAAAGCCGGCTCTATATTTTGGGGCCTAAGGGAAGAAATTTAAGTGAGGTCTTATTTTCTTCTCCAATTTTATTATTTTCTAACAACTAATTGTTCAAGTCCTTAAAATCATTTGAATAAGACTTGAATAGAGAAATAGAGAGAAAATAGAAACTTATAAATATGAGTTTGTAATTGAATAAAATATTTAAAGACTTTCCATCTTCATAACATTTAATTTTTTTAAGGTTGGAATCCAATCAAAATTCATATTTTGTGGACAAAAGCAACCTATGTCTCACATTAGAGAGAGAAGAAAGAAAAAAAAAAGCACATTGACTAGTCAATTGCCAGTTAGGACATGAGATCATAATTTATTGCTGATTAGCTGTCATTACAAATTATGATGGAAATCTTTGGCTGCTCATTACAAGGCCCAAAATATCTCTACCTTCAATATGATAATTTTATTTAAGAATGACTTTGATATTAATATTTTATTTGGTCCCAATGGTAACTCAATCGGCTGTGAACCACGCCTCATGAAGCGGAGGTCACTAGTTCGAATCCCCCCCCCCTCTCCCTCCCCTTCCCTTGTGTGGACATGTCAAAAAAAAAATTATTTGATTTCTTTATTTAATGCTATCAATATTTATTATAGTACTTGTTTTCAAGAATGGAATGTTGGAGATTTTAAGAGAATCAAAAGATATCAATGTATTTCTTAATTACTTATTTACCATAATTTGGGGCATTAATTAAAGAATATTGACGGTAATTAAGGCCTTAAAATATTTTTTTTATGGAAAACATCTTTGTTAATATTTATTAATTAGGGGCCTTATTAAATTGGGAGTCTTACGCGGCAACCTAAGGCTCCAGCCGGCCCTGGGCTAGGTCAAGCTTTGAAGAACAATTGAGTCATTGTATTTTTCTTTTGTATCTTTTGCTGGAACTGGTTTTGCTTTATCTCAATAGGTAGGCATGATATTTGAGCCTGGGTTTGGCCTAAGCCCACGTATATATGTGGGCACACAGTCCACTTTCTTTTGGACAAAAGATGAAGAATAATAAGATTCGAGAACCATTACACATGTTAGAATATTATATTTCCATAATATTTATGTGATAAAATATTCTCGTAATATTTTCAATATATTACAGAAATATTCTCCACATATTATGGCAATATTTGCTACCATATTCATTATTGTAAATATGCTGATTTTATATGATTTTGTAATTATTGTATTTTTTTTTTTTTAGGGCCATATTCAATTATAAATATGTCATTCTATTGTACAATTGAACATACATCAGAAATACAAATTTTTTCTCTACAATTATCTTTATGTTGTTTATTTTAATATGGTATCAGAGCCACAGTTTTCTTGGTGCCTCTTTTAGGCCTTTGTTCCCCGTCCGTACAATTATTTTTTTCTCGTTTGAGCGTTCTTTTTTATGTTTCTTTTTGTTTCAACAATACATCAAACGCTTGTTGTGGTTGTTTTTGTACGTGACCAAACTTTTAGAGGTCTTATTACTCAAAATCGGAAATCTGTGAAGAAATGGGTCCCAAATAGTTGTCCACGCGCCACCACGCGCCTCCACTGTCCAACACATGCTGCCACACGCCGTCCACTCTCTCTGGGCGTGAGATTCACGTGCCACACATTCCTCACTCTTGTTACACACCAGATCCATGGTACTCCACAGCACCGCACCGCATCACACCATATCCTTGCCCGTGGGTCTACACTCATTGTTGTGTACCACGTCACATTGGATCCCTTCTCGCTGGTGCACCATAGCTACAGTGTGCACGCGTCACACTGGATTCATTCCTGAGGCTGTACCTTCATCTCCGCCACACTGGATTATTGCCCTCATTTTTTTTTTTTAATATTTTCCCTTTTTAGAGAAAAAGAAAAAAGAAAAAAAAGGTCTTCCAATCTTGATAATATTGTCTGTCCTATTGACAATATTTTAGATAGTTCCAAGTATATGTTGTGGGCTCAAAACATTGAAGTTTTTGTTAGAGGGAGAAGATTATGGCATTATGTTTGTGGAGATATTGTTGCACCTAAACAAAAAAAAAGGTGAATCAGCCAACAAATTTGCGAGTCGACTTGAAGATTGGGATAGTGCAAATTATATGATTATTTCTTGGTTTAGCAATACTTCAATTCCTCCATCAACAGTTTGCTCCCCAAGCTTGGAAGTGCAAAAGCTGCCTGGGAGTTTCTGGTATAATGCCTCACTATAGTTCTAAATTGAAACTAAACTCTATCAAACACGTCAGGAGCCAGGTCAGTCTATTGCTTATTTTTATTCTCAAACTAATAATCTTTGGGAGCAATTATCTGCTCCATATCCTCAATTGAAGTATCCTGAAGATGTGGAAATATTCGCAAAATATCGGGATCATCGAAAGTTTATGCATTTCATGATAGCTCTTCGTGCGGATTTTGAACCCACCCGGGCTTCTCTCTTACACTGCACTCCTCTTCCCATATTAGAAGCTATTGTAGCAGATTTTATTTCTAAATAGACTAGATGGTCCACTATGCACCTGCAATCTCCAGATATGGTTGTCGCTGCTGCTACTCAGAGTGTTCCTAGATTTCCTCCTAGGCGATCCACACCATAGTCATCCTTCTCAAAGTTAATTTGCAACTATTGCAAACAGCATGGTCACTATGTTGCTAATTGCTACAAGCTCCAAAACAGACGTCAGTCACGGGCTCCTTTCCAACAAACAACCGCCATTGTTTCATCTGGTTTCTCTGCACCTGCATCTTACACTAAGAACCCATCTCAATCCTCTGCTCTCACTACATCTAACGTTGAGGCATTAATCCATCAGGCTTTGTCTTGTTCATCTACTGCCTTGTTTGTCACATCAGGTAAAAAGTCATGGTTCTACTCTACTTGTTGTAATCATATGACCCCTGATCCCATTTTATTTTCCCAAAAGTCTGCCATTTCTTCCAATCACGCCATATATATTGTGATGGCTCTAGGTTACCTGTTAGTCACACTAGGTCTATTTCTTCGCCTAATTTGTCTGTTGAGAACACATATCTCGTTCCCCAATTGTCATTAAATCTTCTTTCAGTTGGCCAAATTTGTGAGCTAGGTTTGGAGTTGACATTTTCTAATAGGGGTGTTGATGCGCAGGATCCACAGACGGGTCAACTAAATGGGACCAGCCGTAAGATTGGACGTATGTGCAGGATCCACAGACGGGTCAGCTTTCGTTCCTACAGACTCCTACTCACTTAACAGCTGCCTCTTCCAACTTATGTCATTCTCGTTTGGGTCATGCCTTTCTACCACATGTCCAACTTCTTGCATCTCAAGGTCATCCAGGATCAGTAAATTTAAAAGTCTTTTGATTGTGTTTCTTGTCATCTTTGAAAAAAAAAAAAAAAAAAAGATCTCGTTATTTTGTTATTTTTCTTGATGATTATTCTCGTTATACTTGGATATATTTATTACAGCATCGCTATGAACTCACTCAAGTTTATCAAAATTTTCATCAAATGGTTCAAACCTAATTTTCTCGTATCATCAAAAATTTTCGTTTAGATAATGCTATAGAATATAATGAGAAATCTTTTCAAAAAATTTTAAAACAAAATGGGATCCTCTCTCATCGTTCTTGCCCTTACACTTCTCAGCAAAAATGGGCATGCAGAACGCAAACATCATCACATCTTAGACATTGTAAGAGCGCTTATCATTTCTGCCTCACTTCCTGAACATTTTTGGGGTGAGGCTGCTCTTATAGCTATTTACACAATTAATCGTATGCCTTCCCCGACTATTCACAACCAAACTCCTTATGAGTGCTTGTATGGTAGCACACCCAACTATTCTTTACT
>NC_081541.1:42130875-42136128 GCF_901000735.1 Corylus avellana
TCTAAAACATATCCAGATTTCAAAATTATTCTAAAGGTCCCAACAACTTCTACTTGTGAAAATAGTTTGTTTCCTGAATAAACACGTTGTTCATTGCTTGCTGGCTTCCTTGTTGTGAGAAAACCCTGCATTGAGTTGACAATATGGATTGTAGAACCCGAATCAATCCACCATGTATTATTAGGAGCCTCAACAAAAAAAAAGATTCATGACACACTAGAGATATAAGATTACCTTTTCTTTCGAGCCACTTTATATATTTTTGGCAATCTTTCTTCATATGCCCTTCTTTCTTGCAAAAGTAACAAGTATCCTTCTTGCCAATTTTCTTGATTGGCAACTTGTTCTCCCTTTTGAAGTTTTGGGCATGCTTGCCTCTCTTGGTCTTTCCCTTAGCATGAATAGCCATGTGAACACCTTCTGGCTTCTCATGTTTTAACCTCTCTTCCTCTTGAACACACATGGTCAGAAGTTCATTTACTGACCATTTGTCTTTATGTGTGTTGTATGATATTTTAAAAGGAACATACTCAGAGGGAAGAGAGTTCAAAATGAAATGCACCAAGAATGACTCAGATATGTCAATCTCTAGGGACTTGAGTAGAGCTGCCATGTCCCTCATTTCCATAATGTGCTCACGCACACTTCTGGAATTATCAAAGGACTTGCTTGATAGTTTCTTCATTAGGGTGCTGGCTAAGGCCTTGTCGGAACTCACAAATTGTTCCTCAACTGCCTTAATGAATGCCTTAGCCTTAGTGCATTCAGGGATGGAACCCCTAATGCCCTTAGAGACATGAGATTTCATGAACATTAGACTTAAGCGATTTGATCGCTCCCACCGTTCATGTTTAACAATCTCTTGTGGCGTACTTTCCTTCGTGAGGGTGGGTGGTTCGTCCACACGAAGCGCCAAGTCAAGCTCCAAACACCCCAATGTGAAAAATAAATTTTCTTTCCAGTCAGAAAAATTGTTACCATTAAGCATTGGAACATGAAAAGTTCCATCCATTAAAGCAGTAGGAATAGCTGCAATAACCAAGGAAAATATTTTAATGCTATGAAATAACTTTATTTAAATTAACCAATGTTAACTTAATAGTAAATTTCAACTTACCTGTGGGCAAAGGTTGCATTATGCATGAAATTTACTCTTTATTAATAAGACTAATAAATTTAGCATTAATAAATAAAATTTTCCGTACCTGTGGGCCTAAGAGAAATTTTATTTTTAATGTTAAATTTACTATCTTATTCTAATTAATTCATAAAAAATAAAAACGTCCCTGTGGGGATTGGCAAATTAAATTTATGAATTAATTACAACATGATGTTAATTTTCTGTATGAAGTTCACATATATGATCTTGATGCAATTATCATCATAAAAATCGGGATGCTGTGGCTCTCCCAAAAATTATTATGATAATCACGACTTCATTAACATCATTAACTATATAGATGCCAAACAATAAAATTCCCAAGAATAAAAGACAAAACCATCATGTTAGTGGGTAAATAGTATTTTTCCAAAATACAACCGGATAGTGTCTCAGGTAAGCGGGGGGGCGCACAACGGCACACTTAAGTCCCATGGCTTGCCTTGCTAGAGCTTTCCGATTGCAATTTTGGATAGTACCATAAACATTCACCAATACATGAGATTTAGTTAATTATTCTCAGGTCCAGGCATCAAACAATTTATATTTAAACAATTAATAAATGTATCCTTAAGTTCATGCATTAAAGAAATAATAATTTAATACTGAACAATTTAAAAGATAAGATAAATATAAATGCAATATTAAAGCATAATAAACTGAATAGCCTAATGGTCTTAAAGTGACCTTAGGCCTTTATTCCTTAAGAGCCCAAGTTTGAAACCCAATGAGCCCCTTTTGTTTTGTTTTTTTTTTTTTTTTTAAACTGAATGGGTTATCGGGTTGGGCTTCCTTATTGGGTCAGTCTTTGGTTTCTGTATTGGGTTGGCCCAATCGGGTTAGCCCACTTAATAAACCTTTTTTTTTTTTTTTTTTAACTGAATTGGGTTTGGGTAAAGTAAAGCCCATACCCAATGGCCCAAAACCACTAGACCCGGTTTCCTTATGGGTTTGAAAACCCTACCCGAATGATAATACCCGAACCCGAAAAAACTTAACACCCAAACCCGGAATTTTAGCCCCTTGCGCCGCTGCCTCTTCCCCTTCCCCATTCTTCGGTCACCGGCGCCAGTTTCTTAATGCGCCGGCCAAAACAGTAGGCACCCCGTGTGGGGCTGCCGGCCAAAACGGTAGGCACCCCACCCCGTGTGGGGCTGCCAGCCGTTTTTTTTTTTTTTTTTTAGACCGGTGAAATGGCCATTGTTCCGGCCAGAAATCGCAGCTCGTGTAGGCGCCGGTTCTGTCCATCACAGGCGGCCCCTTATGGGGCTTCCTCCGTCAACAGCACATCTTTATGCGGCCAACGCCGCTGCTGTGGGAGGGGGATTCCGGTGCTGCAAATGGGGAAAGATCGACACTGCAGGTGGGAAAAAAAACGGTGCTGCAAGTGGTCTCCTTCCCTTATGCGGCGAAACGCCGCTTGTGGAGGCCAGGGCAGTGGGTCACGGACTGGGTTCCCCATGGGCGTGGCGTGGGTTTCTGATCCTGATGATTTTCCAGACACAAAAGGGGAAAAAATGGGTTTCGTACAGGGAGCATGGCAATATGGTCAAAAATAAAAGTAAACAAACCAGTGAGTGGTCGTGGCTTTCATTCAATTTCGATATACTTTATGCTCCTCACCATGTATTTTGTTTCAATAATCAATACACAAAATAAAATATTGTTGAAACAAAATTAAAATTTTATAGCAGGCATATCTCAAAATTAAACTGAGCAAATATGGATTAGAGGAAGCTCTGATACCACATGTAAGATATTGAATATATATAAATGCTAATTAACAATATAATTAGCAGCGGAAATTTAATATATATATATATATATATGTATCTCCAGCCATTGCTTTGCTCAAGCAGCTTGAAGAACGACTCCACAACAATCAAACTAAAACTAAACAATTTTATTGAGAGGTTCTTCTGACCTATGCCTACCAGTGAGTGCCAATTGATGGAATACACAGGCCTTATTTATAGGTAGGTCAGGGGACCCTCAATTAGAACTGTTACCTTAATTATTCCTCCCATCAAGGAATAAAAAATCAATCAATACAGCTAATTGATTCCACAAACATTAAATCATTAATTAAATCAAATACTTGTTCCACAAGAATTAAATCAGTGATTTAATTCAGAATATTTGATTGAAATCAAATACTTATTCCACAAGAATTAAATCAGTCATTTAATTCATAATATTTGATTTACATAATAAGCTTCAAATTGGAATAGAATATTGAACACCGTAATTTTATAATTACAATAATATATGTGACATAAGGGACATACTTAAATGGAATTTCTTACATAGTCAAGCTCAAGCCTGCCAAGTGCCCATGCCTTATGCCTCCATGTCTCTCCATACATGCATATTAATATATAAAAAAAGCTTCATTTGTTTTGTTTTTCTTAAATTTCTCGCCTTAGGCCTCAAAATATCTCGAGTCAGCCCAGACCCAGCCCAAAGCACGTGGCCTTGGAGAGGGAGAAGTTTAAGCCCGCCAAGTGCCCATGCCTTATGCCTCCATGTCTCTCCATACATGCATATTAATGCAAACAGAAGGCTTCTTTTGTTTTTGTCTTCCTGGGCGCTGGTGTAAGCAAGCAAGCAAGCAAACAAATTTGTGGTGCTTGCCGATCAAAAACGGAAATCCAGCAATTGGTATCGCCGGTTCGTGACCTGTTTCCTTTTGTATTTATTGGAGATCATAAATAAATAATATTTCTAGAAAACAACTTGGACTGAATCCGAGGCATTTAAGAGGATGCAAAATACCAAAAACTCAAAGCTGGTTACTTGTCCAGTTCTATAGGTTTCAATAAATGTCCATACGTACATACAAACATTTTAGCTTCTTTCTTCTTACTCTTCAACTGCAAACATTAAATAATTGGCATCAAACATATTAAAATCCAGAAGATATTTTTAGAGGAAAATATACTTTAGCCTATGGATTGTCACTACATTTTTATTTACGACTCAAAACTCTAAAAGGTGATAATATTGGGCCCTCGTATTACCATCATATGTAAAATTAGACACTTTTGCGTTTTTCTACTAATTTTTTTTAATAAAAAGGGCATAATTGTATTTTTCATGTCTTTTATTTTTTTTTATATAAATTTTTTTTTAAATAAAAGGGCATAATTGTATTTTGATTTCTTTTTTTGTTTTTATTTTAGAAAAAATGGCATAAATTTATTTAAGCTTTTAGAATATATAGCGATAATTTAACTTAGTATCATAGCAGAGCTTTTGAGTTCGAACTATATTTTTATAATTTTACTTTCATTTCAATTAAATATTTCACATGTTGCTTATTGAAGCAATTTAATTTAGTAGCACAAACTGCCAGCTTTGAAAACAAATAGATATTAATGCTAATATATCTTGAGTTAGATGGAGATGCTTTCATTTAATTAAACGGATCAAAACCCTAAACTCTAACTTGCTAATTTCGTGAATTGGGTTCGCAAGTTGTATAAAAAATTGCCAGCCATTATGTCACGTGTGTCAAGTTTGGGTCATATCAATGCATATATATGTATAAAACTACATATGTCAACCATATATATATATTAGACTCCTCAATCTTAATTCATTAATTTCATATTGAGTTTATATCGTGCTCACCTACCGTATAAAAAGTTGCACGCGCGCCGCAGATGTAATCAAGCAACAAAGTAGGATCAAGATCCCTAGCAATAGCTGGGGAATTGCCCATAAAAAATGGCTGAAATCTTGGCCATTGAATCTCTTCCAAGGGTTTATACGCTGCCACGTGTTCCACTAATTAAAAAATAATAAAATATTATTTAAATTTTAAAAAGAAAATACAAAACAAAAAATTAAAAATATATATATATATGGGGTGGCCAACCACCCCATCTAAGACATGGGAGTGACCGAACCATCCCCTGGGGCCCTAAGGGGTGGCTTCAGCCACCCCAAAGGACCGATTAGGGGTGGCCGAAGCCACCCCCTAGCTAGGGCCAAACCCAATTTTGTTTTTTTTTTTGTTTTTTTGTTTTTTTGTTTTTTTTGGTTTGGCCCCTAGGGCCATGGGCGTGGCCGAAGCCACCTCCAACTGGTCC
>NC_081541.1:42136320-42154551 GCF_901000735.1 Corylus avellana
TTTTTTTTTAAAAAAAAAAATTTTTATTTTTTTTTATTTTGTTTTATATATATAAAAAATATTTTATTATTTTTTAATTAATGGGACATGTGGCAACGTATAGATGCTTGGATGAGATTCAATGGCCAAAATTTTAGCCACTTTTGATAGACAATTCTCCGGCTGTTGTTGGGATCCCGATCCAACAAAGTGCTCGCCATGTGAAAGGTCTGCCCGCCGCCATAGCCAACCTAAAAATCTCAAAAGCCATAATCCAGGGTCCAGCTTAGTTACAGCCAATTTGTCTGTTTTCACTTTTATTTGGATCATGACAAACCGACTAGGCAGCATTACTGCTGTATTTCTGGTTGCTATCAAATTTGCAGCCTCCAAACAATGAATCTTAATTTTTGGTCTACAAACGTTGAATAATTGGAACCAAACAGAATCCCTAGTTTTTACCTTTGACGGATACGATCCCGCTTCATGCACCCATGCATGGCAGCATGCATGCGGAGAGAGAGAGAGAGAGAGAACATCACACGTATATATACCAATTGGTATATATATGGGGCGGAACTACGTATGTACGTTGAGCCGTTGAGGCGGTGCACTTCAATTTTTTTTTTTTTTTACTTAAAAAAAACCCTTATAACCCTTTTAAAATTAATTTTGCTCTCCAAATTCTTTTTAGTTTTGCCCTACAAATTTTTTTTTTTTTTTTTTTTTATTATTTTTTTTTTCAGGGAAGTTGATCACATGCATGCATGCTAAAGTGCCATGAAGATATGATTTCTATAGTAAACCCTCAGGTGACCTATTTTTTGGATACCTTCTGCATTTCTTTTCCATCTCGATCAAGATGGAACTCGATCTCTTTTTCGGTTTTTATTAAAATCTTATGTGGTAGATGGAAATCTGCTGTGTGAAGTACGAAGAATAAAAAGATCAGAAAAATATCTAATAGTGCATAGCATTGTCTATATATAATTTACAAAATGATTGAAGAAACTCTTTCAAATGGATATTTTCTTTCTCAATCTTTTCAAATTGTCATTAAGTTCCAAATTTATACCACTCAAAGTTCAATTTTTAAATGGTTTTGATCTATATTATCGTAATAATGCATGATCTACTTTTGGCCTATAAAGTCTAATTTTACCAACCTTTATTTTGCAGCTAAAGTTTTGACTATGCAATGAAAATAATAATTATATGCTGCCGAATTTTTTTCACCGCTTTATTCATAAACAAATAATTCGATGACATTGACTTGTTCTTTTTTTAATTTTTTTTTAATTTTTAATTTTAATTTTAATTTTTTTTTTTTAAATTTCTGAATAGTGTTTTTGGAACGAAAATACCTTTGGCCCTTTATCATCTCACAAAACCAAAGTGCCTCTATTCCTGAGAGGCTTATCATTAACAACATTAATTCTTGTAGCTTTTGAAGCACTTCATACTATGAATGGAAGGATGAAAGGTCAAACAGGATTTATGGCTTTAAAGTTGGATATGTCAAAGGCTTTTGACATAATTGAATGGGATTATCTGGAGGCTATAATGAGGACGTTAGGTTTTGCAGAGAAGTTGATTTCTTGGGCCATGTTGTGTGTTTAAACTGTTTCTTATTCAATTCTGGTTAATGGCCAACCCTATGGACCTATTCATCCTTCTAAGGGTATTAGAAAAGGAAATCCTCTATCCCCACATTTTTTCATTCTTTGTGCTTAAGGCCTTAGCTCTCTTCTCAGAAAATCTGAAGGGAATAAGCTAGAGTATTCATGGTATTACTGTGTCAAGGGGAGGGACTTCTGTGTCTCATCTGTTGTTTGCTGATGATTGTCTGTTGTTCTGTAAAGCTAGCCTTTTCAAATGGTTGCATCTTCAAGATATTTTGCTGCTATATGAGCAGGCTTCTGGTTAGAAGCTTAACAGATTAAAAACTTATATATTCTTCAGTCATAATACAATCGAAAAAGCTAAAGAACATATACTTGCTGTGGCAGGGGTGAACTCTACTTAGCATTATGATAAGTACTTGGGTTTGCCTTCTTTCATTGGCCGTTCAAGAATTAGTTCTTTTTCTAGCTTGCAGGGGAAGATTTGGGCTAAGATCAATGGGTGGAAGGAAAAGTTTTTGTCTCTGGCTGGCAAGAAAGTGTTGCTGAAAGCTGTTATATAGGATATTCCATTTACACCATGAGTGTTTTCCAACTTCCCAAGTCTTTGTGTTCTAGTATTAATTCTATGATGGCTAGGTTTTTGTGGGGGCACAAAGATAATGTTTTTAATATAGCTTGGATGAGTTGGGATAAAATGGGGAGATCAAAACAGAAGGGAGGGTTGGGTTATAGATATCTTGAGTGTTTTAATACGGCTTTGTTAGCTAAGAAAGGGTGGAGATTTTTACATAATCCCGATGGTTTGGTTGCAAGAATCATGAAGGAAAAGTACTTTCCTAATGGTAATTTTTTGGATCCAAATTTGGGGTATAAGCCTTCTTATGCTTGGAGGAGTATTTGGAATGCAAAGAAGTTGCTTAAGCAAGGTCTGCTTTGGAGGGTGAGTGATGGTCATTCTATTTAAATTTGGAAAGATGGTTGGATTCCTTCTCCTTTAACTTATAATATCCAGTCTCTAGTTTGCATTAATTTTTGATCATGATGCTACTGTGGACTCTCTCATTCATGTGGATATACCAATTGGTGGAATATACCTCTTATTAATGAGGTCTTTTTTGCAGAGGAAGCTAGACTGATCTGCCGTATGCGTATTTGCCCCCGAAGTCAAACTGATATGTTGGTTCGGTTGGGAATTAATAATGGTCAATTCTCTATTAGAAGTGCTTACCACCTTGTCAAGCAGATTTCAATTATGGACAGAGGTATGTGTTCAAATTCTATTAATCTTGATAGATTATGGAATCAGATATGGAATATCCAGGGATCATGTGTGGTCTAGATGTTTCTTTGGAAGGCTTGTAATGACCTTCTCCCTACTAAGCTGAATTTGTTTAAAATAGGTATTGTTCCTCACTCAAAGTGTTCCATTTGTCCTTCTGCTAGGGATGTTTGGACTGGATGTACAAAAAAATTTCACAAGTGCTCTTTCATTCCTGTCACTTTTATCCATATTCTTGAAACACTCATGCAGAGGTTGGAGGATGAGGAGATACAGCTCTTTGCGGGGTGGCACGCTAGATATTTTGGATCTAGGGATTGCTAAAACCGTATTTGCATGGAAAATGATAGAAGTTTGTTGCTTCTTTGGGCTTTCAAAGTGTTCTATTTGAGGGTGATTCCTTGGAGATTGTTCAGGCTTTGAAAATGGAAGGAAGTTGCTTGGGTCGTTATGGTCAAGTTGTTAATGAGGCCAAAATCTGTTTGAGTCTTTATCATTCTTGGAATATTTGTCATGTAAAATGCAGTGCCAACAATGCTGCACATTGTCTAGCTAAGTATGCTTTATCTTTGGGTTTGGATCAGCTGTGGTTAGATGATTATCCAAGTTGTATTCAAGAACTTGTTATGTTTGAGCAACAGTTTGCTTGATTTATGATATGCTGGATGTTAAAAAAAAAAAAAAAAAAAAAAAAAAAAAAAAAACTAAAAGAGAATGGTAAAGGGCTATTTTATCCCATTTAGGGTTTTAGGTCTCATATATAAGGTATTTTTTTTATTCACCTTTGAACAATTGCCCCCCATTTTCACTCTATTATGTTTCTTCTTTTACTATTTTCTTTATTTTGAAGATGAATGGTCGACTTGTAGCAGTTGGTGGCTTATATTGGAGTGGGTGGGGTGCGGTTGAATTGATCTACTGATAAGCGCCGAATGTTACACATTCAAGCCTCTTAATTTACATATGTTAATTCCTTAGCATTGTTATTTGTTTTGTTTTTGTGTTTCAGGTCTCATTTGACAAACCATTGGAAATTGGGCTTAAAAAGACAACAAATTGAGCATTCTGGATCTAGGATCGATCGTAGCACCCCTGGGATCGAGCGCAGGTACGATCGAGGGTATGCGGCCAGGGATCGAGCGCATGCCTACGCTCGTGCGCACAAAAGCTAAGCTCGAGCACACAAGACCTCGGATCGAGCACACTCAGGCGTGTACAGCACAGCAGCAATCCTTTTCTAGCATGGACTTGGTTTTTAGTCTCCCAATTGGACTGGGAGACTGACTTCCGACTTTCTAAGGATTTCTTGGGTTTTAGGGTTTTCTAAATCCCTATAAATAGGGCTCTAAACATTGTAAACAGACATATAGCTTTCTAGAGCAAAATTCAGTAAAATTGTCTTTGGAGCATAGAAGATGAGTGGCTAAACCCAATTGTGGAGTATTGATGTAACCTTTTCCAAGCACAATGGTTTGATTGTATTTAATTTCTAGTTTTTTAATTTATGCATGTTGATTGTATAACTCTGAGGATTGCTACAATTGATTTATGTTCTTCATATTAAATACAATTGTTCTTTAATTCCAATTCAATATTAGTAAAATTCTTATCTTGTCTTAGAAATTATTTTACTATTATTGACTCAAATCATTCTTATTTTCTGTGATTATAAGAATGATGATTATACAATGGTTCTTAATTGGCATGCAATCAATAGGGTTAGATAGACCATGCCTAAAAAAGATGGATCGTACTACACCCTAGTTTAGTGTAATTTAGGTAGACGATCCGTGCCAACCGAAGATGGGTTATGCTATTCCGTTGATGTGCGGATAGTGGTGAAATCAATACCCTACTCTCTCTCTCTCTCTCTCTCTCTCTCATATATTTACTTCCTTTATTTCCGTTTATTTTATGCACTTTAAATTCACACAAACAAATCACTCTCTTTTAATTAAGTTACCTATGATCTTTTAATTTTGATAATTAAACTCCTGTAGTCCTTGAAGTTCGACACCCTCTCTATAGCCATATCCTACAAAGATTCGTCCTATTGTGAGTGGTTATTTTTAATTGATATTTTTTGACACAAAAATGCCACATCATCTACACATATGGTTGATTAAGGTGACTTGTGGTAGTTTGCGGTTATTTGCGTGTGGGCTATGGTTGGATCGATTTTTGCTTGTGGTCATGATTGGCAATGATTTGTGGTGGCTTGCGGTACTAGCTTGTTGAGTGGGTTTTGGTTGAATTGGTTTGTGATATACCCAACCACCGAAGGGCCCATAAGACCCGTCTACCCCAAGGCTCTTCGGGCTTGATAACTGTTGAAGCACCCATTGCCGAAGAGCCCTTGAGGCTCGCCTGCCAAAGAGCTTGTTGGCCTGTCAAGGACATGAAGGCCAACAAGCCAAGGAGAAGCTTGTTAACCTAGCCGAAGGACCTACCATATTCTTGGACCATAATACACCTGTACCTCAATAGGATGGGCCACAATTAATTCCCCCCTCTTGTTAGGTTAGATAACTGCTTGACCATGCTAGGAAACCTCCTTCAATACTCTCGAGGGGGTAGGGAATCATTTACACCTTCAATAGAATTTTAACAGGAGTCCCTAAAACCCTATGAAGGAGAGGTAGGAATAATGAACCCATATAAAGATATAAGGACCCTTCACCAGGTACGCATTTTTCTATACTCTATATATCCTCTACCAATTTGCTTCCTTTCCTACTCTCACTGACTTAAGTATCAAAGGGGGTTTTGTCGGGCCTTTGGCAGACCTCCATACCTTTATGTCTTCATTTTAGCCTTCTTCTAGTGTTTGCCATACAGTCAATGTACAAATAGTTGGCACCGTCTGTGGGAACCATTGTTTTACTCCGAATTTGCAATTCTTTAAGATAAATGCTTTATGCAAAACACTAGGATGAGAAGCACTCTAGAAGACATGGTGAGCCCCTTTGTTTTGCCAAATCATCTACCCACCCCTTAACTTAATCCTCCATATGATCCTCAAACCAATTCAGAGACTAACTCTCAATTGAATCCCCAAACCACCTCACAGATCAATTCTCAATCTTTCTAACTTTCTATCTTCTTTTCAGCCTTCTTGTGCTTGGCGTGCGGTCACTATACAAACAACTTGTATGCATGGTGGCTTGCATTGATTTATGGTGGTTTGCGGGATTTGTGGGTTGTGGTTGGATCGATTTGTGTGTTGTGGCTTATGGTGACTTGTGTGGGTTGTGGTTGGATTGATTTGTTTGTGTGGTGACTTACAATAGTTTTTTGTAGCTTGTACTTTATAGCTATTGCAATGGTTTGTGGTGGTTGCCAAAGAAGAGAGGGGCGGAGAAAAAATATCACAATTTCATTTTAAGGATTTAAAATTTGTAATTTAGGCTCCTTTTGTTTTGGCATAAAATATTTGTAGGAAAGGTTTTTTGTAATTTTTAGTGTTTGGTGCGACGAAAAATAATAGTCAACGGAAAATATTTTCGGTTTGACTGAAAAAGTCATTTTAATTTTCGGAAAATGGTTTCTATTTTTGAAAATCGTAAACCACTTTTCGAGTTCAAGTATCTCTTTTTCAAATTGACAGACCTAGCTAAAACATTGCCGGGACCTGACCAAGACTCAACTGGATCGGACCGGGACCCCATTGAGACCCGACCAAGACCAGCCGAGACCGTACAGGGACCACGCCAAGACCCCGTTGGGACATGATCGGGACTCGACTTGGACCCCATCGGGGCTCCATCGGGACCTGCCAATACACGATTAGGACACCGCAGGGACTCGGTCGGGACCTGTAAGGACTCAGTCAGGACACCATTGGGACTCGATTAGGACACGACCGAGATCTAGTCAAGACATTTTCGTAATTTAAAGTTTAATATGATTAAATGAAAAAAAATATATATATATAATTTTTTTTTTTGTGATTTTTTGTACGCACCAAATACCGAAAAATATCTTCCAAGAAAATTATTTTAGCGGAAAACATTTTTCAACAAAAAACATTTTGCGTCGAAACAAACAGAGCCTTACAATGCACTTAAAATTGTTCCTTGCAAGCTTTTGGCTTTCTTTGAAACAGATTTTGAAAACAACTTACAAATATTTCTTGTTTTTGTGTCTGTTGTTTTTTGTTTTCTGAAAGTTTTTCCTGAAACATTTGCCAAATGCATGCTTGTGAGAAGAAAACAATTTTTTTTTAGAACAAAAAATAGTTCCCACGACACCTAATTACAAAATACAAAACACAAAACACAAAATACTTTTCAAAAAATAAAATATAATACATTTTTTAAAAAGTTCTCAAATTTTCTAATATTTTTAGAAAATTAATAAGTGTTTAATTTTTAAGATATAAGGGCTGATTAATTTGTTATTTATAAAAATATTTTAAAGAGAAAGCGTTTGGACGAAGTCAGAGCTTAGTATAGGTAGGGGCCAACGGCCAAAAATATTAGTGGGTAGGGACTAATTAAAAAAAAAAAAACCTTGAGTTTGGGGGGGGAGGGGGACAGACATGGCCTACACCAGCTACCTCAGCTTTGTCAGTGAAAATAGAGAGAGGTGGCTACACGGCCACCCCTAATAAAGGAAAGGGGTGATCACGCAACAATATGAACAAGATTGGGTTGCTTTGCAATCATCTCTCCCTTTCACTAATGGTGGTGGCATGAAAAAATTATTATTTTTTAATAAGTAATAAGGTAGCTCGACACTGGTTTTGTATTTTTCTTAAAACAAGCATAGTTGGTATTTGATTATTTCAAAATACGTACATAACACTTTCTAAGAAGATTACCTAGCAATTTTTTCTTTTTTTTTCTTTTTTTTTTAAGTGGACGGCGAAGAAAAACATTTATTTTACATGTGGATCTTATAATCAAAAGTACTTATCAACTTTATATCATATCAAAAAATCTTAGTGTCAAAACATAAAAAATAAAAAAAATTAAAAAAAATTAAAAAATAAAAAAACTTCTCAAAACCATCAACAAATATACCCAGTGTTCTTATCGATTTATATTTACAAAGAAAAGCTTATTTTTAATTGAATCATGCTAAAAAATCTTGAAAGTAAATTCTCAAATGATTGCATAATTAAGGGAATGGCATTTCCACAGTGACTGTCTTATCCAAAGTCTTGATCCGGAGCACCACAACGAGTTCCGTTTATAGCCAGCAGCTTTGTTGCATTCCACCTCATCATGCAAGCACTCTTCTCCCTACCAATGGGACACGTACCCTATCCTAATTATATGCTAACAAACACGTGGCAAGTTACATGCAAGCGATCTGTCTTGGATCTCCCACCAAATCCGTGCCAGCGTGGCGGAGATAAACACAAAAGGGGAGCTCTATACCCCCAACAAATGGTATTACAACATTCCCGACAATTTTTTTGTCATTTTTTTTAATTAAATATAAGGATTAAAATTACTTTTTATTTCTCTATTTATATAGTCTTCACAATATATTTTTTATTTTTATTTTTTAAATAAATTCAAAATCTTTTTATTTTCTCTCTCATTTCTGTCTACTTTCTCTGTCTTATGGATGTGTTCACGGGCGCGCGCCATGACTGAAGCAAATCATGTTTTTGCATAATCTTTGTTCTTCCAATTCTTCTTGGTTTCTTTGTACGGTAATGAGGGCCTTCTTGGCTTCTTCTTGATTTACACATTTTTTGTTCTTCGTTTGGAGAGAGAGATGGGAGAGGAGAGAAGAGAGAGGTGTGTAGAACATGGATGAAGTTTGAGACACAGGTTGAAGTAAGATGGGAGTTTTGATGTTTTGCAAAGCGAGAAAGAGGTGCGAGAGAGGATGAGGGATGGCGTAGCTACGATGCAGGAGGAGAGAGAATCGAATTTTTTCTATTTTAATAAGCATAAAAATGGCTACAGTTGAACTCAATACAACAATCATAATGTGCTTGGCTCATTTAAGAACTCAGCTGTGAGTGACTTTTTGTGATTTTTTTGACATTTTTTCTTAACTTAGGAAAATGGACCTCATTTAGAAAGTTTGCTAAGAATGCTCTTAGCAGATTGATTGGAAGAGAAATGATATCTTCACACACACACTTATTTTATAGGGTAACTTCATTTAGTCCCATTCTAAACTGTCACGCCTTTTGCAAACACTCCTTCAAAGTTTAGAACTTCTTATTTTGGTGTATCGATCTTTTATATTTTTTTCAATAACTCTCATTCCGTTAGAGATTAGGGTTAAATCAAACGATAGAAAGAGTAAAAAGACCTTTATACTCTTTAAATTTTTAAAAATTTCAAATTTATCCTTATTTACAAATAAAAAAACTTATTATTATTATTATTATTATTTTATATATATATATATATAAGGAAAAAAAGTGACCTATGTGGGTCACCTTGGTGACCCCAGTGTGGGTTACAGTGACCTACGATGGTTTTTTTATCTTATTTTTATTTTTTTAAAATATAATAATAAAAATTTATTTTTAATATAAAACAAGAGTATTTTAGGAATTTCACACCATTTCCATTAGGATTTAACATAAATCCTAACGGAAAAGGGGTAATTGGAAAAAATTAAAAGATCGATACACCAAAATAAGATATTTTAAATGTTGGGGGTGTTTACAAAAAGCGTGACATTTCAGGAAGGCTAAGTGAGGTCACTCCTATTTTATATTAGTTAACGTGATGTGTTTTAAAATAACTAATATAGAAAGTCTCTTAAAATATGTTATGTTAATCGATGTGAAATATGTGTAATAAATTAGTGAAAAAGTAGAATTAAAAGATGTACCAATATTGACATCATTTAATTTATACCTTTAGTACACAAATTTTAAATTTTGACTATAAAATAAACACTCTCTATCACGTTTTAAGGTGAGGATGTCCTCTTATAATTGAACACGTTGAATAATTATAAAGTTATGTCGGATGAGTTTGGCTTGTTTCGGTTTCCGTTTGAAATTGAATTTATTGAAATTACGACACGTATCTCATAACTAGACATAAAGAATACGTCTCCGAACTTCAATAAATTCAATTCAAACTAAAATTGAACCTAGGACGAATGCGCGGGCAACCTTAAAGTGGTTTAAAATTGAACCTAGGACGAATACGCGGGCAACCTTAAAGTGGTTTAAAATTGAACCTAGGACGAATGCGCGGGCAACCTTAAAGTGGTTTAAGGAGAATATTGTGCAAGTGATATTTTAATTAAATAATTCAAAATATTCTCACTTAAACATGAAAAATGATATATATTTAGTAGACTCTCATACGACTGTCATACAACTATGATGATATGTCAGTAAATATCAACCATTGATTTTTATTTTTCAAACATTTACTAATCTAAAGATTGATTTTCGATCACTACTAAATCATCACAATTAAGAGTCTACTAAATATAATTACTTTTTAAACATATAATGTTAATTTAATTATGTGGTCGGATGACATTTTTAGCTACTTTTGTCGTCTCTCTTCAAGTAGGCAATGCAAACTTCCACGATCCCCCACCTCTTTTGCACAGGTTTTGGCAAGTGCCTTTTGGGAAGATTCAAGAAATCTTGATTATTACTGTTATGTGTCGTTAATTAAATCACCATTTATTTTAAAAAATTGAATTAATATAAAAGGGCCGTTAGTTAATCAATATTATAACAATTACATTTATCATGTTAGGACTTTTGTTAATTTGTAGGTGGAAATCACTTTCTTTCTTTTTTTTTTTGGTAGTTTCTAACTATGACACTAGGATTTCTAAATTAATGTGGGGTTTAAAGGGATGAAAGGGAGTTACTTCGTAAATAATATAGACCTTAAAAAAAAAGAGAAAAAGAAAAAGAAAAAAAAAAAGCAAAGAAAAAAGCCCCAGAGTTTAATTTAAATCGATTCAAATAAAATGCATAAAAATAAAAGACATCAATATTGTATTTTCAAACACAATTTTTATTGGTGATAATATAATCAGTCATTAGCTAAACATGCCTATGGATCAGCATGGACCCCAAACTGACTAATTAAAACAAAAACTACTTGATAATACATAATACGCTAAACGAAGAAGATGAAGAGAGAAATTGAGAGGAACATAGCTATAGCTAGGATAGGCCTTAATCCCTACTTCCACATTTTTCATGGATGATTCTTCTTCTTCAGGCTATCAATGAACCTTTTACCCGTCGTGATATCATTGTTTGAGATGTAATCCAGAAAATCTTTGAAGCTAAATTCCTCGTAGGCAGCTGGATGCTCTTGGTCCACCAGCTTCTCCGCAGGCCCTATTTTCTTGTCCAATGCCAAACTGTGAAGACTTGCAATTGAAAACCTTTTCTTCTCTGAACTAACTGTCACTCGATGAACAACACTCTTGTATTGGCCGTTGCTCATTACTTCCAATTGGTCGCCCAACTGAACTATAAGAGCATCTTCAACAACAGGAACTGAGAGCCAGTTGTGATTGTGATCCAGGACTTGCAGGCCAGGGCAGCTTTGCAGTAAAACGGTCAGGAAGCCAAAGTCTGAGTGCGGCGGCATGCCTAACGTGAGCTCCGGTTCGGGGCATGCCGGATAGCAGTTTATGGCCAGAACTTGCGAGCCGCTTTCCACTTCATCTTGCAAGTAATTAGGGTTTAGCCCTAAGCTTTCCAGGACAACTTCCATTAGTTGTTTTTGTAGAACTTGCATCGCCTTTGTATAGCTTCCCATCTTTTTTCTATCAAATTGAAAAGCATGGTTTTAATAATAATTTGTTCGTGGCATAATTTGTTTGTATACTAGGACCCACAAAAAACTACGTACTAAGTTTATATCTTAGAGACTCAGTGAAATAGACATGTCTTGGTGTCACAAATATGTCTATTTCACTGAGTTTCTAAGATATAGTACCAGCACTTGGACAGAAAAACCCTACAATCTCAAAGAATTTTGATCTATCCAATTTAAGGATTTCAATAAAAGCTTTTAAGTCAAAATAATAGCATAAATCTTTAGGTTTTAAAAGAATATTGCTAGGGGTTACTTACTTGTAACTTGGAGGATTCGATGGCCAGAGATGAATCCAACTTGAAAGTGGATGGGAGTAATGTTTTATGAAGTCCCTCCAGAACTGAAACTCATCCTTAACATGATTCATGCTCGTCCCATATCTGACTGGCTCATGAACATTATCAGATGCATGAACCATTTTTTCCTCCATGGACAAGTTAAAAAACTCCACCGCAGCATCTAGGGCACCTTTCACGACTGAAGGAGGAACCCCATGATTGATCACCTGAAATCATAATTTTTTACATGAAGTTAATTAAATGCATTAACACCAAGAAGGGCAACATAATTAGTCATAAACATTATAATGCACTCATGCATTGAAGTCGCATGTAAAGTATAGTGACTTTACCCGACTTGTTTGCACGGTGTCTCTAGAATCTAATCAGGGATATTATACGTACCTGAAAGAATCCCATTTCCTTGCTAGCAATGCGAATCTCATCCATCGTCTGAGATCTAAGAGAAGGATTCAGTAAAGAGGAAAGATCTATGATAGGAAGGCGGTGGTTCATAAGGGGGGGAAAAGTGTTTGGGCGGTGAGAGGGAGGGAGAACATAGCGTTGAGGCACATGGGAGACACACATTTTTGTGAGTGTTATTGCTCTAGAAAGCGAAGCCATTGAGCTCTTTCCCTCACCTTGAATTCTCTCTCACTTGTTTGTGAAATGAAGTGCCTCTTCAACTTTTCATGGGATCCTCTATTTATAAGCTGATGACGATGAAGTCGAGTTGTAATATATATTGTGCTGTTTGTGCATAGGCTCTAATGTTTGCTTCTCGGTACACTTTCAATGTATTACCAAAGAGAGAGAGAGAGGGGGGGTGGACTTTTTGGCTGCTGGCGCGAAATTACGAGATGCAGGAACGTCGTAGATATGGGAAATGTGCATGGGCGTGTGATACACGCGCCAGATAGGAGCATGGCTGCATGGGTGTTGACCAGGTTCTCACTTCCCACGTCAGATATGAGGCACGCTTGTCGGTGGTGGGAGATTGTAATTGTAATTGTTTTTTTTTTTTTTTTTTCATATAATACTGTATACGTATGTTGCGGCTAGCATTGACTTTTGTGTGCCTTCTGTTTTGCTTATTCACAACATAAAATAAAATAAAAAATGTGTGCTTGTTTGATTGTGGGGTTCAAAATATTTGGCTTCCGATCGCATGTGCAAGTGAAATTAATGCAGATCCCATATCATTTTCACGTTGCATCTCTAATATTATGGGGGTATTTTTTTTTTTTATATATATATAATTCTAAAAGTCATTCCCGTGTTACTCAACTTTTAAAATCATAATTTGATCAAAATTTAATAATGATTAATTACAAGTCAAAATGTAATTTTAAACGTCACATCATTTTTAAAGTGACATAAGAGAAATATAAGAAATAACTTCTAGCATTACTCATATTTCATTCATGAGACTATGAACAACGTCAAGTTTCTAAATTGCTAAAGTTGTATATTAACGAAAATATTGGTTTTCAAACATGATGCTCAATTTGTATGTCAAGGCAATATGTTTTGCTCTCTCTTTCTTTTCATCTACTAGCTTTAGTTTTTTAAATAAGTGGTATTTAACAATTTTTTTTTTTTTTTTTACTTGGGTATAAGAGAAGTCATCACATATTATTGAAATGACCAACAAGCTAAAAAATCATGGGCTATTCAATATTTTCACAGCAAAAAGTAATGAAAGGAGGGGTCATGTTTTGTAAAGGATAATGATAAGGATTACAAGCTTTCAAATGTATAGCGTAGATAATATTATTCTTTGTAATTCAAATATATTTAGAGGAGTTAATGTATAACTCAAATTGTAATTGTACTCTCTATAAATACATGCAGCATATGTTTAAGATAAGCAAGGCAGAAAATATTATACTTTGAAATTTTACATGGATCAAAGCCTTAGTGACTAACTTCCACTCTCATGGCTGCTCCTCCTTCAGTTACCTCCACTCACTATCAACTCCCACCCCTTGTCACCTTCACCAACTTCAAACCTGTGAAACTTACCCAAGAAAACTACCCAACTTGGCTGCTGCCTCAAATCGTTCATGGAGGAAATGTATTTGGTTACGTTGATGGCTCTTTCCCATGCCCAACTCAATTCATCACTACGGTCAAAGATCGTGTATCCTCCACCCAACCGAATCTAGCATACTTGCACTGGACGATGCAAGATCAGCTCATCCTTGGAGCCATCAATTCGACTCTCTCAGAGAAAATGCTTTCCCATGTCACCAGATGCACTACATCTAGGCAAGCCTGGACTACTTTGGATTTACGTCTCACTCCAAAGCACGTATCCTCCAAGTGCGTTTTCGGCTATCCACTCTCAGGAAAGGTAATGCCTCCATTACTGATTTTTATCACAAGTTTCTGACTCTTGTTGATGCTTTAGCTGCAGTGGATCAACCCGTACGCGAATGACCTTGAGAAACAAGGTTTTTTGCTTGCTAGTCTTGGCTCCGAATATGACCCCTTTGTCACATCTGTGACCACCCGAATGGAGCCTCTGTCAATTGAGGAAATTTATGGTCATCTCCTCACCGATGAGTTACGACTTGAACAACATCAGCCAGCTCTTGATCTCTCCACAGCAGGTGCAAACTCTTCTACATCTAGGCCATTTGCCAACCGTGGTGGCAAAGGATATCGTGGCCCACAAGCAGCTGGCCATGGATACTTTTTTGGACCTTCATACAGACCATCACGAGGCAGGGGGCGTGGTACCTATTTTGCAACTTGTGGAGCATCGCAGTCCCATCTCCTCCTCCAATCGGCCACTATGTCAAATATGCAACAAATTGGGTCATGTTGCAACTACTTACTACCAGAGATATGAAAACGTGGAGACAAGGGAGCCCATCTCTCCAGTACAAGCCTACTTTTCCACACCATGCTCCAGTTCTGATCTCAATTGGTACCCTGATTCTAAAGCAACTCATCACTTGACATCAGGCCTTGCAAATTTCAAAATCTGTACAGACCACTACACCGGCCCTGATAGAGTGCAAATGGGTAATGGATCAGGTTTATTTATTGAACATATTGGTGACACTCATTTTTCTTCACCCACTGCATCCTTTTATTTAATAAATGTTCTTCATGTTCCTTCCATTACTAAAAACCATTTTTTAGTTCATAAATTTACTCTTGACACCAACACTTACATGCAATTTCATTCTTGATATTTCTTTGTAAAGGAATAGGGATCAGAGATTCTTCTTCAAGGGCTGAATGAAAACGGGTTGTACAAGCTCCCCTCTACAGTCTCTCTCAGTCCCATCTCCTCCTCTTCCCTTCTTCGTCAGCAAATTTCGTCCAGTTCAGTCCAGCACCATGTCTTCATCACCTGGTCACGCATCAGCCTTTGTTGGGGAGAGAACTTCTCTTTTCAACTAGCATTCCAGACTTGGGCACTGATGAGTGTCAAATATTGTATATTTAGACCCCTCAATTTACATTAGTTAATCCTTTAACTGAGTCGTTATCTAATGTTTTATTTTAGTTTTGTATTTTTAATATTTTGTAAGTTGTTGAAGAGAAACTGCAACTTTAAAGGGAAAAATGCAAAGTTTGGAAGAAAGCAAACTTTGAGAAGACTTAGATAATGTGGTTAAGTTTAATCAAATCAAGGAAATGATTAAATCGAAATTTGTCTAATTTGAGTGAAAATCGGATTGGATTAAATTTCAGATTCTGCACATGTCTTAGTATTTTGACCATAACATTCCTCTCAAATATCGGATTAAGGTGAAACTAGCGACATTGAAAAGCTAACTCAAAATACTACAATTTATTGTGAAATATAATTTTCTTAATTCAGACATTTACTATGACAAAATCGTCCCGTAATAAAAGAACGCAAATTTGGACAAATCTTATTCTGATTTGTACTGGGATTGCTTCCTAATTTGACTGGGAGATAGACCTCCAAATCTCCTAGGATTACTAGGGCTTCCAGGACTCTACTAAGCCCTATAAATATATCTTTAAGCCTTCAAGAACCAAAAACAAGTTTGGAGACTAAAATCCACAGCTTTTCTCTGTAGTTTAGTTTTTTTTTTTTTTTTTTTTTTCGTTTAGGTTTTATTTTTATGTGGAGCTAATTCCCAACTAAGGTTGGGGATGAACCCTCACCAATGAAGAACAACATTACTTTTATGTAAGTCTTTATTATTCCCATTTTATTGGGTTTATTATTTCAATTGTTTTACTTCTTTTTAATATGTGGCATGATTATTGGATATCTTGTTGTGATTCAAGGATATACTTAATGATTTAGGATAATTTTACATAATTGATTGCTTGGTTTTATATGCCTAAAAATTGGACATCCCTTGTGATTTGTTCTTCGGATACATTTGGTGTTTCAATTAAATTTGGATTCCAATTGTGATTTGTGCAATGAATAGATATATGTGATGGTTTTGATTAATTTTTTAAAGCATAGTAAAACATACATAAAATTTAATTTGTGAGAACTTCTGATTAATATTGATGAATATAAAGTATGTTGTTATGATTGGGTGAGTGTGGATTCCGCATCTTAAGTACCTTTATCTTTTGTTGTACTTTATTTAGTTTATGTTGTCTTTTAGTTTTTAAAACCCTTTTGGAACTAGGTTAGGATTTAATTAATTTAAATATAAATTTGTTCTTCAAAAACACAATTTTTTGTGGGTTCGACCTCGCACTTGCAAAACATTATATTACAAACGATTCGTGCACTTGCGAGTTAAATAAATTTACACAACAGGCACCCAACGTTTAATATTTGTTCTAGAGTTCTCTCACAATTTCATTTACATTTCACAAAAATAATGTGCCTTTGACTTGTCCTACGTGTGATTCGTCAAAAAGCAAACAACTTTCTTTTTCACAGTCTTCTACACGTGATTCTTCAAAACATGGGCATGTCTCATCTTCTTTTATGCCCTCACACTCACCAACAAAATATAGACGTGGAGCGCAAACATCATCGTATAGTCGAAACAGGATTAGCTTTACTCTCTCATGCTCATGTTCCTCTTGATTATTGGGATGACGCCTTTCAAACAACTTGTTACCACATAAATTGTATGCCCTCACCCACTCTCCAAAATCAATCTCCTTATAATTTCTCTTTCATACCTCTCCTGATTACACTCTATTACGCATTTTTAGGTGTGTTTTCTAGCCCAATTTACATGCATACAACTCCCATAAACTTCAGCCTCGTTCTCTGCAATCTGTTTTTTTGGGTTACAATCTTTGTCACAAAAGATATAGATGTCTTCATTTTTTTTTTTCTAGGCGTCTCTACATCTCTCGTGAAGTAGTTTTTGAGGAAAATATTTTTCCTATCACTCTCTCCCTTCATCCAAGCCTATCCCCTCTCAACCCAACGGCTATTCCTCTATTCCCTACCTTAATCATAATGTTTCGTGTCCTACTTTGACCAACTCATCTACACCCTTATCCCCCACCCACCATGGTCACATGTCAACTATTTCTCACCCATCACTTTCACCTACCCAATCACTCACTCCTTTAACCGACACATACTCATTATCACACACACCTACATCCTTGTCCCGTACACATTCCCCCACCACATCACATTTTTCTCACCCATCACATTCAGCTTAGGGGTGGCAAAACGGGTAATCGGGTAGACCCGCTAAGACCCTTGACCCGATTACCCAAGACACGAACACGACCCGTTTAGCTAATCGGGTTAACGGGTCTGACACGATTATGACACGAAAAATACCCGGGTAACCTGACACGACCCGTTTAACATAACCGGGTAAGGTCGGGTAAACACGACTTGACCCGACATGACCCGATTAAAAATACTAATCTGAAATTCTGAATTGGAAGTTAGCTGCCATCACAGAGATAAATTGAGAAGAAGAAAAAAAGTAAGCATAAGAAGAAGAATCGGAAGATACAGCCGAGAGGGAGATACAACAGAGAGGGATAGAGGGAGATACCGAGACACAGCCGAGAGGGAGAAGGAGAGCCGGAGAGGGAGAGAGGAGAGAAAGTCCGTGAAATCATGAATGAGGTGACTCCGGTTGCCAGTTTGGCCCGTTTGGGTGGGGGGGACTGGCGGCTGCTGTGCTAGGGACCTGGGGTTGTGGTGTTGTGCGGCGCCGTAGTGGGGAGGGACTGGGGTGGGGTGTGTCGGTGTGATTCATGTGAAGAAAAGAAGAAAGAAGTGTCTCAGCCTCTCAGGATTCAGGAATTAGGGATTAAGGTGTTAGATGGGTTAGTGGGTC
>NC_081541.1:42154659-42170823 GCF_901000735.1 Corylus avellana
GACCCGCGGACCCGCCGGGTCGACCCGCCAGACATGAATTTAATCGGGTCTTAATTGGGTAGACCTGATTAAGACCCGAACCCGATAAGCCTAAACTCAATACCTGCTAACTTTGTGTCATGTTCGTGTCGGGTTCGCGGGTAGTGTCAAAATTACCAGCCCTAATTCAACTCCACAAAATGCCAACGCGCCATCTCCTGTACAACCTGCCTACACAACCTCTACTTCACCCACCTTGATAGATCCCACATTTGACTCCAACCCCACCATACCAGAACCTCCGTCAAACATGCATCCCATGATTACAAGAGCCAAAAATCAAATTGTCAAGCCCCGAGTGTTTACTGATGGTTCAACTAGATATCTTCTTCCACGTGCCTTATTAACTGCAGGTGCTCTTACTGTGATAGAACCCACTTGTTATACATAGGCCATGATAGACGAAAGTTGGAGACAAGCCATGAATGTAGATTTTGATGCATTACTGAACAATCATACATGATAGCTTGTTCCTCCCTCTCAGACCAAGAATTTAGTAGGTTGTAAGTGGGTCTTTCGCATCAAACGGAAGGTTGATGGCTCCATTTATGTCAGAACCCAATTGTGACACGGCCTTGACAGTATGCAAATGGGTAAGAGATCAGGTTTATTTATTGAACATATTGGTGACACTCATTTTTCTTCACCCACTGCATCTTTTTATTTAATAAATGTTCTTCATGTTCCTTCCATTACCAAAAACCTTTTGTTAGTTCACAAATTTAATCTTGACACTAATACTTACATGGAATTTCATCCTTGGCATTTCTTTGTAAAGGAATAGGGATCAGGGATAATTCCTCTTCAAGAGCTGAATGAAAACTGGTTGTACAACCTCCCCTCCATAGTCTCTCTCAGTCCTATTTCCTCATTTTCCCACCTTTGTCAAGTCCACTCCAGCAGCAACAAATTTCATCCAGTTCAGTCTAGCATTGCGTCTTCTTTACCTAGTCATGTGTGAGCCTTTGATGGGGTGAGAACTTCTCTTCTTAATTGGCATTCCAGACTTGAGCACCCAACCTTTAATATTTGTTCTAGGGTTCTCTCACAATTTCATTTACCTTTTTTACTAAAATCATGTGTGCTGTGGTCTTTTTGTGTGTAAAAAATATCAATAATAAAAATAACCACTCGCAATAGAATGAATCCTTGTAAGATAGGGCTATATTAAGGCGTTGTTATTAAGTTTGTCAAGATCAAAACCAACTCAATTGAAAGAAGATTGATTTGTTTTTGTTTTCTAAAAATAAATACATAAAAGTAAAGAGAGATAGTAATAATGAGATAAAGAATAGGGGGTTGATTTCACTGCTAACCACATAACAATGGTTAATCATAAATTAACAAGGAAAATTTATACTGTGTATGATATAGGGCTCGTTTCACTCAAGTAGTCAAGAAAATACTATAATTAAAAAATAAGTATAATCCATCTTCAGTTGACACAGACCGTCTGCCTAGCCTCTAGATGCGATACAGTCTGTCTTCCCTAGGCATAGACTATCAAATCACTTAATCAATTACACGCAATCAATGGATAAGCATAACTCATCTTCCGATCGTATGAATTGTCTACATGAATTACACTAAGCTAGGGTGTAGAGTAATTCGCCTTTCCTAGGCATGGCTTATCATACCCTCTTGATCATGTGTTAGTTTTTACCATTGTATAGCAATCATTCATACAATTACAGAAAATATGAAGGATTGAGTTCAATCAAGATAAAAAGTTTTCTAAGACAAGAGAAGAATTTCATAATGATTGAATATAAACTTTAAAACCAAGTCCTATAAGTTACACAACCATCATGCATATAGAAAATTCCTAAATTAAAAATACAGTTAAACCATTATTACTTGGAAATGGCTATATCAACACGTTATTACGAATTTAGCCGCTCATGCAGATGCTAGAATGGCCTCCTACCATGTTCATCTTCTCTTCAACTCTTCAAGCCTCCAAGAAGATATTTTTTGTCTAAAACTAAGCACAACTGTCTTAAAGACTTAGAGGCATATTTATAGGATGTAAAACAAACCCTATAAACCTTAGAAATTCTAGAAAAATTGTGCTTCAGTCTCGTAGTCCAATTAGGAAGAAATCCAAGTACAAATCGGAATAGGATTGGTCCAAATTTTCTTTCTTATATTCCGGGACAATTTTGGCATAGCAAACATTCGAATTAGGAAACTATTAATTCATAATTATTTGTAGTATTTTACTGAGAGAGGTATTTCACAATTTTCTTTCCAATGCTGCTAGTTTCACTTCAATCAGATACTTGAGCTGAAAGTTATGATAAAAATACTAAGATGTGTGCAGAATTCGAAATTTAATCAAATCTGATTTTTAACTTCAATTAGAGAAATTCCGATTTAATCATTTTCTTGATTTGATTAAACTTAACAACATTATATAAGTCATCTAATATGATTGGTTAGGCTTAACCACATCTTCTAGGTCTTCTCAAAGTATGTGCTTTAAGCCAAAAATCAATAAAATTTCTCGCATCTTTATTATAAACCTGAAAACACTAAAACAACAACAAAATCAAATAGATAACAGTGCTAAAGAATTAACATATGCAAGTTAAGGGGCTTGAATGTGCAACATTTGACGCTTATCACACCCCCAAACTTATATATTGTTAGTGTCTTAACAATACAAAACTAAAAATAAAATGAAGAACAAAAAATAACTAACTAATTCCTTCTTTTATGGGATGCACGATTACATTTACCGTATGAAAGAAGCATTTTAAACCCCTAGGCATCCCTAGAGGACGAGTGAAGTCTCATGAGGGTTTAACAGGAATGGTACCCACAAACATTTCAGCATTATGTTATTCAAAAGAATAAAGCATCACAAAAATAATGGTTCTCATTCATTGGTAACCTTAAAAAGATAAACTCCACCTTCAAAATTCCAAGAAATCACAAGTCAAGTCACTTACAAATGACAGTTTGAGATGCAACAAGTTTCAATTAGTGCAAAGTGAACTAACACATAATCACGAGACTTCAAAATAATTCCAACATAAATGATTTAGCACCTTAAAATTCATTGGACTCCCTATCAGATGAAACAACCAAGGCATTTTTTTTTTTTTTAGTTGGAGGCTGTGCAATGCTTAGCTCCCTTAAGCTTTCTAATTGACCCATGTATCGAGCATTAAGCCAATGACTTCCAAACCAAATGGCTTTAGTGCATTAGGTGTAAAAACACCCCTAAGGGCTTACTATCTCGAGTCAAAAAGGCTACAAAGATAAACTCGTCATGTTATCAATCAAACTAAACTTCCAACCTTTTGATGCAAACACTCACTGCTTAATGAGGTAAGAGGTCTGGTTACTCTGTGAAAAGTTTAAAATGATCAATATTTGGTTTTTTCGCTTATGTATATGCCAAGGTTATTCATCCAATAAGTCACCAACTGCATTCAAGATATTGAAAACAAACATAATTGGTCTCAAATTTCAAACCTCACAAACATGTGCTAGTGTGCTCATGGTAAAAACAAATTGGAACAAGAAGCATCTCATGTTGCCAAAAGTAAGTAATAAGACTGAAATTTCCTACTCAGATGATCAGGTGTTCATAATTTTAAGCCCACCAATTTAATTAAAATTAAAGCTCAACCACATGCTTAAGAATAACATAACAAAAATATTAGACTACGATGTTGGTTCATAACCCCAAACTCAAAGTACACATTGTCCACAATGAGTATAGAACTGAAAAACAATAGTAAGAGGATAGGAATACCTGTATAAGAAAAAA
Organism: Corylus avellana; assembly: GCF_901000735.1. Classification (NCBI taxonomy): domain Eukaryota; kingdom Viridiplantae; phylum Streptophyta; class Magnoliopsida; order Fagales; family Betulaceae; genus Corylus; species Corylus avellana. The sequence goes on from NC_081541.1 coordinate 42,158,480, forward strand.
ATGTGGGGTAGATCATACCCCCAAACTTGAGTCTAAAAACACCGGTCCTGTAAAACAAAGTGATACTACAATCCATTAACAGTCAAGTGTAGTGCATTGTTGTCAAAATATAATCAAACTGTAAAAGAACAGAAGAACAATGGAGAAAATTCTTCAAAACATTGGCATATCTCATCGTCTTTTATGCCCTCACACTCACCAGCAAAATGGTGATGTGGAGTGCCAACATCGTCATATAGTCGAAACAAGATTAGCTTTACTCTCTCATCCTCATGTTCATTTTGATTATTGGGATGACGCCTTTCAAACATCTTGTTACCTCATAAATCATATGCCCACACCACTCTCCAAAATCAATCTCCTTATGAATTTCTTTTTCATACCTCTCTTGATTACACTTTATTACGTGTTTTTGGGTGTGGTTTCTGGCCTAATTTATGTCCATACAACTCTCATAAACTTCAACCTCGTTCTCTGCAATGTATTTTTTGGGTTACAGTCTTCGTCACAAAGGATATAGATGTCTTCATATTTCTACTCAGCGTCTCTACATCTCTCGTGATGTAGTTTTCGAGGAAAATATTTTTCCTTTTCACTCTCTCCCTTCACCCACGCCTATCCCCTCTCAACCCAATGGCTATTCCTTTATTTCCCACCTCATTCATAGTATTCCATGTCCTACTTTGACCAACTCATACGCACCCTTGTCCCCCACCCATCATGGTCACATGTCAACTTTTTCTCACCCATCACTTTCACCTACCCAATCACTCACTCCTTTAACCGACACACATTCATCACTACACATACCTACATCCTTGTCCCCCACACATTTCCTCACCACATCACCTTTTTCTCACCCATCACTTTTAGCTCCACAAAATGCCTACATGACATCTCCTATACAACCTGCCCACACATCCTCTACTTCACCCATCTTGGCAGATCCCACATTTGACTCCAACTCTACTATACTAGAACCTCCATCAAACACACATGCCATGATTATAGAGCCAAAAATCAAATTGTCAAGCCCAGAATGTTTACCTATGGTTCAAGGCTAGACTCGTAGCTAGGGTTTTCACCGGTAAGAAGGAATAAACTATTCAGAAACCTACAATCTAGTGGTCAAGCCTATTACGGTACATTTAATTTTGTCTCTTGCAATTTCATTTGGCTAGTCCATAAGACAGATTGATATACATAATGCATTTCTTCATGGTCACCTGTCTGGAGAAGTTTATATACTCAACCTCCGAGATATTCCCATCCTCAATAGCCAAATCACATATGTAAACTGCAAAAAGATCTTTATGGCTTAACTGGTATCTTTATCTCCCAGCCTCCTGTACTATGGTGTGACAACATAAGAGCCACCTATCTATCGTCAAACCTGATATTTCATGCATGCACCAAGCATGTAGAGATAGTCTTTTATTTTGTTCGTGATATGGTAGCTTCAAAATCCCTAGTTGTTTGGTTTCTCTCAACAAAAGATCAAGTGGCATATATTTTTACAAAGCTATTATCATCCATTCGATTTTCTACTCTTAGAGACAAGCTCAAAGTTGTTGCACTTGCACCCCCACTGAGCTTGAGGGGGCATGTAAAGGATAACGATAATGATAACTCTCATCAAACTCTATATACAAACTTGAAGTTATGATAAGTGTGAAGCTCCAGTTCTAACTCCAGTAGATAAGGATTGCAAGCTTTCAAATGTATAGCATATATAATATTATTCTTTGTAATTCCAATATATTTAGAAGAGTTAATGTATAACTCAAACTGTAATTGTACTCTCTATAAATACAGACCGCCTATGCTAAGATAAGCAAGGCAGAAAATATTATACTCATAAATCGTATATGTTTAGTCTCCATGAGGATGATTTAAAGTTTGTTTGAGATTGTATTAAGGAATTTAAAAAGTACTTTTAGTACACAAAAAGTTGTGTCAAACAAAATTGGATCTACTTGGTAATCAAATTTAAAAGGACTTTTTTGCCTTTGTTTTTCTCTCTAAAATGTCAAAAACTACGTTTTGGAAAGAACTTAAAAATGAAACTTTTAAAAAAAACAAAATTATATTTTTCAACACCATTTTAGGATAATTTTCTATGGTATCAATTTATCTTGGTGGATTTTAAGGACAATATATGAAATTGTGAATTTATTTTGATAGCGTTAAAATAAATAACTTAATTCTTGGGTTAAGTAGAATTTAGTCATTTATATTCATTTTAAGAAAAAAGATGGGTTAAAGTATTGATTAAATAATCAAATTTACATATTCTTATTAGTTTAAGCTTTTGGGATAAGTGATAATTTAACATGGTATGATTTATATCATAGCAAAAAATCGTGAGTTCGAACTCTGACTCCACAATCTCATAATTATATTACATATTTGATCACATGCTAGGCTTCACCTAAAAGTTTGAGTTCACACGTATATTGAGAGTGTTAAAATATTGATTTAATGATCAAAATTTATCATTTCCTATCAACTTAAGCTTTTGAGATAAGTAGTAATTTAACAAGAAGTATTCCAATATTAGTTTGCTTGATGAATTACAATATTTTTGTGGTGTTTGTTGTTTGAATTGGATTTAATTTTTAGGCTTTGATTAAATTGGTAAGTATTGTTTTACGTCACCAAATGGTGACATGTCAAAAATGACACGTTAGTAAAAAAAAAAATTCAAGGATCATTTGGCCAAGGAAGGTGAGGATCTCTTGTTCTCCTTTTTGAGGTTTTGAGTTACCCATTGAATGCAAAGCAATGTTTGGTCTTTGGCTATATTGATTTTTAGTTGATTGTGATGGAAAGGTGGCCAACCATGTTTTGTCAATTTTTTAACATATCCACTAAATTGCGAATTTTTTATGTTTAGGAATGTAATTGCAAATGTAATTAAAGTTTATGGAGGTTAAGTGAAGTTTTCTCTTATTTTTATTATTATATATAGACCACAGTCAAACAATCTACTAGTGTGATTCATGGCTATTGTACGTCAATAAGACATCATAATCTCTTCCATCCATGTATCACAACTCTAGCAACTTGCTTAATCATGGTTCATAAATGAGAAGTGTCTGCAAAAACTCCAAAAAAAGGTCTTTGAAAAAATTACAGTTTCCACCCCATTTACATTTATACCTCTAAACTTTGAGTTGTTGTAACTCACCCCTATGAACTACTATTTTGCTCTGAATTGCACCCTATGTGAGATTGGGTTGTTATAGTACACATAATCTATCACAGGTGAGGTAGAGTTATATATACAAAAGACATATACTATAGATAAATTATACTTTGCCCCTAGACCACCACCCCATTTGCACTCACATCTCCAAATATTGACTCGCTACAACTCTCTCCATGCACATGAAGTGATATCCATTCACATTTAACGTCCAATCTTACATGGGGTACAACTCAAAACAAAATGGTGGCCTGTAATGAGCCAAAGTTTATAGGTATAAAAGAGCCAAAGTTCAAGCTATTGTCACATCCTTTCCAACTAATCTAAAAGAGCTACAAGATAGTAAAAAATGACAAAATTAGCTTACAGGTTTTCCAAAAGTCACCATTTTAAAATATTAATCAAAAAATTTCAAATATGAATTTATTTCATACTAAACTATATATCCTTAATTATCTCTAACCCTTCATGTTTTTCTTTTATGGGATCTAATTCATACGTAAATAATTTTACTAAATACATTATGATGATCATGTCATAGATATCAGGCTAGAGTCACAAAATAGTAAAAAAATGACAAGGTTAGCTTAAAAGCTTTCAAAAGTCGCCAGTTTAAAATGGCTCTTAATCTTGGTAAAATCAAAAATCAAATATGAATTTATTTTCACACTAAATTTTCAACCTTTCATGTTTTCTTTTATGGGATGGATGACCAAATTCATCCGTAAATATAAATACATTATGAGAACCATGACAAAGAAATCAGGCTAGGGTCACATTCTCACCAACTAATCTGAAAGAGCCACAAGATAGTAAATTAAAAACATGAATTTAAAAGGAAATTTCATTTGGCTTAAAGGTTTTCCAAAAGTCACCATTTCAAAATGACCCTTTTTTTTTTCTTTTTTTTTTAAATAATACGAATTTATTTTCACACTAAACTATTCCTATATGTGAAAAGTCTCATAATAAAGGATTAATTCGGCCTTTATATATAAAGTTTGGCTTTTATATAGATGCTAATAATATCATCATGAAGAGTACTATCGGTGTGGTGGTGATAATGGGGTTGATTATGTTTTTATTAGTTGTCGTACAAGCTAATCAGACTCTTCCTCCCAATCTTCCACCCATGGAGAATCATGAAGAACAAATTAAAACTGTCTGCAATATAGGGTGCAGAATGAACTGCACCCTTCATGAACCTCTCAACATTGAGCGTCAAGATAATTGTATGGTTGGATGCGAGCCGAATTGCAAATCTTATGCTCATCGTCTTATTTCGAAATTTTCGAAATTTCATCTTTAAGCGGAGTTCAAAGATCTGCAGGTAAACCTTTTCCTTGCCCCCCTTCTCTCTCTATATCTTTATGAAATTAAGAACATCGACATATATATATATATATGTGTGTGTGTGTGATCTTGAGAATATGTGCAAATCAATTTACTTATGTATCTAACTAAGAAGGATTTTTAATTACCTTCTTTTTACATCGCGGTATAGAAATGTTAGACTAGTAAAACTTTGAACACCGTTTTATTATAAAGATTAATTTGTAACATATATATCCGTAAGTATGTATGTAAATTGATTTACATAAATTCAGCAAAATGAAAAATCTTTTAACCATATATATATATCAAGATTTCCACAATAAACTAATATGAAAAGTGGCCGTGCATGTTTCGCGAAACATGCCACCCCGATCGGGTGGCTTAGGTTTTGAATGGATTATTTTATGAGTTTTGTAACATGCATGTTTAAGGAAATATTATGGGTGGATGATTTAATTAATTAATTTCATGTTGTTTCAAGCTTGAGGAATAATTGTGGGATGATGATTTGTTGAATTGCATGTTAAAGTTTTGGTGATTTTTGGCTCATGCATATTCGGTCATGGCTTGTTTATGTATAATAATGATCTTTTAATTATTCTCGTTTATTTATGAGCTTTAATCTTTTTGTTGGAAAATTAAAATGCAAGATGGGATTTATGCTTGATAATTAATGGTGATTATTGGAAATGTGAAGTTGTTTTTGTTAAAGCATTGCTTTAATCCTACTTATTTATTTGGGAAAATTACAGTTTACCCCCTCAAAGTTGACAACGTTTTTCAATTTGAACACCAAAGTTTCAATTTTTGCAATTAACCCCCCCCCCCCCAAAGTTTCAAATTTTTGCAATTTCACCAATTTTATCCAAAACTTCCCATATTGCCCCTAATTTTTATTTTTTTATAAAAAATTTAAAAAAAAAATTCGGGGTGGCCGTAGCCACCTCTTTGGTCATCTGGTCATTTTTGCAGCCCTAAATTTGTTTTCGTTTTCATAAAAAATAAAAAATAAAATCATGGGCAGTATGGGAATTTTTAAATGATATTGGTCAAATTGAAAAAAATTGAAACTTTGTGGGGGTGGATTGCAAAAATTAAAACTTTGATGTTCGAATTGAAAAACGCTGTCAACTTTGAGGGGATAAACTGTAATTTTCCCTATTTATTTACTAAACATTGGGCTTAATCTTCCCCCTATAAATGTAAATTTACAGAGAGCTTAAGAATGGTGGATGGATCTGCGATGGCCTTGATAGCATGACTCACAGGATCATAAATAAGGAATGAAAGATATTTATGATTTTTATGTTTATGCATATTTGAGAGGGGTTGGACTCTCTAGCTTTTGAGGATTATGTATTTATTTAATGTATGAGACTTTGTGACGATTTGAGGGTTGAGATTTTATGACAATTATTGTTATATGAGATGATGATGGTTATTTCTATGGACTAATTGTAGTCATGTAATTATTTGTGGTGTTTAATTAATAATTATAGTGTTCTAGTAACATTATGGAATGGTTAATTATATATATAGTAGAGAAAAAACAAAATTTGTTGTATTTTTCCCTATCAAGCAAACTTATCCACAACAAATATGTGAACAACATACCAAAATCCATTATTGCAAACCTCGAAGAATCTAACCATAAACATAAAAATAATAAATAAATAAATAAAGGTTTCCCATACTTGGACCTCAACATTTCATTACAAAAAATGGTAGAAGTTGCTCAAATTTATAGGGTAGAGAGGATTGGTTTCTTTCTTCAATTATAACTAAGGCTGTAATCCAGCTGAGCCGAGTCAACCTTTAAGATTTTAAGACTAGCTCGTTTACAAAGATGCTTATTCAAACTGAGCTCGAGTTCGAGTTGAGCTTTGAAGTGTGTGTTCAAGCTCGGCTCATTTAAAGTTCAAGCGAGCTCGAGCTCAAGGTCGAGTTCGTTGAGAATGCTATTCAAGCCAAGCCGGACTCAACTCGAGCTCGAGCTAAGTTATTAAATTCTTTAACGTATGTCTAAGCAGAGTTTAAACCTGAATTTTAAAACAACCTCTAAACATTTATCTATAATATAAATATAAATACTAAGTAATTTATATTACATATATTACTTAATTACTAATATACATACTTAAATTTATATAACTAATTTTTAGTAATAAATTAATATATATTTGTGTGTGTATATATATATTAACGAGCCGAATAAACGAACTGGTCAAGCTTTAAACGAGTTGAGCTCGCAAGCTCCTATCGAGTTTTCTCGAGCGAGTCGGGTATGTATCATTTACTAATCGAGCGGGCTTCTATAATAGCAAGCGGGTTTGTACGATATCGAGCTCGAGTCGAGTTCAACCGAGGGGGTATTGAATGGGTTGTCAAACGGACTGGTTTATTTACAGTCCTAATTAGGGGTGAAAAGGCGGTTGTGGTTAGTGGCTGAAACCACTATTAACCGCCTCCACTAACCGCTCCCGATTAGCTGTTAACCGCATCCGACTAACCACTTTTTTACTAACCGCTTTTGAAAACTAAAATTTTTCATTTTTGCTTGCCACAACTACTAGCTCATTTATGCTCAAACTTGGAAAATTTTTTAATTCTCGGCTTGCGAGTTGCCCTAGCTAGCCCACTCAATACAACAAGAGCATGGTTTCAAACAGGAAGGGTATGCTTAGGAGTGGGCAGATTAACCGTTACCGTTTAACCGGCCGTCTACCGGCTTCGACCGAACCAATATTAACCATAACCGTTTAACCGATATTCTTATCGGTTAAAAATTTTGTACCAAAATTCTTATTGGTCTGGTCCGATCCGGCTAACCATTTGTTATTGGTTAACCGTTTTAACCAATAAGAACCGTTATGGGGGAAGGTTGGTAACAAAACCAATCTAGTTCAGTTGGTATGGCACTAGAGCACAAGGCTTAGATCCTCGTGGTTGTGGGTTTGAGCCCCTATGGTTCTTTTTTTTTTTTCATCCTCCTCTCATGCAGCAGACTCTTTCTTCCTCTGTTTTTCTTTCTTTTCCTTCTCACCATTTCTTTTCCCAATTCCCACGCCCACGCCACATATTTCTTTTCTTTTTTTTCTTTTTTTCTTTTCCTTCTCACCATTGCAGGAGAATGGCTTTCTTCCCTTTTTTTTTTTTTTTTTTCTCTTTCTAGTTCTCCCAACATCCGCCCCCATTTGCTCTTACAGACCTCTCTTTTAGAATCAAAGATTCAATTCATGTAAGAGTTTTTGCCTTTTGGTGCTTGGAGGTTAGAGAAGTAGAGCACACTAAAGAATGTGAGATTTATAACCAGTTAACCAGTTTAACTGAACCGTTTAACCGTGTACCGTTATAACCGATAATTTCGGTTAAAATTCTTATCGGTTCGGTATCGGTTAAGAAACCGTTTAACCGAAAATTATCGGTTAATAACCGATAAGAGCCAAAATCGAACCGTTTTGACCAGTACCCACCCCTAGGTATGCTTCCTTTTTATAGAGGAGCAAAAGGAAGGCTTTTTGTATCCTAACCGATGTAGGACCTACTCCAAAGACTTTTTTTTCTTTTTCTTTTTTTCGTAGTGGAGGGCAATAAGGGCATAATTGGCCAATGGCCAGTGAATGGTGGAGCTAGAAATTACGCGGGAAGGGCTTTTTGTATTTTTGTATTTTTTTTTCATGTCTACAAGAGGGATAGGCGGATTCGAATTAATGACCTCTACTTTATTAGGCGTGGTCCTAGCCGATTGAGTTACTTCTTATAAACTTTTTTGTATTCTAATCTTTTTATATAAAAGCAAGGCTGGGAGGTTTTTACAAATCTTAGCTTATTGATAATCATTGGTTACAATTTAACAGTTATTACCTTCAAAAAATGTGGATAAATATGGTACTGCTAAGTGATAACCAGCAAAATTTCAAACTATTGAATTTCGAAACATGAAATGGGTTTAATCATGATGGTGGTGATCATGATTACTGAAATGGGTTTAATTTTATATATATATATATTCTAATCTTTTTATATAAAAGCAAGGCTGGGAGGTTTTTACAAATCTTAGCTTATTGATAATCATTGGTTACAATTTAACAGTTATTACCTTCAAAAAATGTGGATAAATATGGTACTGCTAAGTGATAACCAGCAAAATTTCAAACTATTGAATTTCGAAACATGAAATGGGTTTAATCATGATGGTGGTGATCATGATTACTGAAATGGGTTTAATTTTATATATATATATATATATATATATATATATATAAGTGATTAGCGATTATAAAAGCAGTTAGTTGTTCTAGATTTTCACCCCTAGCCCTAATTATAACTCTACTTTTTATCAAATTGTAGAAGCTTAATAGGAAACCACATCCTTTATTGACCAATAAAATAAAATAGCAAAAGGAACTGAGATTAAATAGCCTTGTATCTTAAATCCAATAGAATCATATGTGCCATGTCATGTAGGCCAAATAAAATTCTTACATTCTTTGAATTGGCCGAGATGACCAACATATTATTGGCCTAAATATGGTTTTTGGGTGCAATAAATCTAATCCATCCTTATTTTATTTTTATCATTATATCACAAAGTCAAATAACCTACTAGCACGACTCATGGCGATTGTAAGTCAATAAGACATCATAATCTCTTTCATGTGTCATAACTCAAGCAATTTGCTTAATCATGGTTCATAAATAATCAGGGTTTGCAAAATTTTCAAAAAAAAAAAAAATATGTCTCCGGAAAAATTACATTTTGCCTCCCTCCCCTCCCCTCTCTAAAACTATTACTTCATTTGCATTTATACTTCTAAACTTTGAGTTGCTACAACCCACCCCTACAAACTACTATTTTGTTATGAGTTGCATCCCGTGTGAGATGGAGAAGGATCCTCTCCATTTCAAATGAATTGGAGGGGATCCATTTAGTTATTTTTAGGGGGAATTTTTGTTAAAAAAATATAAAATGACAAAATTGCCCTCCTAAAAGTAACTAAATGAATTCCCTCAATTTCATTTGAAATGGAAATGATCCTTGTCTGTGTGAGATAGGGTTGTTATTGTAAGAACACATAATATAAAGCGGAATAATAAGAAATAACGGAAATAAACACAAAGATTAATTATTTAAGGTGGTTCGATATATAGCATACATCTACACATTAAAGCCTTAAAAAGCTACATACTTCCTTGATTGATTTGAGAGTTATATAAGCAGCTTATTTATATACGCCAATAACCAAAAGCATCTCCACACTTAAGCAATGTGAGTTATTGGTAAGGGTGTAAAAAAAAAAAAGGAAAATCGGTTTTGAAACCGGGCAACCGAGAAACCGGTAATCAGGGTGCCCGATTCTGGTTACCAGTTTTGGGGTTTATATATATATATATATATTCGAATTTAGCATATTTATTATTATTTTTTTACTCTAGGGTTCACCAAAATCGTAAAACCACTTCTATATTTTCGAATTTAGTATATTTATTAATATCTTTAAATTTTTTTTAAAAAAAAAAAATTGGCACAAAATGGTTAAATTAAGCCTAAAAATTAGGCCCAATACCTAAAATTAAATTAAATTTAAAAAAAAAAAAAAAAAAACGGTTACCCGATCCGGATAACTGGGTAGCAACCAGAACCGGCCAGTTATTATATAACCGGTTAACCAGGTACCCGATTCCGGTTTTCAAAAATAAAAAATCGGGTACCCCGATTCCGGTTCCCAATTTTGACCAATAACAGGGACTGAGTTTTATTGTAGTACACTAGTACCCCAGAATTTTCAAAGTTATTTAAATAGATTATTATGATGATGATGTTATTTTGATATTCATTTTAGCCTATGATTTTAATTATTGAGAAATTTATGGGATTACAGATAGTGGTAATTAGAAAATGGTAATTGGTGAAATAATAGGATAGTAAATGGTAAGAAGAATTGTACTGGTAGGTAGAATAGTAAGGGAAGGTAGAATAGTCAATGGTAGGTATAATAGTATTGGTAGAAGGAGGGTAGAATTGTAGATGGGTAAAGGTAGATATAATAGAGTTGGTAGATGAAATGGTGAAATGATGGTAGAATTGTAGATGGATAAATATAGGTATAATAATATTGGTAGATGGAATAGTAAAATGAGGGTAGAATTGTAGATGGATAAATGTAGGTATAATAATGTTGGTAGATGAAATAGTAAAATGGAAGGTAGAATAGTATTCGGTTTTTTCCTATAAATAGAGTTCTTCCTCTTCACAAATTTCACCACTCCTCTCCCTTCTCTTCCACATATTCTTCCTTCTTTTATTTTCTACTCGATCTTTCTTCTTTCTGAAAGTGTTTACACGAAACAGAGAGAGAAAGGGCGAGACAAAGCATTGCAAGAAAGAAAGAACACGAGAGAGAATGGACTTGAGAAATTAGTTTCAAAAGATATACTAATGGTGTTAGTCAGATTGGAGCAACTAAATCCTTTAGACCACTTTTTTAGCTTCAGTCTAGAAGTAAGTAAATTCACTACCCCTTCTAAAATTACTTCATGTCATGCTACTTATTCATTCTTGTATCAAACTGTAAATGATTATTTTATTTACTTGTCATGAAGCTATGTTGCATGCATGAAAGATTTATAAAAGAATTCTTTAGAAAGCTTCTATTTCTTTAAACACTTTCTAAGTACAACAAGTTTATATTTGTTTCCATTTTTAAGAAAAGAAAGTTGAGAAATGATGATGATTATAAGAAAGAAGAATGATAATAAACCCTCCTACATGTTGCCCTAAGATGCGTCAAAAGAAGTACAAAGAGAAGTACAAGAAATGAGTTAAATGTTCATGAAATGAGGGCACATGTATGGAGAAGAGTATTTTTTACCCCAAGATAAGTAAGGATGAGAGGAGTTCGGTACCAACACTCGGATGGAGGCGAAACCACTGAAGGAGGCTATGCCAGAAGGTGGTATTCCATAACATGACCGTTGAGTGCACCAAGAAAAAGAGTTAATTGACGGTCGGGCATGGCTGAGGCCACAGTTCAGTGCCATGGTCACAAGGACCCCATCCCTCGTACACAGAGGTAATAGTGTACATGGGCCATAATATGAGAAAATGATAATATAATTTCAACGATGATATACTATAATGATTTACAACGATGATATACTATGATGATTTACAATAATGATTTACGATGATGATTTATAATGATGCATTATGATGATGATTTATAAAGATGATTTATGATGATGATCTATTACTAGATGTAATAGTACATATATGCTAAGGGAGATGCAACCGTACATACATGTATTATTATGGCTGGAGGTATATTTATTTGTGAAAACGATTTTCAAAACTGAGAACAAGGAATAAAATTATTTTATGGTTGTGGATTTTACTTGCTGGGCCCCCTTTGGGCCCATTCAGTTTTCTTTCTTGTTTTCAGGTAGAAAGGACGCTGGAATAGGAGGCCGGAATGGGGGCTGGAATAATTATTAACTTTCAAAGTCTTTTCATATCAGTTATTGTAAGGGAAATTATATCTAAAATCCTTAGGTAAATGCGCTTTTATTAAAAACTCCCTGGGTATTTTTTTTTGAAAATTTAGTCTCTGGGTCACTCGAAACTACTAGAAAACTTCCTACCGTCAATTTTTGTTAACTTCCGTTAGTCTACTCAAAACTCACCGTTTTATCTGATTAAAATATTATTTTTTATTAATTTAATTTAAAAAATTCAATCTTAAAAAAAAAAAAAAAAAAAAAATAAAATTGAAGGGTGGTCAGGGGTGGCGGTGCCACCCCC
>NC_081541.1:42170923-42208191 GCF_901000735.1 Corylus avellana
TTAAATTAAATTAATAAAAAATAATATTTTAATCAGATAAAACGGTGAGTTTTGAGTAGACTAACGGAAGTTAACAAAAATTGAACCCTTACACTGAAACTAATTAAAGTTTGGTCATAGATAGGACTTGATTATAAGATTTAACTGAAGTTTGGTCATAGAACGTCATGTCAGACGGTGGTGCTCAACCCACCAATTTAATGCTTGGGGTTTTGCTCGCGGTGGCCACCATGCTTGCCTTCATGGACTAGCTTCGGGAGAAGCACCTTTGTTGTGTTTTTAAGGCTTCCTTTTTAGCATGTTTAGAAGATAGGATTTGAACCTATCATGCAAGTCATATCCAGTTCCTAAATTAATGTAATTTTTTCTTTAGAGGTTTTGTTGAACTTTTGTGATTTTTGATGGTGACATCTTATGAATGAATAAATTTAAGGTGCTTAATATTAGTGAGTGGCATAATAGGAAAAAATGATTCTCTCTCTCTCTCTCTCTCTCTATATATATATATATATATATATATATATATATCCTTTCAATTTAGAGTTTGTTGTCAATTTGATCCCATAAATTTGTGGGGGAAATCATATTTTCTTTACATAAACTACCAACCTTGATTTACTTATCCCTAAATTTTAACTCGGTACAATTCAGACTCTATTTTGAAGTTTCAATATCATTTTGCCTCCTCCATCCACATTATTTGTTAAGTTGGACAAAAAAAATATGTTAAATGACTGAATCACTCATTTAAGTGGAAAAAAAAATATATCTAAAATTGCACCAATCGCTCTTTTCAAGAAACAAAATAGTCAAGTATCGAATCCGAATTAAAGCTCTCAGTAATTTTCCTTTCAATATAAACAACTAAATTATTTCCAAAAAATTTATTCTCCGTTTTGTTGTGAAGTCTTGTTTTAACAACTTTCATAGCTGAAAATGGTCATTCGATAGTCGTTATGCTGTAAACACTAGAATAGAAAAGTCAAAACATGGCAAATCAATCTATTAATAAGATATATTTTTGATTTTTCAGTCTCTACCATTTCTCAACATAATTCAACGATGGAAGACAAAATTTTCAATTTTGGATGATTAAGCACATCAAGTTCAAAATTCTTCAATTGAAATCTCAAATTAATTTTTTTCTACTCAAAAAAATCAAAAGGATAATACTTTTCCGCAAGACAACATATATCGTCTATTGAAAAACATTTATAAGCATCTTTTGAATCCAATGCTAAGCTAAGTATCAAAAGTTTTATCACCCTTTCACCAAACCTACTATTAAGCTCTTGCAATTGAAAGCCTATGGTAGCTTTGATGATGACATCAACCTTTAATATAACAAGCACTTAAATATGAATGTCAATTTCAAGTTGTTCGAAAAAATAGATTACATTTTCAAGCAAATTATCTCAGCAATCCTCTCTAAACTTTTTGATAAGTTCTTTTGCAAACTAAATGAATAGTATTCAAATTGTCTAGAGGTTTTTGTTGCAAAGCTTTGACAAAGAACATAGATAATACCCACGATTAAAAAAGAAAGGAAATATTATGGTCACACAGGTGGGGGATTAATCATTAAAAATTAAGAAACTTGTTTTTAAAACAAGTCACTCTAAGTATGAAACGAGAAATTTTTTAGAACCTTCGTGTGAAAACACATCTAAGAACCATTAGCATGACCAATTCAAAAGTTCCTAAAAAAAAAAAAAAAATTAGAACTTTTGGCCATGCATGGCTAGAAGATGGCCCCTTCCGGCCGAGTAATGTTAGAAGTATCTCTCTTATGTCACTCTAAGAATGATGTGGCTTCTAAAATCACCATTGAGTTTGTGATTGATCATTATTAAATTTTGATCAAACGATGATTTTAAAAGTCGCCTCATTCTTAAAGTAACATAAGAGTGACTTCTAGAATTACTCATTCTAACCTCCAAAACGCTTTGTCACTGGGCGCCGGCCACCACCCCCGCCCTCCCCCAATCGACTGGTGCACCCATGAATGCCACCATGCATCCTTTGGATGAACCCTAAAGTCAAGAATGTCAGCCGGCCATGAGAGTGAGATCTTTCCATATTTATGGACTCGCCATGTTTCTATCTTGGTGGAAAAATGGATATGGAATATTGCTCGGCATGCAGCCACGTCGGCCCACCACCAACTATTGGATTTTACAGCCTATATTCAACGAGCATTGCGCTCACAACTCACAAGTCTGCGCCAATCGGCATTGACTTTGAAATTAAGTTGTGTTTTTTTTTTTTATGAATTTGTGAAGCGTAGTTAATGGGGATGGCCTTAAAATATTTGTTAGTTTATTTGTGTGTAGTTGTAAATCATTGTCTCCTTTGCATATTCTTATATGGAGAAGGTGGGAGTGGGGTGGGGTGGGTTGGTTTTGCATGTTATCAAAACCATTGAACAATTTCCCCTCTCCCACATTGAATAAGAATAAAACCATTGAACAAACAAACTCTATGACCAATTCATATATATATATATATATATATACTATGAATATGGAACTATTGTTCAACGCTATGAATATGGAACTATTGTTCAGCGTTTGTTTGTTTGTTTTTGTTTTTGTTTTTGGATTTTTTTTTTGCATTTAAGGCTTTGTTTGTTTCAACTTAAAATGTTTTTTGTTGGAAATATTTTTAGCGAAACTATTTTTGAGTCTGAAAACATTTTTCAGAGTTCGGCTCGTACGAGAAATTTGCAACGGTAATGACTTTACAGCATTTGTCTCTTACAGAAAATACGGGATGACAATGGTGGTGGCAGGCTGGCAACAGCTCCAACAACTACTCCGACAACTTTGGCGGTGAGCTAGCAAGAGGTAGTGCATGTGAATCTGTCGGGTATTGTGAGTCGAGAAGGATAAGTTCAAATTTGAAAAATGATTTATGATTTTAAAAACTATCAATCATTTTACGAGAATTAAAAAAAAAAAAAAAAAAAAAAAATTACCATAATTTTCTGTAATACCAAATACCAAACAAATAAGAAAAATGTTTTTCGTTTACATTGAAACAAACGGAATGTAAGTGCTAAATTATTGAGTAATGTTAAGGACCATCTTTTTATCTTCTTTTTATTCTCCTAAAGTTGATATGCCTTTCAAAATCATCATTAGATCAAAATTTAAGTATGATTCATCTAAAATTTAATGATAATTTTAAAAGCCACATTATTTGTCTTCATTTGCCTTCGGAGCGTTTGATCTTGAATCTTGAAAACCCTTTTACTTATTATCCTTTTTTTTCTTTGGAAAAAAAAAAAAAAAAATCCCCCATGAAATGAAATGATTCTATGAGAAAAGTCTTGCTATCTTTTCCTAACTAATACTGTATTCAATTATGTAAGGACGAGGAATAGTGGGATCGTGCAAAGTAATCTTTCTCGTAAAGATGCTCCTCTACGGCTCTACATGTGGATTAGGTGGAAATAATTAAAAAAAGATATCTAAACAATTAAAGATGCGTTGAAAATACATATGATGTGTGGAAGGTTCTCTGGCATTATTCCCTTCAAACTCATCAGCTTGCTTTTAGCTTTCTTTACCGTGTTTACTCGGCTAGCTTACTCATATTTGAGGCCATAAATCCTTTCATCTGATTTCAAGAGTATTATTGGACACCTTTATTTGTGTTATAAATGGAAAACATTGTTCTAAGAGGTAACTCAATCGGTTGGGACCATGTCTAATGAAGCGGATGTCACTAGTTCGAATCTTTATTTCCCTTCTTTTGCGGATATGTCAAAAAAAAAAAAAAAAAAAAAGATGAAAAACATTTAAATCATTTCCACGTGGACAACATGTTACAGGAACCCTGATCTAATTTTAAGGCTAATTTAAGGGTTGATGAACACAGTCATGTCAACCGAGTGAGATGGGTGTGTAGTATATAGTATTAATTAATACTCTTTTCTTATTTTTTGCTACTGAGTAATGCTACATACCAACTTTATGAGATATTTTTTAGATGTCTTTTTTTTTCTTTCTTTTTTGACATGTCTGCACAAGGAAAAGAAAATGGGGAATTCGAATTCGAATTCGAATTACTGACCTTCGTTTTATGAGCCATGGCTCCCAGCTGATTGAACTATCCCGTGAAAACATATTTGTAGTATGTATATGGTATATATGTAGCATTATTACCTCCTATCTCACCCTTATCTCAATGGACTAATGTAGCAATGCCCAGCACAATTGAATCAACCCTTTTGCTTACGCCATTGTCTCATCAACCCAATAGGGTGGGGGTGGAATAGGGGCCGGTGTGTAATAGGTAGCATTTTTCTTTTGCTACTAGCTAGGAAAATATAGGTGTCCAATAAAAACAGTTTTTTTTTTTTTTCAAAACATCTCATATTGCTGAAGTAATTGAACCTTTGATCATCTAATTCAATGATGAGAAGGTGGAAATCAAAATTTATAAACAGAATAAATTGAAAACATTGAATTGGAGGAAATGAATCATCCTAAACTTTCTTGAAGCCAATACGCCACAAGCTTAAGCCAGAAATCTCTATTCCCATTTTAGTCGGCTTTTTTTTTTTTTTTTTTTTTTTTTTTGTATATCTCTATGTGTATGAGAGAGAGAGAGAGAGAGAGAGAGAGATCCATGCATTAGGTGGAGAGACAAATAATTAGACAAGCAGATGGAACAACTAAAGTAAGTAAATAATATAATCGAAGTTGTTGTTGAAGACAGAAGTTGGTAACATAACTAATACATATGTTGTTGTATGACTTTTCATTTTCTATAAATAAATTCTTCTGAAGCCCCCAGCAAAGCCAAAACATCATATATTCCCAGGAACTCTCCCATCCTCCCTGTAAACCCTCTGCAACCAACCTCCATTTCTAAGCAACCAGTCGATAAGGATTTCAAACATGGCCATGCAAATTACGCTTCTGATTCTCATGCTGGCCACGCCGGTTGCCTACGGAGTGCAGCACATTGTTGGCGGCAGCACCGGCTGGAATCAAGCAGGAGATTACGTCACCTGGGCTGCCGGTGAAAAATTTGTTGTTGGTGACACTCTTTGTAAGTTTTTTTCTTCTTCTTATTATTATGTCGATATATCATTCTTTGTCTTGGTTAACATTAATCCTGCTCCCGTTGGGCTTTGTTTGACCAAATTAAAATTAAATTCAGAAATAATCTATGCGTGCATAGATTGATCAAAGCAGCTTGACATGGAAAGGGGCAAAATATCAAAAGTAGCATTTGTGTTACTATTCAAACGTCGTCTTTCACACATGAATAGTAACACTATTTAATGAATATTGAAGTTTGAACAGTAAAACGCCACATTTTAGTGACGTTTTTCAGTCCTCAAGAGGTAACTCAATCGGCTGGGACCACGCCTAATGAAGCGGAGGTCACTAGTTCAAATCCTCATCCTCCCTCTTGTGTGGACATGTCAAAAAATAAAAAAAATAGTAACGTTTTTCAAAAACTCTACTATCTCAAACGTCACTAATTGTGCTTCTTTTTTGTAGCCGGAGTTATTGGCATTAGAGTAATTTGAGTTATATATATATATATATATAGTGAGCTTACGGTAGGCTCGACTATGGTTATATAGTTTTTTTTTTTTTACTTATTCTGATATCATGATAAATTGTCAGTTATTTCAAAAATTTAAATTGATAGAAAATTATAAATTTAATCATTTCATTTATATCTCCTGCATCCATATTTCTCGAATAACATTTGATGTAAAGGACCAAGTTTTTGTCAGTTCTTTCTTCCATTCAAAATTTTTCAAACAATAGAAGATCAATCGATGGCCTTAACCCATGCCTAAGTGAATACTTTCTCCCCAAAAGCTTTTTGATCTCCTAGACCACTACTATACCAAGAAGTTACTAGTAGCAGTTTCTTTTAGATTTTTCTTAAATTTAGAGAATCAAACTAATTTTTACTTTCTATTCAAATAAACTCCACAATAATCAAGCTAGCGTTGTTACAACTAAGTACATATCCAATTCATGTTAGGCAAGCCAATAGGGCCCGACCATAACTTTTAGACCCTATGATAACTTTTAGACTAGCCTGGGCACAAGGCAGCTCTCTACCTGCTCTACCTCTTGGTACCCTCTACAGGGAAAATTATTTGATGTCACTAGCTATAAATTAAATATTAATTTAAGATAAATGGCGGCGATTTAATATGTTATCATAATAAAGATACTAAATTCGAACTTTGTTTTCGTCTTTCACCTTACTTGTTCAGAAAAATATTAAAATATTAATTAAATAATTCGTTACGGGTCGATGACCACTTTGGAGCCAGCACACCCAAGAATTATTCTAATACCATATTATAATAAGAAATATTACTTTTTCCAACTACTCTATGATTTTATAAATGGGATAGATATTGTCATTATTGAGTTATCATCGTTTTCATGGACCAACCCATTGAACACATGGCTCAGTAAGTCCCCTTTTTTCTGGCTCAACCTCCATAATTTGATAATTAAGCATAATTAACTCACCAAAGCTCTTCTTCAATACAGTGTTCACCTACGACAGTAGCCACAAAGTGGATGTTGTGAGCCAGGCTGACTACACCGCTTGCAACTCTGGCAATGCCATCAACTCCTACCAAGACGGAAACACAACAGTCGCCCTCTCCACGGCTGGCTCAATGTACTTCATATGTCCAACCGCCGGCCACTGCAGCGGGGGGATGAAGCTAGCGGTCACTGTCACTGCCGCAAATCCACCCAGTACCTCTCCCACAACCCCGTCGCCTCCAGGCACTCCTCCGACCACCACCACCCCGTCGCCTCCAGGCACTACCACCTCACCGCCACCGCCACCACGGTCTAATGGAGCAGCTAGCATTTATTGTAACATGATGTTCGGGTTCTCAGTCGTGCTAGGGACCATGTTTGCATTCATGGGCTAGGCGAGAGGCAGTGCTTACATATATATTCACGTAATGTTTCTGTTTGTTTGTTGAATTATGTGAATCATTATTGAATGGGGGATGTAGAGATTTTCTGTCAATATGATATTATGACTGAATAATATGTTCTTTTGACTTTATTTACTTGCGAGTACCATCCATCTTGTATAATTTACTCAAAATATCACACATTTCTAATCTAATACTATGCTAGAGAGCTACAAACTGCCCATGTGAAGACTTACTGAGATGGAATTGAAATTTTGTTCAATCAGCTGGAACTGTATGTTCTAAAAACAATAAACTGTAGGATGATCCTATAAACAGAGTCAATCTCAAGTCAAGCTTCACCAACTTACTGATCATAGAGCCAATCAAACTGGATAATACTACCAAGAAGAAGCAAATAATGTATTCTTTCCTACTATATATATATTCATGCCCTCCATTTTCTGGTCAATTCAACTCCCAAGTATATGTAACAGGTTTTGAAGATTCACAGTGACTTACCCTTCTTGATTCTAGATAATACCCAGGCATTTATTACTAAAATACAATTCAAAACTTTTTGCAAGTGAAAATCTTACTTGGGGAGTGGATCAGACCACCTTCTCTTTACCTCTGATTTCGATCGAACCTCCTTGAGCTTCCCATCCACTCCATAATCTCTCTCCATAACCAGATTTATTCCTTCATCTGCGTACCACCCAACTCCTATACAAAGGATGCCATCCTTTTTTATGTCGACATAGCACGTGACGCCACCTGGAAGCCAAAGCATTGTCACATCCTGCATGTCTAACATCTCTTCCTCTCCAAAGTAGACTGGGTTTTCCGGCAAGCCCCTCTTCTTTAAAGTTTCAGTACAGAGGTAGACATAGGGGGTGCCATTACTTTCATCCACGACCATCTCCTCCTCGCCAAACACCGGAGTAGCACTAACCTCAAACACCTTCCAGGAGCCAGTCAACTCTGATGGTTGGATACGCCTCCGCTGAGAAAATGGCTTCAAATCAAACTCCAGATCACTGTTTTAAAATTTGTTATTTTTATGAGAGAAGCAGAGGGTAGAAAATGAATACAGCAAGTAATACTCTAAATGCCGAACCTATAAAAATTAGGAAAAGAAGCACCTAGACAAAATAATGGCTTCTTGGGCTAATTTTAGAAAGAATATGACAAAGTATGGCAGCGATTTAGAGCACTTGAATGTAGGACATGTCAAAGCTGCCATTTTCTTTGAAGTAATACTGAACATATAGATGAAGCATGTATGGCAAGATAGCGTTGCTGTGAACTTAATCAAATTGACTAAGGTGAACATCCATATAATTTATCTTCAAGGCTTTATTCTTTCCCCATTATCCATAGTTGTTGAAATCATATCGAAATTAAAAAATAAATAATTAATTAAATTAAATTAAAAAAAAAAAAGAGAAAGTTGCATATCTTCCACCAAACTGCAATTTAAGTCTACATTATACCAGAATGGTATTAGTTGCAACAATAATGGAGATGGGTATCTGTTGATTTAATATATTAAATAACCACAAAATTTGCATATTATAAATATTTGTAGTTGAACCATGAGATTTTTTTATTTGTAGTCTTCTTCAACTATATGTAATATTCTCGCCCGCACATTGTGCTAAGCAATTAAAGATTTTAGGTCCAGAAAACGTTGTTGCTTTCTGATAATTGGATGATGGAAAATATACTAGAACAATAAGCATTGCAAACTGCAAAAAAATAAAGCATAAGGATACCTTTGGTCAGGAAGACTAGCAGGACTGACCCACTCTTCTTCATATATGGCTACCCTCATTATCTGAATGTCCGAACCGCTATTATTGAATTCTATAGTATGGATGATCCGGAGTCTTTTGTGGCAACCTTTTACCAAACACTAAGCAAGGAAAGTCAAGAAACTCAATTTACATGAAATAGTAAAAAAAAAAAAAATACTCATATTCCTCCAGTTTCCAAATGATTCATTACATAATAAAATAGTTGAAGAAATGGAATAATTAGATAAGTATGTTAGGAACCATATTAACATTTTCTTGAAGTAGCTTCGCAATATTTGGAAGCAAAAAAACAATAAATATTTTATGAAATAAAGAGACAACTAGTGTACCAATAACTTAACGATAAACAGAATAATGCACCATAAAAGTAACAATATGGTCAAATCCCAAGATACGGAGAAAATGCTTTTTAATGAAGGAAAGAATGAACTTCTTCTGAAATTAAAAAAATAAAATAAAATAAAAATAGCACTACCACAACTGGGTTACTGCTACACAAAAACCATCATTACTGTATCACCTCAAAAACAACCACCACCATCATTCTAGGCATCAGCTACCTAAACTAGTAAAGTATATTGGATTCCACTAAACCTAGGGTCAAATCTCAAATCTCATTATCTCAATTTGTAAACCTGGTTTTCACAAACATAAAGAAAAACTCTCTCTCGTGTCGATCAAAAGATTTCAGTTAAGCTTTTCGAGCATTATAGACACCATGGCACTTGCTAAAGATGATGCTCAAGCTTGAATAATGAAATTGATGCATTTCAATCAGTGAAGTCTAAGGACCTTAATTGATGGTGGTAATGTCAAGGAGACAGATGCATCAACCAATCAACAAAATGATGTGGTTTAGGTTTTTATCATGACAATCATCTAGCTAGGAGAGACAACAAAAGGTCACCATGGGTGGCAACATAGTTACTGGTAGCGGCAGTATCATTATCAGTAGCTCGTGCTTGTTGGGGCAAAGGCAAGGCGGGTTTGGTGGAAGGATAAAGTAATGAAGGCATGAAGAAGGATCCACTCATGGGTACAAAGTAAGATGTCAGATTGATTTACTGGCTGAAGAGAATGGGCTAGGTAAGTGGTACAGTACTTACTAAACAGAACAAATGGGAAATTAAACTTTGCCCACTTGTGATATGGGATAAGTTCGACTAGTAACCTGCAGTTTAAAAATTGACACTTTTCGAATCTTCCTTTATGTTAAACATAGGTGCACTAGCTAAGAATGTACTGAGTTGAAAACGATCAATAACTGTCATGCTAAACTCACTTGTTCAAACTTGAAAGTTGGAGAAAGGTAATACTTGGAATCATCTTCACTGATTGGAATATCAATGGGACCCCTAGAATAAGATCCATCCTGCAAATCAACTAATTAGATTATCATCTGCTTTTGCACTATTTAGACAAATGCTGCAATAATTTCTGAAAGTCCAGAAGCCTAAACAATTACTAACATCATTATTATCACTTTCTCCTAGTTCTGAATTACTCATTTAGTCATCAAAAGGTGGACAGGGGTAATCCATACCTCAAAGAAAACAAGACCGGGTTCATTTCCCATGACATCTTCTTCCATTACATCACTTGTTTTAAGGTCAAAAGACTCGAATTTGGGCAAAATATGACTTGGTACACTATCATCAGCTATAACCTTTATGGGTAAAGATGCATCTTTAACTTTGTGCTCTTCCTTACTTCTATTACTGTCGCCTATATTCGGTAGTATTTCACCGTAAGGATTCAAAGTCACCCAATTTATCTTCCTCTGGATTTGAGATGTCTGCCCTCCAGAAGGGGATGGCACAGCCTCAATGCGGGAAAGAGTATAGCAATCATATAAATTTTCATGCCTGTTTCCAATATCAATTGGTTCCATTTCTCCAGTGATGGGTGAAAATACAGCTCCCACCCCCTTCCATATCCCACTCACACTACTAGCAAATGTATTCCATGCTGGTCTTATCACAGGTTCCTGAAAGAAGAAACCACCCTTGACATTAGATTATACACTCCAAAATGCCAAAAGAAGTAGTTAGTCAACATTATTCATAAAAAATCATGTACTTACTGAATATAAGAATTATAGTACTGCCAAAAAAAATCATCAAATAAAAAAAATAAAAAAAAAATAAAGAGCACTATAACTTCCAGTAACCCCCAATAATCAAGAACTTATTCTATTTAATTCAACACGTATCTATGTTCTCATCATTTATCCCAATTTATTTATTTATATCAAGATCCAAAACATAAATTCAAAACTGTAGTTTCCTCTTTCTTTTCCTCAGTTTTAAAATTCAGGAATTTAACTTCTATACTTTCTCTTCCTCACTTTTCTCAAAAACCAATCAAAGGAAGTAGTACTTTACATCAAATTTTCTACAATTTCGCTTTGCTATCTCCCATGTCAGTGTGCGTATTTCACTGTAGGGCTTGGATACCGCCCTGTGAGGGCCCATCCACTAGAAAGCTCAGCTAACCATCAGAAATATGAAGAATCACGGGTTATTAAGGACCCAACAGCCTAACTGTTCAACGGCCATAGCCCTGCCAGTTACCACGATCTGAGTGCACCTTCACAAAAGGGATGTCACCAAGCAGACCATTCTCCCTCCGCTAGCTCAGTTAACTAAACGCTCACGCTATGCTACCCCTCTTAACAGATTGAGGGAAGGAATCTTCTGGTCAAGTAATAACTTCTTGACGGGAGTCCCTCAAACCTTAAGGGGTCATCGGCCTATATAGACCTATATAAGGAGCTAAGGTGAACTTTACAGGTATGCAAACTGACTCATAGCAAAACTTTGCCAAAAACCCTTTGACCGTACTACTAACTTGGGTGTTGGAGTGGCTTAGTGAACCTTCTAACTCTCTCTCTCTCTCTTGCAGAACTCCTCCCAGAAAGGCGGTCTGTACATCCTAGCAGCAACACTGACAAACACATTCATATTGTACTAAATGTTCAAAAACAATAAAGCACCTAAATTCACCAAAACATTCCCATAAAAACCAAAAATTGACAGCCATATCAACTGCCCAAACCCCAATTCCCAAAGAAAAGCATTCCATAACCCCATAACATAAATTCAAGAAAAACGACAGCACCTGAGTTTGTAGCACAGTCTCATCCTCCATTAGCATAGCACCAGAGACGATGACTCTACCACCACCAGGCTTAGTTTTCTTCCTCCTGACAACTCTGCTCCCCCTTGGGCTTCTTCCACCGGTTCTCTCTTTCTCCTTTTGAGCGACCTCGTTGTCCACGCTCCACACATTTTCCTTCTTTCCCTTCACAACCCTCTTGGGACTGGCGGCTCTGTTGTCGTGGCGGCGGTGGGGTTTGCCGGCCTGGGTGATTATCAGGCTTCTGGGGCTTCTCGGGTTTGGCAGATTGGTGGAAAACAGGGTTTGTGTCGATGAAATTGTGTGGTGGAACGCTAGGTGGTGGCAGTGGGTGGTGGTGGTGGACGTTTTGAAGAGATGGAGGTTTGGTGATTGCATTGAGATTCTGTTGGGGCGGAGGTGGGGAGCGAGAGAGATCAAGTTTTAAGCCAAAATAACGAAAATGCTTGCCTGTATATATATTTGGGATGACATATTTTTTTTTTTTTTTTTTTTTTTTGGCTAGTATGGATGTAAAATGTTTAGTTTATACAGAACTCAGAGCCATTGCAAATTTACCGTTGAATTTGTGAGACTATATTTACGTCCGACAGATTTAATAGTAAGTTTATTAAAAAATTAACAAAAATATGTAAGATATAGAATTTACCGTTGAATTTGTGAGACTATATTTACGTCCGACAGATTTAATGGTAAGTTTATTAAAAAATTAACAAAAATATGTAAGATATAGATGTGGAACACTTCTCATTTTAGTAAATGTCTTACTCCCGCACACTCTTGAGTGGATACGTGACGTTATATTTTAAAAGTGAATGCATATAACATTTCTCAATAACTTCCTCCTGCGACCCCTTTAAAAATTCAAGTGCCAATACTTTACAAACTCACCCACAATTAGAGATGACGCTTATAACTTAATTTTATGTTAGATTCATGTCGGATTCACATTTTGTGTCAATCGATAGTCTAGGGCTGACAAAACATGTTAGCGTGTTAGGTTCATGTCAACCCAATTATGCCAAACTTAAACACGACACGTTTTCTTAACGGGTAACACGACACGTGTAACCCGTTTAGATAAACATGTCGTATCGGGTTGACACGACACAACCTATGAACACGTTTAATTTAGATGTTAATAGGTTCCAACCAACATGCCCCCGCCCGTGAACACATTTAAAGTCATTTTAATTTTTATAGCCAAACCAAAATGGCAAAATCCTAGCAACCAAGCAAAATCAAATAAAAATAAAAATATATATGGGTCAAACGTGTCAACCTGTAGGTTTGCGGGTTGACACGACCCGACACGTTTACTAAACATGTCATAAATAGGTGACTCGTTTACGACCCAAACCCGTTTAACCTAAACACTAACCCTAAAAGTACGTGTCGTGTTTATGTCGAGTTCGTGTGTCGCGGGTTAAATTGCCGATCCTACCCAATTGAAAATGGGTCTACCCCAAGAGCTAGACTTAACCAAATTCCTTGAGCTGACAATGCCCAACATGATATCATGAAGTTTTGGCCCAAAACTAATGGGTGCTCAAGTCAATTTGGCAGGCCTGTTGTTCGACTCTCAGCCTTTCCTCAGCCTGGCCTCAATTAAACTCTTTTTGGGTCTGCACTTTGGACTGGACAACCAAGGAACTTTTGTTCCATCTGAAATCCAACAAGAATCAGAATTGGAACAAATTTACGGGTGGGTTTAGATTTGAGGTCTCAAAACGTGCGATTTGGTAATGTAATTTTTAAAAATAAATTAAACATTTAGTAAAATTACAGTTTAGTCTTTAAAATTATACATCTTTGAAAACACACTTATTGGCTACGATTTGCAAATGTAAATCTATCATTTAAAAAAAAAAACAAACACTCTAAAACAATACGCTTTTAACGTATGAAATTACAAAACCAAACGGACTCTATACGGACAAGCATCATTGCCAAACTGGTGGTGGTGGTGATGACTCCCACTCCATTTACTCTCTCATTGCTGCCACTCTGCTAGACAACTAGAGCCACATGCCCCCACCCTTTATTTTTTTATCCTTGATGAATTAGAGGAAAAGGTGACACTTCTATTTTGCAACTTAGAAAGCACATGCCTCTTGGTCACTAATATTGGAAACAATCAAAGGCAATAAAGCTATCATGACATAAAAGGTGTTTCAATTCATTGGTTGAATTAAACCTAAGTAATACACTTTTATGTAACACCTAAAACCCACCTTTGGAATCCTACTAGAAGTCAGCTAGCTCTTCTATCCTTTAAGAGGAAAAATAAAATAAAAGAAAAAGAAAAAAGAAAAAAGAAAAAGAATGCTTATCTAATATTCTTATCTAGAACTTTTGTCTCCCTCAAACTTTATACATAGCTACTCTAAAGAGATTATAGTGCCTGGAATTTAAATAAAGGAAGGGGAAAAAAAGAGCAAGAGCAAGGACTTTTGTTGCCCCAACTTTATAATATAATGGTTCTACTTTTTTCCTTTTTTTGCTGACCAGGTGATTGGGGCATTCTAAGCAGCACAGTGACTCTTTTATTTTTAAGTCCAATTCAGTATATTAAACTCTCATTTATTCTTAGTACATGTGAACATTTTTAAAAAAAAAAAATCCGAGCCTATAATTAGTTCATGTGATTTACCTAATTTACAAGTAGCTCTCTGTAATATTAAAATGAACTCAAATGTCCTTGAAGTATGTCAAAAAATTACTTTACTCCTTAAAGTCAAATTCGATCCACTAATTTAACAGATTTCGTTAATGTGACACTTACTAAAATAAGATACCTATCACAATTTTATTGGTTTTAAGGTTTCATGCTATCGGAATCTGTTAAGTTTTTAATATTACAAAGAGCTAGTTGCAAATCAGATAAACTACGTGATTATGCATTTTTCCTAGCCTCTAATTTAAGGTTTGATGAATTAGTAGAAAAGTGTATTTAAAAAAATAAAAATAAAGAAAAAAGGAAAAAAAAAAAAAAAAATAGGGGAAAAACTTCAGTTGAACCCTCTAAACTTCTACGCGATTTGACAAACCTCTCTCCCCAAAACTTTCAAATCTCTCACTTTAGACCTCTGAACTTTCAATTGCTCTCAATGTGAACCCCTCCGTCAGATTTTAAACGTTACATGATATTTATACTCCTGACTTATGTATAAAATTTCAACTTTACTCTTAATTTCAAAACGTTTTTTATTTAAAAAAAAAACAAAAATTATGGATATTTTAGTCTTTTTTTAGTATTTTTAACGGCTAAAATTGACGTAAGGGTCCACATTGAGAGCAATTGAAAGTTCAAGGTCCAAATTGAGATATTTAAAAGTTTAAGGTGAGCTTGCCAAATCGCATGAAAGTTCAAGAAACTAAAGTAAAGTGTCCCCTAAAAAAGAAAATTAAAAAATTAAAAAAAAAAAAAGAAAAAAGAAAAAGAAAGGTCTATATTCTTACAAGTGGCAATGGGTACCGTTTCATCCATGGTTATCTTGAATTGGTGGATAAGACATTTAATTTGTAAAGTACAAAATAAGGTAAGGCTAGACCAACATTGTTATTTGTTAAAATTGGACAGCTCAAAAAGTTGATGGATATATTTCAGTTACTGGTCTTCTCCTATACCTAACAAGATATTTCATAATTAAAAAATAGGGGAACAACTTTTTGTTGGAGTCTTGGAGACTCCATTGCACAAGGAAAGTTTTGGTCCTCTCCTTTAACAAAAATCAAAGCTTATCTCCCCCCACTTGCATTATGTTGCCTTTTTTAGTGGTTAGGCCGGCTTAATAGGTAGCTAGGCCACTTGGGCTATTTTCTAAGGCTTTAAATAAAAAATTAAAAAAAATTAAAAAATATATAAAATATAAAGTATATAAAAGGAAAAAAAAAAAATTGCATTTTGTCTGTTCTCATGTCGGAATTTTGACACTTACGAGTTATGTATTCTTTTTCTGTAATAGTTTTGTATTTTGGTCGTTAGAGTAATGCTATAAGTCTTTTTAGAGTCATCCTTAATGTGATGTGGCTTTTGAAATCACCGTTGAATTTTAGATATGATTTATTGATTTTGAATCTATTTGTGATTTTAAAAGACACATCATATTTAGGATGACTTTAAAGAGACTCATGGCATTACTCTGGTCGTTGATTTCTATGTGGGTGAGAGATCTAGAGTTCAAAACAATAAACCAACCAAAACTTTGTTAGTTTTAGAGAGAGAGAGAGAGAAATTATTTAATTAATTTTTAAATGAAAAATACCCTTCTTGTCACCATTAGTTGTGCTTGATTTGGCAAAAGATATGTGGAGTATGTGTGGTAGGAAGATCCAAAAGAGTTGCATAGACAATGAAGAGTTTGTTTATATTGGGAGTCTCTGAATAATGTATTAGATAATGATGAATTTGAGCTAATGATGGCCGTGGCAAGAAATTTATGGTTTAGAAGGAACTCTGTGATACATTGGGATCCATGCAGCATGGAAGGCTCAGATGGTTTTGTGAAAGTCAATTGAGATGTTGTTGTGGATAAATGCAATAGGAGGATGGGTAGTGGTATGATTGTGCGAGATCATATATGTCGTCTTCGATTGTTGCTGAGACCACTTCGGCTTTGAGGGCTGTTGTCTTCATCAGGGAACAGAACTGGGACCGCAAAATGTGGAGATTGAAGATGATGCTCTCTTAGTAGTACAGATTGGGAAGAATTAGAGTAAGTATGGCGAATTGATTGAAGATGTTGAATGGTGTGCAAAGCTAAAAAGTGTCAATGTCAAGAGATGCAAATGAAGTTACTCGTAGATTAGCCTAGGAAGCACGTGCTAAGTGCTTTGCTCCAGTTTCTCTCATGAGTGAATAGCATGCCTGAATGAATTTAAAAAATTAAAGATAAAACAAAAAAATAAAACTCTTTCCCTATATATAATAGCATGATATCTCAGAGTAGAGAACCATGAAAACCCCAGCAGCTGATGATTCTGGGGATGCATGCATCAAACACATGGAATATGATCCGACAAAGGTCTTGATGGAATAGAGGTTCCACCTGGTCCTCAAGTTTATTTATTTAGGTAAATAAAATAATGCAGTTGGTGTGCCTCAACATGACAGGCAGTAGGCACATCTAAATTTGACTAAAATTTTCTAAATTAAATCACGAGCATGCGTTGAGCAATGTTCCTTTCTGTTGTAATCGACACCTAATACCCATTGTGGAATAAAAAATAATAATAATAAAAATAATGTCCAAGTTCCAATAAGAAATGGAATTTCCATGCCATCTCGGGTATAATGAAAGTGAAACCCCATAAATTAATTAAATTTCCGCGTGATCCAATTCTATTAAATTAGTCATGGTCATAATAACTTTTTAATTTAATTTAATTTATTTTTTTATTTTTATAGATGAGAAGATAAAATAATAAAATTAATGTTACAATTTAATAATATGATAATAAAAAAATATATAATTAATTTATTGTTATGGTATCTTAATTATATGATAATCGTATAACATTATGACAAGTGAGACCAACACAATGGCAATCGTTATATCCCAATGGTTGTTGAGATAATTATGATAATCGTATGACGTTGCTTTTAATCCTAACCTGAAACGCATGGGTGTTGGGATAATTGTCGGGGATGAATATGGGCAAGTAAGTGTAGCTCAAAGCAAAACTCTCAGTTCTTACCAAGAGCCCGTGGTTGGGGAAGCAATGGAGGCTGTGGAGCTCAACTGGGATCTAGGTATCCAAGACATTATTTTGGAGGGGGACTCGCTATAGATTGTCAACACGGTACAAGAGAAAAAGGCAAGTTGGAGCTGTTATGGGCACATTGTTGCTGATATAAAACCGGTTCTAGGTCTAACCAGGAGCTGAGATATCAAGCATGTAAAACGAATCCAAAATTGTACAAGCTCACATGCTCGCGAAAAAAGCAAGAGGTTATGTTTAGAGTTTAGATGGAGAAAATTCCTAATTGTATTTATGATACAATCATATTAGAGCAGTTTGCTCTTGTTGTTTAGAGTTCTCAAACTCTTAATTTGTTGTTTTGGAATGAAGATAAAGATTACTTTTCCAAAAAAAAAAAAAAAAGCATTACTCTTTTTATCTTTTTCTTTTTTTATTATTTATAGTAATAATGATGCTCCCAACCAATGTAATAATCTGGCCTTTAGTTAGTCTTTTTTTGGTCAAAGTGATAGTTGGATCAGTTAGACCAGAAGAATGAAAATTAAAGTATAATAATGAATAAAAATATTTATCACAGAATCAATGAGCAATGGGAGCAAAAGATTGCTCAGAGTTTTTAATTCTTTTTCCAGACCCTTATTGCTCAACCTTGATGTTAGGATATTCTGTTGAACTATTTCTATTAAAAAGGTTGAGAACTTTTCTATATATAAAAATTAAAAATTAAAAAAAAAAAAACTTTTTAGAATCAGCATGGTTCAAATTACATAGTAATTAGGCTAATGTAATAGTGCATATTGGTCTTTGAATTAATATTTCTTAATAAATAAATTTAATGATTGATAATTTGATGGGCACTGCTACAGAAAATATGTCTTTAATATATATATATATATTAAAAAGAAGATCAGGGATAAGGATGGAGAACTACTTAAATTGTTAATAAAAAAACTAAAGGGATTTAGGACAGTGAGCATATATATTGGCCCCTTTTCAAGAGTTCATTAATATATATTTTTTTCAAAAAAAAAAAAAAAGAGTTAAGGCTGCTTTTGGTTGGAGTGAAAATAATTGACTCTAATTTGTTAAAATTTTCTTGTTCTCTTTTTGTTTTGTGTTTTCAAAATAAAATACTAATAAACAACGCAAAACACAATTCACTCATAAAATATTTAAAACTATTTTTATCTTTATATCAAATAAAAAAAATTAAACTAAAAGCAAAAAGATTTTGAATTAGGTACTGTTAAAAAAAAAAAAAAACTACAACATGGCGAAAATAAATTACTCCGATAATTTTTTCAACGGGCTAGATTTAATTTAATTTTCTCTCGGTAATGTAATGTTTTCATTTGATAACGGTTTTTAAAAAGAGAAAAAAAAAATTTCTAAAAAAAAAAACATACATTTTTCTCAAAATTATTAACAAATAATTTAAAACACAAAATACTTTTTAAATATAAAAAATTGCAACGAAATACTTCTCATCTTTATAACACATCGCTTTTGTTAATTTTCAAGAAACAATTAAATCTACCCAAAAAAAAAAAAAAAAAAAAAAGGAGGGAGGAAAGTGAAAAGGGGTTGAGATTTGTTTCCATTTCATCAATATCTCCATCATTCATGTCTTGTCACATCCAATTGCACCACCGCCCAACATCGGCCATGACTCGTACTACATTCATAATTTCATATCGTCTATTCCTATCATTTGCCATCCAAAATTACTAAAACCACCACCAATATTGGTTGCCCATTACACGTGTATATATATATATATATATATATTAACAAAATTTATTAAACTAAAATTTTAAATAATTAAATTACAGATAATTATTAAAGACGAGGAAACGACGTTAGATTGTGGATAAGAATTTTACCCTGTATATAAATAAGCATATAATTCTCCATTAGTCACAACGT
This sequence comes from Corylus avellana, assembly GCF_901000735.1. Lineage (NCBI taxonomy): Eukaryota > Viridiplantae > Streptophyta > Magnoliopsida > Fagales > Betulaceae > Corylus > Corylus avellana. The sequence continues at coordinate 42,190,439 of NC_081541.1, forward strand.
TCCTGTAAGAATAAAACAGGCGAAAAATTGTATCATTCACTCTCCATATCTAAGTGTATAAAATATGGAGTATGAGAATTATAGTGGGAGACGAGAGTAAAAAGGAACAACAAATTCTGGAGTGGTTCGATGTCAGACATCTCACATCTATGTCCTCCGCTGTGAATAATGTTTACAATACAAAAGTCATTATTTAAAGGAAAACAGTAATACGTGAGTGAATACAAAATTTTGATTACAATCAAACCTAAATGGAGAAAAATTTGTAAAATGTATATTCTAACACTAAGTTTTTCAATTAAAGTACTTAAGCAATAATAACCAAACGTAATTCCCATATAGATGCTAGTTTTTTATTGTTTATGGTCATAAGCTCTCGGCCTTATAAGTTCATGTAGTAAGGGATGAATTGAGACCGCCTCAGTTATGTGGTGATCAAGAAAGGATTAGAGTTGGAATAATTTGAAATCTTATCCACAAATGAATAAATTAATAAATAAGCAATGGTTGACATTCTCGTTAAGACCACGTTATGTGGTGTTGACAGTATCATATGGCATTATTAAGTGGCTATGATACAATTTGTAACGATTTAAGAAAAACGTTAGCCAAATCGATATTATTACCCTAAAAATGACTAGTCATGTGAGCAACTCATTTTCTCAATACAAGACAGAGGTGTTACAAAATTGGCAATACAACATCAGCAAGTTGAGATAGTAGTATGATATGTAGCATCACTCTTTTATGATGGGGCTCAAGCTTGAGCTTTTGAATTGGGGGTCCTAATGATCTTTTCAGATGTGGTGTGGAATGGTATATATATTTTTCGCAAGTGTTGTTAGGGATAGTGTAGTTTTTATTAAAAAAAAAAAAAAAAAAAAAAAAAAAAAAACTTATCAATTGACTTGATGGTCCATATGACACCGACCATGTCAAAACTTACAAATTGACAAAATAATTAAAGTGACAGTTACCACGTCAGCCATTAAAATAAAGATTGTTACGTAGTAATTTACGTGACACTTATTTCTATAAAATATGATCTGCCACACAACTTTATAAGAAATTGCGGTCAAATGTGTAATATTCCAAACATTTTCCATATTTCCTAAGTGACAATATTGAAGGTGATAATTGCCATAAAGAAAAGGCATTGAATAGAAATCAAATGTAATGTTCTTTAACATTATTGGTGGTAGTTCAATGTTCTTAATAAAATTTCAAAGTGGTTGGGCATGTATTAGAGTGACAATTCGACTCATAAAATAGGAATCTTCAATTCTACTAGTATTAGCCTCACCTTGAGTCTCATTGATACGGCCTAGGTCAGGCTATGACTCAATCAAACTTGAAGGAGTGCCTGCAATTCCCACCGCCTACCGCCTAAGCTTCTCCTGTGCAGAAAAATCGTGTTTCTCACGAGCTAAATAAGACATGTCACTTTTAAAGATTGTATGTATATATGTATCATTAATAGACTGTGAATAAAAACAGTCGTATAACAGTCTACTAAATAGCATTTCTCAGTCTTAAATTTGAAAAAGATGTCACAAGTTTATGTGGGGATGAATAATTAATTGTGTTGGGTTGTGTGCTGTACAAGTTCTGAAACTTTAATTTCAAGTGGACAAGGTAGGCAAAGTTGCAAGGTTTGTTTGTCGTGGAGGCATATTGACGACGATGTTTTTGTATACAAGCGATCTGGTGCCAGATTTATCCCACATCGGAGTGGCATGCTTAGTTGGAGTGCACATTATATACATGCACTTATGAAGCTTTTTCATCAAACAATGTCCAAAATCTATTTGCCATAATGCAAAATCATTGTGCTTTTTCCAATTTGGAAACCGGCAATGGCATGCTTTTAAATAGCTAGCTAGCTCTCTTTGAACAAACAAAAGCTGCCTCGGCACATCATTCCCAATGCTATGATGTTTTTTTAGTGTCTCTTCGGTGCCAAGATGTTTATTACTTCTGCGGTTTCTTTATCTTTCAACTCTCTTTTTTATTATTCATGGCGGTGGTTCAGTGGTCTCTAAGACAATTCTTATGTAATTAGACACGTACTAAGAAGCGACTTCAAAGCTTGAAATGTGAACTACTCCCTCTTGATTAGTGTTACTATCTTAGGAGCATCTGCGATTCTTCGTCTTCTAGGCCCCTCGATCAAAAGTAATTTTCAGATAGATGTTATTATGGTCACGCTTAGGTAAAGTAACTACAGTTGATCGCCCTTGTTACAGTTTTTAATTAAGAAAAAAAAAAAAAACTATATGTTTTTCAAACTAATTATTGGATCATTTATTTATCTATCGTTCATTTCTTTTTTAAATTTATTATTGGGTCATTATTTTATTTTTGCTTATATATATATATATATATATATATATATATATATATATATATATATATAAACTCCATGCAAGCCTTGTTTCATTGAAAGAAACTATAAAATTCAGTTTAAGTAGAGATATGAACCTTGAATTTAAGGCCCTTAATTTGGAGACTCTCCATGGCCTTGTAAGTTTCACCATCTAGTGCATGTCTTTTTTTGAGATTGGCATAAATCCATAACTTCTGAGTCATCCATTCTTAGCGACAGTGCATTTTGTTCAGAGATAGAATTTATTTACAGACGAGATGATTTTTCACATGTTAAAAGACAAGTATTAGGAGGGGACATAATGCACATGTTTGTGCAAGCTTCAATGAAAATGCTTAAACTTGGAATATATATGTGATACCCAACGTGCGTACACCAATATTATATGTAGAGGATAAATTCATCAACTAACGCTAGATGGTTATGGGTTGGAAATCAATGCAAGTAATTGCATTTGGTTGGAGAGGACCTTCATGTGCTTGGGATGGTCTACACATTCAATGACCTTGTGAACTCAATCCCACTCATTTTTCATTTTGGTGAATGAGTAAAATGATTGCCGTGACATGTTTTAAGTGATTTTTAAGTTAACTGTATACTAAAAAAAAAAAAGTTATATAAAATACGTCATGTCAGTCGATATGAAATGAGTGTGAATACTGAATAATAGCATTACTCTTTGGTGAATATTATGAAACTCACAAAGAGTAATGTTACGAGTAGAAGCATTCCTATAAGCTTAAACTTATGGGGATAACTGATGATTATCTCCTAAGATTTATGAAATTGTTTGCCTTTTCCACAATAGCCTTGTGAACTCAATCCCACTAATAGCATGAAAGAACATTTTTCATTTTGGTGAATGAGTAAAGTGATTACCGTGATGTATGTTAAGTGGTTTTTATGTTAATTGCATACCAAAAAAAAAAAAAAGCTACATAAAATACGCTACGCCAACCAATATGAAATGAATGTGAATACTAAATAGTAGCATTACTATTTGGTGAATACTATGAAACTCACAAAGAGTAATGTTACCATTAGAAGCATTCTAATAAGCTTAAGCTTATGGGGATAACTCATAATTTAACATGATATTATAGCAAATGTCTTGAGTTCGAACTCTTACTCTACCGTTTATACTTCAGTTCAGTTAAATATTCTGCGTGTTGGGGCACACGTGAAAATGGGTGTTAAAAGATATTAATTAAACCCATATATTCCTATAAAATTGAACTTTTTGAAACAAGTAATTTAAAAATCACCAATCGATTGTCAGTTTAAAGAAAAAAAAGTTGTACAACTCTAAATATTTCAAATCATTATGAGTTGGTGTGCCTCATAATAATGTCTTTTATCCAATATTGTTGGAATGAATAAATGGTGTCAACTAGTTATTTTAATAAACCATATTAATTTTCAAAGAAATCCTTTTATATATACACAATTATTTTAGAAAACTTTTGAACATCTGAATTTTCATATGCATACCACATTTGAAAAAAAGCAATGCACCCATTAAAGTATGAATACTTTCATTCTAGATTCACCTCAAAGTAAAGTGACCAAAACCTTTTTTTGTTGGAGACCCATGCGGTGGACCATAGCTCTAATTGATTTGGAGGCATTGATCCTCATAATAAAGGAGCAAAGCTCTAAATAATGTTATTGTAGGGTCTCTCTCACATAAATGAACCATATCCATCATGGTATGGTCCACATCTTGTGTAACAACATCCCATGTGACACTTTCTTTCTTTTTCAAAGGGTGTTTTTGTCTTTTTTCTTTTTCTTTTTCTTTTTTTTTTGGGTAAAATTACCCAAATTTGGAAATTAATATATATACAGCATGGTTGGATTGTTGTAACAAAAAATATATTTTTATTGTTTTCCACTAGTGGACTTTGAAAATTAGACGGGCTAAAACAAGAAATTTCCAAATATTTTGGAGGGACTAATGACTTTACGTCCTAGCCATATGACCATTTAGGATTATACATTAATTAGTAGACCAACCGAAAAGCTTGACTATGCTTATTAATGACGTTATTTTCTGTTATTAAGTCAAGCACATTAATAAATAACTTAAAACACAAAATAATTAATATTTTTATCTTTATGTTGTATTAGAATTTAAAAAAAAACAAAAAATTATAGCTTTTTTTTTTTTATATATAAAAAAAAAACAGAATTTTAATGTTAAGTTATTCATGGGCGGCTTAATAAAAATTGAGGCATAAGGTGCAAAAAAAAAAAAAAAAAAAAGTGGCTCTTTTTAAATTTTAAAATATTAATATAATAAATATTAAGAAATTAATTTAAAACAATTCTTCTAATTTTTTGAAATATAAAATTAATAATTAAATCTTCATGTGTCGAGTTTAATATGTTATTCTCAATAGATAATAGGACTAATATATTTTAGATTTTTTTTTTACATGTCCGCACAAGAGGGGGAAGGAGATTCGAACTAGTGACATCTGCTTTATTATGCGTAATTTCAGCCAATTGATCTACCTTTTGAGGACAAGTTCCACATTTTTATTTTTTATTTTTTACATGTCCGCACAAGAGGAGAGAGATAGATTTGAACTAGTGACCTCCGCTTCATTAGGCGTGGTCCCAGCCAATTGAGCTATCTCTTGGGAACAAGTTCTACACATTTGATCCATATTCTTCTACAAATATAATGATTGGAGTATATCATTAACTTATGTGGGGTCCACATAAGTTTACAAATTTAATAATTGATTTATAAGATGAGATAATCAAAATATAGAAAAAATATTGACCATTAACATTTCTCATTATTTTATCTTTATTATAAGATAAACAATTGTGAATAAGATTTAATTAGTTATGTATTGAAATCAACTACACGTGACCAGAACTTGTAATAACGGCCAATTAAAATCAACAATGCCTAAAAATAAGCATAACATATAAAATATAAAATTAGAAGTGATAAAAGAAAATAAAAGACAAAAATATATATATATATAATTTTCTAAACTCTCGTAGTCTCGTAGTCTTAGGTAGCGTGTCAAATAATCTTTTATCATTTTATTTTTCTTAGGCCTTCTAATTTAATATAAAATATTTTTTAAAAATAAATTAAGGGCCGGCACGGAATTTACTAAAACACCCTGGAATACGTTTTACCCATTGGTAAAGCGGTAACCACGCGCCACTAAACACCCTTTCCCGCTTTTCAACTTTTCAGTTCCAAGGCACCATCGCATGTTCTCTCACCCACTCCCACCATCATTTCACAATCCGTTACTCCCACTATTAAAATAAACCAAATTAAAATTAATTAAACATAATTACTGCATAAAAACTAATTAAAATTTTAAGATTCTAAAGCTTTTTGTAATCTCCGATAACCCCTCTCTCTCTCTCTCTCTGTGAAAAAGCCGTCCAAACAAAACGCCACCCAAAGAGAGAGAGAGAGAGAGAGAGGGAGAGAGAAAGCTAGAAACCAATATAACGTAACTGAATCTCATGGACTCCCACTCTCAGATCTTGAGCAAACTATAGCCATAGAGCCATATAGCCATAGCAATATCCATTTCTTTTTCCCAAAGATTTCCTCCATTTCCCTCGAGATTCTCCCTCGCTCTTCCAAGAATCTGCCAGCTCCATTCCGATCCCTTACTCGTCCATTTTGGTTGAGTTTTCGCCGGATTCGAACTCGGCTTTCTGGCTCTTCCTCGAAGCGGTAGAGTTTCGCGTTCTTGCTCTTCTGATTCCGCGATTTTCGGCGGGTATCGGACCGTTTCTTGTCCGTTCTCTCTCCGGCATTCTCTGTTTCGGGCTGTACGGAGCGAGTATCTAGCGGTTTTCGTCCGATTTCGGTGATTTTTGCTTGCAGGAGTCGTTGTGAGGGTTTTATTAGGATTTAATGGCTTGAAGTTCGGTTGTGGATTTTGGCGAGGGAGGGATTGGTTGGGAGGTTGGCAATGAAGGTAGTGATGGTGTAGTGGCTTTGAGGTAAATATGGACGATAGAGGAGGGTCATTTGTCGCTGTCCGGAGGATTTCGCAAGGTCTGGAGCGAGGCAACACCTGCCATTCAACTTCTGGTAAACTTTTCTTCTGTATCAATTCCTTTTTGTTTTCTTACTGTCTCCAACTTTCTCTCTCTAGATAGTTACTTTGCCCTGTTATTTAATGTTCTCTCTTTCTCTCTCTCTAGAATTCTCAATTCTTCTCCCTCTATATTTGAATTTTCTTTTTTCGTTTTTTTTTTTTTTTCGTTTTCTTGTTTTTGTTTTTGTATTTGAGGTTTAGATCTGTGACTTGGAAGCGAGTCATTAGGGCATAGCTCTGAATATATGCGAAGTTCTAAACTGACTTCATGTCTTCCGCTATTCTAGATTGCTGTGGTGGGTGATTTTTTTGAGATGGCTACGGGTTTTTATTATAATTCCTTATTTTATGTTTTTGGGTAAATTTAGTGTATGCGAACCTCAGGAGCGAGAATGGGATGATAAAACTGTTATATTGGATTGATTTTTCTAGAAAGCGATTGAACTAGATTTGTACGCTAGGGTCCTTCTTCTCATCATTCATTGTGTCCTATTGATGCCTCTAAAATCGCAACAATGTGTCTGTGGAAGACGGTAACTATACAACAAACTCATTGATCCATTACTGTTGATTTTTTTTTGACCGAGAGTAGATATGCTTCTGTGCATCTCCTACTGCCGGGGGTTCTAATCTGCGTTCTGCACGTGTTGTTTGTTCTTAGATTTTACATTATGATGCGCTTTTATTTTGCATTTATTTGGTAGTCACATTGATTTTTGTATTCCAATTTTTGTATCAATGAGAAGCCCAAGTACTGGAAGTGGTTCTTCAAATTTTTGTAGCTTTTGCTGGATATGACTTGTTAAGCGCATAATGCACGTTGTTCTGCTCCCTATTTAGCCTAGCTAATTGGTAGGCAATACTTTGTCGACACTGTTGAGACTGTCTAAAGTATTGCAGCTGAAAAAAAATGAAGAAGATATTATGTTAATTATGTTAAAATTGTAGCAACTCACATTCTAAAACTTTGCATCTGAACATTTAGAAGTTTGATTTTCATTAGTTGGCGGTTTTATTTTGTTACAGCTGAAGTTGTGGCAGGATCAGCAGCATGGCTTGGCCGAGGACTTTCTTGTGTGTGTGCACAGAGAAGAGAGAATGATGCTCGTCCCTCATTTGATTTAACGCCTGCCCAGGTAAAGTTCTTGTGATTTGATGATGGTTTCATCTTATGTCTCTATCATTAATGGAACATTTTAACCATTAAAGCTTGCTAACTTGTCTTCTCAAGCAGCCCTTGTGGTTTATAGTGATTAGCCTTAATTCCATGAGAGTCTACGTAATTTCTTTCACTTTGGTGCTTTCAGGAGGAATGCTTGCAGAGGCTACAGAGCCGTATAGATGTTGCCTATGATAGTTCAACTCCTGAGCATCAGGTACCCCTCTTGCTGAAGATTCCTTTGACTTTCTGGACGTACATTCAATTTTCAATTAAATTGATTGAATATACAGGAGCCAAATTTGCATGAGTTCCTACTTTTCTTTTCTTATCCTTATGTTAACAAATGGTGACATAAAATGTTAACAAATGGATCTTTCCCTTAGCCCAATTTGTTTTGTTTGTTTGTTTGTAAATTTACATCTGTACATTCATACAAATTTGTTAAATCCACATGGCTTATCTGTACATCAAAGTATTGAATTGTTAAGGCTCTAATAGTTATATGCCATCTCATTGTTTTAGGGAGCTTTAAGGGCTTTATGGAATACTGCTTTTCCTGAAGAGGAACTACGTGGTTTAATATCTGACCAGTGGAAAGATATGGGTTGGCAAGGGAAAGATCCATCAACAGATTTTAGGTAAATAGCGTTTCATTTATCATCTCCATAGCACATTTGTTGCTAACTCTTGCTTTCATTTGTTAACATTTTATGTCACCAATTAGTGCAATTTGGACTTTTATCTGGCAGAGGTGGTGGTTTCATATCATTGGAGAATTTGTTGTACTTCGCCAAGAATTTTCCGGTATAGCCTGTTTCTTATCTTGTTCCCAGTTTCCCCTGTTTCTCATCTTGTTTTCTTATCTTGTTCTCTATCGCCCCCTTTTCCCCCTTCCATACCTATTTCCAAATGCTGACAAATAGATGTTTGGATGTAAGAGAATGCTTTTACTAGCAAGTTCTTAAAACGTCTGGTCATATGAAATGGGGGAGGCAGTTTGAAGTTTGTGAGTGATGAGCTTCTTTAAATTGGAATGAATGGAAGAACTAATTGCTGTCTATTTGTTTTTTTTTTTAATCATTTTATAACATTTTCTCTAGAAATAAGGTACTAGTGGTTAGATGCTTTTTTCTTTCTTGGTGCCTACAGCTTTATTTGATGGTTGTAATCGCCTTTAATAGTAAGAACAATGTTTTCCCTGTTTGAATGAACGTTATGCATTTAAAAAGTTAATTTGTTGGAAAGTGATTTATGAGGTGGGAATATATTGGTGAACTAAAACTGGAACTTTCTTATTGGTTAATTTCTATCAGGAGTCCTTTCTGACCGACTCTACAACGGACCTTTCTTTTTAGTCATAATTTGAAGTTCAATGCATTGCAGGTGTTTAGTTTTTCTTGAACTAGTACTTGCAATGTTTCATCTGACACGACTTTTTATGTATCTTATCAAGATAGAGGGGTCCTTTGAGATCTGGACTTGTTTTTTAAACCTCTTGAAATTCTTTTTCTTCTTTTCCTTATCCTTATCAACATGTATATGTATTATTTATTTATTTATTTTTTAAAGATAAATAGCTATTCTAAGTATATAGATTCCACTTGAAGATGAAAGCTGCAACCTTCGAGTTTGGAAATTGCCAAAGTCTTTTTCACATTTGAACAGAACTTGTTTAGTGGGACACTCTCTCACTCTCTAAATACATATCCAAAGATGAAGTTTGAAAGCTGTTGATGCATAAATCATAAATCTGGAAGTTTCTCGAGTCTATGTATGGTTAAAACAGAACCTTGATATGTTAGTGGGATCTCTCTCTCTCTCAGCACCCTCCAAACTCTTCCCTTTAACAGTGATCCTGTGAAGTTTTTTGTTACCTCCTTGAGTTCCATATATTTGAAAGTAGTTCTGCTTGATACAAGTCACCAGAACAAATGATAGCAGCTTTTCTCTTAGATGTGCCTCGAGTATCCTGCCGCCACAGAATCCTGATAGAAAGGTTCTACTGGGTAAACTGGATAAAACATTATGTATAAGGAATGCAAGTTACTTACTGTTGTATTTGGCTTGAGAGGTTGAGTGAAGATGGATGCACATTACTCTTGTTGTTAAGTAGCTTACCTCACATATCTTATTATACAGGTTACAACTACGAATGACCGGTAGTATGGACTAGTCCATAATCTTTGGGTCATTGTGGTTATTGAAGTTTTTTTTTTTTCTTTTTTTTTTTTGTGTTGTGGGGGCCTTCTACCAAGTTGCTTTTCAGGTCTAAACCTGGTGTTTGTCTGAATTACTCTGCAATGATAATTTTTTCTACCTTTTACTCGCCAGCATCCCTTGTATATTTTTTAATGTTGACATCAGGACGTGGGCTGTTGATTCTGATAAGCTCGTTGGGCATTGGGCAATAACTAGTAAGATATAAATTATTTCAACATACATGTGTTACAGATATGAGACACTTCTGTGTGTAACGTTGCATGACATGGTAAGTGCATATATTACCAGATGTATAATACCTACGTGTCTGTGTGACCAACTTGTTTTATTTAAAGTTTGAGGCACTGTGCAAATTTATTTTTTACATTTCTTCAAAGGAAAATTTTCAGCGAGTTTAAATATGGCCATATTAGATGCAACTTTTGTTTTGTTTTGTTTTTTTTTTTTTTTTTTTTTCTAATCCGAGAACTTATGAAACCTTTTAATGCAGAAATCCTTCCAGGATCTTCTCCGAAAGCAGGAAGGCGATCGGTCAGTGTGGGAATACCCTTTTGCTGTAGCTGGTGTGAATATCACGTTCATGCTTATTCAAATGCTTGATCTGGAAGCAGGTTAATAACTTTTCTTCTTAGATTTGTGTTCAGATTGTTAGGAGGACTATCTGCCTTTTTTAAAAGGAATTACAATTTTCAGAGGGCAGTGCACCATGCCCTGTGGAAATTTTCATTCTTTGATTAGTGACTACTTGTTAGTCCCTTATTCTTTCATTGCACTTTGGCGTGTGCATCGTGGAGTGTATTAAGTCTACTTAAAATGAATCCGCCCTTTTTTCTTTTTTCCTCCCTTTTTTGTGTTTGTGTGTAGAGGGAATTGCATTCTGTTTATTTTCTTGTCATTTCTGGTACAAAGTAGTGGATTTTATATATGAGAAAGATCTCTGGCACATCCAAGGTACGCTTAAGATGTGTGTTATCTAAAGTTATGAAATACTCGTGTCCTATACAGTATGCTGGTAAACGAAATTGCCAGACTTGAGAGTCAACCTTTAATGGTCTTTTGTGTCTTTCAAGTCAATTTGAATAGGAATTTGATGCTTTTCATCACTTAACTGCGTGCTTCAACTGTTCAGTGAAACCAAGAACACTGGTGGGAGCTACATTTTTGAAGTTTCTGGCAGGTAATGTTGGACCGGTTTTTAGTTCACAACAACTGCAGTGTTTCACATTTTTCTCCGGGCTCATTATGCTTTTCTACATGCGCTGTGTATAGAATTTGTCGGGTTACCACATTTAAAAAATTCTTGCTGTGTGAATGTTCAATACGATAATCTAATTCATTCATTGAATTTAACCTCTGTTTGCAGTGAAATATATATCCTAAAACATCGTAATGCCTTTTTCTGACAGAAAATGATTCAGCATTTGATCTTCTATATTGCATCACCTTCAAGCTAATGGATCATGAATGGCTTTCTATGCGTGCATCATACATGGATTTCAATGTATGTATTCTCTGCCAGAAAGTTCTTTGTAGAGATATTAAACTTACTGATTTTAGTTTGCTTGTAACTTTTCTTGATAAATTGTGTCTCTCTTATGTTATGTTCCTCACAGACCGTGATGAAATCGACGCGGCGGCAGCTGGAAAAAGAGCTTTTGCTTGAAGACATAACATGGTTGGAGGACCTGCCCTCATACAGCCTTCTTACACGATAGTAGATCAGTTTGCTAGAGTTTTAACAAGCCAATTATGTAACAGCAAGATTCATGCACTTGTTTTTAGCTTTAGATAGTATTTGTATATGATGTGGTGTTCCTCATTTTGACACTGCTTGCTCCCAAGACAGACAGCGTGTTGCGATTTGATTTCTCAAAAAGAGGGTTTCTTGAGTTTGTAAGGCTGAGACGATGTGCAAAGAATAATTTCAATCAGCAGGTTTAAACCCTGCAGTTAACCTTTTACAAAGGTGAAGACCATATCTCTCTTATTATTGCAAATTTAAGATAGAGTAATGTTATTTAGTAGACTGTCATATAACTTGATGATGTGACAGTAAAAATTAGCCATTAGATTAGCACTTAAAAAAAGAAAAACTTTGGGTTAATTTATATGGTATAATAGTTCATTAAATATCATATTACTCTTTAAGGCTCCGTTTATTTTGACGTAAAATGGTTTTCAGAAAATGATTTATGTATTTTATGGTGTTTACTTCAACGTAAAATAGTGGTCAACGAAAAATATTTTCTTTTTGACCAAAAATTATTCTTTAATTTTAAAAAAATGGTTTACAATTTTGAAAACCGTAAACCATTTTTCGACTATGAGTATCTCATTTTTAAATCGATGGACCTTGCCAAGACCTGCCTAGAACCTTGTTGGGACCTGTCCGGGACCTAACTGGGACCCACCTGAGACTCTCTCGGGACCCACTCGGGACTTGACTGGGACCCGTCCGGGACTTGCCCGCTACCTAATCGGGACTTGCCAGGGACCCGCCCAGGACCTGACCGGGACCCAGTGAGGTCTCGAGCAAGTCCTGGGCGGGTCCTGGTCAAGTCCCGGTGGGTCCCAGGCGGGTTCCGATCAAGTCTCGACAGGTTCCCGGGCGGGTCCCGATCAAGTCTCAGCAGGGTCCGGGTCAAGTCCCGGGCAGATCCCAAGCAAGTCCCGTCAAGTCCTGGGCGGGTCCCGGGCAGGTCCCTGGTAGGTCCTGCCAGGGTCCCAGGCAGGTCCCACCGGGGTCTTGGGCAGGTCTCGGGCAGTCAGGTCCAGGGCGGGTCCCAGGCAAGTCTCGGGCGGGTCCCGGTCAAGTCCCAAGTAGGTCTCAGCGAGGTCCCGGACAAGTCCGGTTAAGTTCCGGGCGGGGTCCCGGGTAGGTCCCTGCAGAGTCTTGAACAAGTCCCGTGCAGGTCCTGGCAGGGACCTTATTGGAAAAAATATATATAAAAAAAGATATTAAAAAAAATTATTTTTCGTGTGCAAAGTAAACGCCGTAAAATATTTTCGACAGAAAACATTTTTAGGAAAAATAACTTTCCTAAAAATATTTTACGAAGAAAATCATTTTATGTCGAAGTAAACGGAGCCTAAGATATACGTATAATGTTGGCTTTTGGTTTGGGTTTAAAGTAACTTTATAGAAGTTTTGTCTGGATAAGTGCATATCTAAACTCTCAAGTATAGAGTTTGGTGTTTTCTCTTTGATAATTACTTACAGTTTCTCATTGAGATCGTGTTTTCAAATTCATCAACTGTCCTATCAAAAATAAAAAATAAAAATTCATCAACTGCCATTTCCCTTATAGTGTCCGTAAGTCTTTTTTATGGTGACTTCAGGACCTCTGGTTTCTTTTTGTTATTTCTCAGTCTAAATTACTAGTTATTGGCATTTTCTGTCTAAATTACTGGTTATTGGAAATCCGAGTAAGCACTTCCCCAACACACCACCCTGTAAATCATGAATGATATCGGCCTCCGCCACTCTTCACCTAGACAGTCAATTCATGCAATTGGTTCATATCCCACAAACATAAAAAGCTTTCCTTTCAGGCAAAGGGTTGATAGTTGACACTGAAGTTTATTCATAAGAAAGGGCTTTTCTTGCAATACCAAGAACAGCAAAACCCTAGATATCCACTAGATCAAGTAAAAAATTATTCTTGGTTTAGAGTCGGACTCGTGAAAACCAACGTTTAAATAACTAAAACAGCTTAACCTTAATAGGCATCATAACATTAAATGATAAGCAAATCCAAGGAAACAAGCTAAGCCAAAACTTCATAACTAGCTTATCAAATAGTAGTGATAACAACAGAAGAGCGAGGATGATGGGCTTCAAACAGCTCAATCAAGCATTTACTCATAGATCCACGAGTGGAGGCTGCTCTCCCAGTTAACGGGAGCTTCGGGGAACCACAGTGCAATTTCCTTCCTTGCACTCTCAACTGAATCGCTTCCGTGAATGACATTCCTGCAAAAAGTTAATCTCATGTGTCACTAATCCAAGTTAAAATAAAATTAATCATTTTTCAGGTTCCATTTCTTCATAACATTTCAGTTTCACAAGTCCAAACAATTCCTCAAGAAGACTTTCAAAAGACGAAGAAAACTAAGCATTTTTTACATGATATGAGCTAACAAGTAACAACCCATGTTGCGAAAACCTTCTAAACCCAGAAAAACAACACAAAGCCATTTATGGCTACATGATATGACTATAACACCAAGATTGCCCAATACTACAAGCAAAGGACACAAACCCTGGTATCATACAAAGTCCATCAGTAAAAGGAAAAATGAAGTTACCTGCCAATTTCAACTGCAAAATCACCACGAATGGTTCCAGGGGCAGAGTCCGAGGGGTTTGTGGCTCCAATAATCTTTCGGCCAGTTGTCACAACATTCTTACCCTCCCAAATCGTAGCAACAACAGGACCAGATATAATGTAGTCAACCAACCCATTGAAAAAGGGCTTTGCAGACAGGTCAGCATAGTGCCTCTCAGCAAAAGAACGGTCCACAGATATGAGCTTCAAACCTAAACACAAGTCACACATACTCAATACAGACCAAGAAAGGTTTCTATTTACCAGCTAGTTTTAAGTCATACTCAGAGTAGGCCATAATGTTTTCAATGAAATTCAGACTAGTTAAGCAGTTATGAAATTTAGAAGAATAAGCCATCTAAATATTCTTTAATCTAATCACAATGGAGAGATTATACTAGATTATACTAGTTTAGATTATACTTATCAAAAAAAGATTATACTAGTTTACATTTTTTTTTTGATAAGTAATAACGAGTCTTATTAAAAGAGTAAAGCGCCCTAAGTACACAGGGAGTATACAAAAGGATCACCTAACTTGAATATAATTTTTTTTTTTTTTTAATGTTTTAGTTTCCCCTTTACTTAAAAGAAGAGAGAATTTGGAAATTCCAATGAAAATTCATCTAGAAACATGAGTATTTATTATTGAACTTTATAGGAGTAGGCCGTACAAGATGAAACTTGCATTTCAGACTAAAATTGGGGGTATAAAATTTCCTTAAACAAATCATCTATTGGAAACCATTACAGATAAAGTTGAGCACATGTTGCAGCCAACTCATAACTATCGCAGCTCATGTTATAGGATCAACTGTTAAAAAGATATTACCTTTCAAATAGAAGCCCTTCTTCTCAAACCTGCTAATGATCTCACCAACCTGAAACATAGATTAAATGCTTCAATAAAACTGACCCCTATTGCCGTCACCAGCAATTGCACACTGAAAATGAAATACAAGTATTCAAATAACAATTTACAATCTTGGTTTCGAGCAGATAAAAGTTGCCAGCTCAACTAAGCAAAACTAGTTGTATGACGGACTAATCTGATTAGATTTTCAGTTATTTTCCTCCCGTTTCTCATAAACCAAACACTTAGATCTACAAACACCACCTCACATAACAAACGAAATCCCACAAACCCAATTCAGTTTCAATCGAAAACCTGCAAGTTCTGGTTTCAGAAAAAAAAAAAAAAAAAACCACAACTTTCCTTTCCTTTCCTACACTTTCGCTTCAGCCAAACACAAAATCCATACAGATAGTAAAAAGAAATTGAACTTTCAAATAAAAAAGAAAAAACCCACGTACCAAGCCCCTCTGGACACCATCGGGCTTGATCATGATGAAGGTCTGCTCCATCGTTCTCGCTGTGAAGTATTTTCCTGTTAAAACTCTTGAAAATAAGGGAGAGAGTGACGATATGATTGAAAGAAGGAGAGAAGGGGTACTATATATATGGCTGAAAACAAAACCCTAGCCCTAAGTGCAAGAGAATATTCGCTTAAGACCCGTTTGGTTTTTTTTTTTTTTTAATCATGAGTTCAATCTTAAAATTTTTTATCTTCATTAACTTTATTCGGATTGAGATCCTTTTGGTGTTGGATGGGGTCCAATGCCATTTTTTTCAACCGTTCATTTGACAGCAAAATAACACCAACGGCCCCGATTATGACAGCAAAATTAAAACAAAAACATACCACTGAAAAAGACAAAGGGTCGAACCATATCATTTGTCCGAAATGAGGTATTCCCAAGAGGTAACTTAATCGGCTGGAACTACGCCTAATAAAGCGGAAGTCACTAGTTCGACTTCTCATCCCCCTCTTATACGGACATGTAAAAATAAAAAAATAAAAAAAAAACTTATGTAGAGAGGTTGCACAAAAGGTGAGTTTTGTGTCATCAATCAAAATGTGACACTTAAGCCAATCTTACTAAACTTAAGTTTTTTTTAAAAAAAAAACACAACTACACCAGATTATATCACATACGAGAAAAAAACAAAACTTAAAAAATTAAATAAAATTGAAGGGGTGGCTGCGAAGTCGAACCATTCTCTTAGTTAAAAGGTGATTCTGTGATCACCCTCAAATGGTAGTTCAAGAGTGACGCGATCATTCCGTATGAGAATTATGGATGACGTGACCATCGTAATGAGAATCGGGAGTGGTTGTAACCATCACCGATTGATTGAAACGTTGGGGTAGCCCCAATTGTCTTAAAATTGTCATATTGGGTGGCTGAACCAACTCATTGGCCAAAAGGGTGGCTTAATCACTCAAGAACCATTCAAAGTAGTAACAACCTTAATGGACTCTAAAGGCCAGTATTTTTTTTTAAAAAAAAAAAAAAAAAAAATTCACTCTTTTTGGGGCATTATAGCATTATAATTTTAAATGGCCAGCCAAAAAAAATGTAATTGCATCCATGGAATAACTCATATGTCAATTCACTTTGTTCTATCAGTTTTTTTTTATTTTTTATTTTTTAGCCAACTTTATTCTCTCGGTGATAGAACACATGGCCTTGTTATAATTATTTTTCGGATAGCAGCTATCTTTTCTTCAGAAAAAAAAAAAGAAAGAAAGTATTTTTCGGATAAGTAAAAGAAAAAAAAAAAAGAATTAAACATCAAAGAATATTTATTAAAAAAATATTATTTTCTGAACAAATCTTTTTTTTTTTTTTTTTTTCTTTTGAAGGATGAGTACTGATTTATTTTATTTTATTTTTATTTTATGGTGAGAAAGAATATTCAAGGTTTTCAACTTGATTATTTTAGCCTTATTATTCAGATATTCTATTTCTCTCACAAAGTTGGATGCTTTCTAATAAGTTATTTTGATAATCTAAAAGACGAACTAAAGTAGGGATAACCTATTTAATTAGTGGTAGTCCAAATGGTAACCGCATCCTCCTTAAAAACATAATATTCTAATTTAAAGTAAAGCAGATAAGAATGGCATTACATACTTTTCTTTTACTTTTTGTTTTATAACGGCATAACATACTTATTTGTTCAAATAAATAAGTAAAAAAAAAAAAAACTTATTTATTTGTTCAAGGTTTACTTCTATGGTTTCTTTTTCCTATGTTTTAAACCAACATTTTCTTTTGTTTATTCAATCATTCGAGTTTGGGTCTGATACGTATCCATATACCTTACTAGGACAAGGAATTTTACAAAAATATATATATATATATATATATTTATTATTCAATATAAACGTTAATAAACAAATGGAAAAAGCAAATCAACTAGCACAAAGGAGAGACGGTCCCCTGGTTAGTCAAATATTGAACGCTCTCACAAGAGGCCTTAATACTTTCGTCTTCTTGGCGGGCAAGATTAACGTCTTCCAACCAAATTTCACGACATGGAAAACTCTTGCTGCACTTGAAGTTTATGGCTTCCTCTGATGCGCTGACACCTGTGATGTTTTTGTAAACAATATTGCTTACTTTGACTGCTGAAGCCTGTCATTAGATTAAGTGATTGTTAGTAACAATGATGAGTTTTGGGATACAAGTGTTGTTTAGAGTATTATAACTCAGTTTTG
>NC_081541.1:42208291-42302445 GCF_901000735.1 Corylus avellana
TGGTTCATATCCCACAAACATAAAAAGCTTTCCTTTCAGGCAAAGGGTTGATAGTTGACACTGAAGTTTATTCATAAGAAAGGGCTTTTCTTGCAATACCAAGAACAGCAAAACCCTAGATATCCACTAGATCAAGTAAAAAATTATTCTTGGTTTAGAGTCGGACTCGTGAAAACCAACGTTTAAATAACTAAAACAGCTTAACCTTAATAGGCATCATAACATTAAATGATAAGCAAATCCAAGGAAACAAGCTAAGCCAAAACTTCATAACTAGCTTATCAAATAGTAGTGATAACAACAGAAGAGCGAGGATGATGGGCTTCAAACAGCTCAATCAAGCATTTACTCATAGATCCACGAGTGGAGGCTGCTCTCCCAGTTAACGGGAGCTTCGGGGAACCACAGTGCAATTTCCTTCCTTGCACTCTCAACTGAATCGCTTCCGTGAATGACATTCCTGCAAAAAGTTAATCTCATGTGTCACTAATCCAAGTTAAAATAAAATTAATCATTTTTCAGGTTCCATTTCTTCATAACATTTCAGTTTCACAAGTCCAAACAATTCCTCAAGAAGACTTTCAAAAGACGAAGAAAACTAAGCATTTTTTACATGATATGAGCTAACAAGTAACAACCCATGTTGCGAAAACCTTCTAAACCCAGAAAAACAACACAAAGCCATTTATGGCTACATGATATGACTATAACACCAAGATTGCCCAATACTACAAGCAAAGGACACAAACCCTGGTATCATACAAAGTCCATCAGTAAAAGGAAAAATGAAGTTACCTGCCAATTTCAACTGCAAAATCACCACGAATGGTTCCAGGGGCAGAGTCCGAGGGGTTTGTGGCTCCAATAATCTTTCGGCCAGTTGTCACAACATTCTTACCCTCCCAAATCGTAGCAACAACAGGACCAGATATAATGTAGTCAACCAACCCATTGAAAAAGGGCTTTGCAGACAGGTCAGCATAGTGCCTCTCAGCAAAAGAACGGTCCACAGATATGAGCTTCAAACCTAAACACAAGTCACACATACTCAATACAGACCAAGAAAGGTTTCGATTTACCAGCTAGTTTTAAGTTATACTCAGAGTAGGCCATAATGTTTTCAATGAAATTCAGACTAGTTAAGCAGTTATGAAATTTAGAAGAATAAGCCATCTAAATATTCTTTAATCTAATCACAATGGAGAGATTATACTAGATTATACTAGTTTAGATTACACTTATCAAAAAAAGATTCTACTAGTTTAGATTTTTTTTTAATAAGTAATAACCCGTCTTATTAAAAGAGTAAAGCGCCCCTAAGTTCACACGAGTATACAAAAGGATCACCTAACTAGAAAAGAATTTTTTTTTAATGTTTTAGTTTCCCCTTTACTTAAAAGAAGAGAGAATTTGGAAATTCCAATGAAAATTCATCTAGAAACATGAGTATTTATTATTGAACTTTATAGGAGTAGGCCGTACAAGATGAAACTTGCATTTCAGACTAAAATTGGGGGTATAAAATTTCCTTAAACAAATCATCTATTGGAAACCATTACAGATAAAGTTGACAAGCACATGTTGCAGCCAACTCATAACTATCGCAGCTCATGTTATAGGATCAACTGTTAAAAAGATATTACCTTTCAAATAGAAGCCCTTCTTCTCAAACCTGCTAATGATCTCACCAACCTGAAACATAGATTAAATGCTTCAATAAAACTGACCCCTATTGCCGTCACCAGCAATTGCACACTGAAAATGAAATACAAGCATTCAAATAACAATTTACAATCTTGGTTTCGAGCAGATAAAAGTTCCCAGCTCAACTAAGCAAAACTAGTTGTATGACGGACTAATCTGATTAGATTTTCAGTTATTTTCCTCCCGTTTCTCATAAACCAAACACTTAGATCTACAAACACCACCTCACATAACAAACGAAATCCCACAAACCCAATTCAGTTTCAATCGAAAACCTGCAAGTTCTGGTTTCAGAAAAAAAAAAAAAAAAAACCACAACTTTCCTTTCCTTTCCTACACTTTCGCTTCAGCCAAACACAAAATCCATACAGATAGTAAAAAGAAATTGAACTTTCAAATAAAAAAGAAAAAACCCACGTACCAAGCCCCTCTGGACACCATCGGGCTTGATCATGATGAAGGTCTGCTCCATCGTTCTCGCTGTGAAGTATTTTCCTGTTAAAACTCTTGAAAATAAGGGAGAGAGTGACGATATGATTGAAAGAAGGAGAGAAGGGGTACTATATATATGGCTGAAAACAAAACCCTAGCCCTAAGTGCAAGAGAATATTCGCTTAAGACCCGTTTGGTTTTTTTTTTTTTTTAATCATGAGTTCAATCTTAAAATTTTTTATCTTCATTAACTTTATTCGGATTGAGATCCTTTTGGTGTTGGATGGGGTCCAATGCCATTTTTTTCAACCGTTCATTTGACAGCAAAATAACACCAACGGCCCCGATTATGACAGCAAAATTAAAACAAAAACATACCACTGAAAAAGACAAAGGGTCGAACCATATCATTTGTCCGAAATGAGGTATTCCCAAGAGGTAACTTAATCGGCTGGAACTACGCCTAATAAAGCGGAAGTCACTAGTTCGACTTCTCATCCCCCTCTTATACGGACATGTAAAAATAAAAAAATAAAAAAAAAACTTATGTAGAGAGGTTGCACAAAAGGTGAGTTTTGTGTCATCAATCAAAATGTGACACTTAAGCCAATCTTACTAAACTTAAGTTTTTTTTAAAAAAAAAACACAACTACACCAGATTATATCACATACGAGAAAAAAACAAAACTTAAAAAATTAAATAAAATTGAAGGGGTGGCTGCGAAGTCGAACCATTCTCTTAGTTAAAAGGTGATTCTGTGATCACCCTCAAATGGTAGTTCAAGAGTGACGCGATCATTCCGTATGAGAATTATGGATGACGTGACCATCGTAATGAGAATCGGGAGTGGTTGTAACCATCACCGATTGATTGAAACGTTGGGGTAGCCCCAATTGTCTTAAAATTGTCATATTGGGTGGCTGAACCAACTCATTGGCCAAAAGGGTGGCTTAATCACTCAAGAACCATTCAAAGTAGTAACAACCTTAATGGACTCTAAAGGCCAGTATTTTTTTTTAAAAAAAAAAAAAAAAAAAATTCACTCTTTTTGGGGCATTATAGCATTATAATTTTAAATGGCCAGCCAAAAAAAATGTAATTGCATCCATGGAATAACTCATATGTCAATTCACTTTGTTCTATCAGTTTTTTTTTATTTTTTATTTTTTAGCCAACTTTATTCTCTCGGTGATAGAACACATGGCCTTGTTATAATTATTTTTCGGATAGCAGCTATCTTTTCTTCAGAAAAAAAAAAAGAAAGAAAGTATTTTTCGGATAAGTAAAAGAAAAAAAAAAAAGAATTAAACATCAAAGAATATTTATTAAAAAAATATTATTTTCTGAACAAATCTTTTTTTTTTTTTTTTTTTCTTTTGAAGGATGAGTACTGATTTATTTTATTTTATTTTTATTTTATGGTGAGAAAGAATATTCAAGGTTTTCAACTTGATTATTTTAGCCTTATTATTCAGATATTCTATTTCTCTCACAAAGTTGGATGCTTTCTAATAAGTTATTTTGATAATCTAAAAGACGAACTAAAGTAGGGATAACCTATTTAATTAGTGGTAGTCCAAATGGTAACCGCATCCTCCTTAAAAACATAATATTCTAATTTAAAGTAAAGCAGATAAGAATGGCATTACATACTTTTCTTTTACTTTTTGTTTTATAACGGCATAACATACTTATTTGTTCAAATAAATAAGTAAAAAAAAAAAAAACTTATTTATTTGTTCAAGGTTTACTTCTATGGTTTCTTTTTCCTATGTTTTAAACCAACATTTTCTTTTGTTTATTCAATCATTCGAGTTTGGGTCTGATACGTATCCATATACCTTACTAGGACAAGGAATTTTACAAAAATATATATATATATATATATATTTATTATTCAATATAAACGTTAATAAACAAATGGAAAAAGCAAATCAACTAGCACAAAGGAGAGACGGTCCCCTGGTTAGTCAAATATTGAACGCTCTCACAAGAGGCCTTAATACTTTCGTCTTCTTGGCGGGCAAGATTAACGTCTTCCAACCAAATTTCACGACATGGAAAACTCTTGCTGCACTTGAAGTTTATGGCTTCCTCTGATGCGCTGACACCTGTGATGTTTTTGTAAACAATATTGCTTACTTTGACTGCTGAAGCCTGTCATTAGATTAAGTGATTGTTAGTAACAATGATGAGTTTTGGGATACAAGTGTTGTTTAGAGTATTATAACTCAGTTTTGCCATTGTGCCATGTGACACTCATGTTGACTATCATCCACATAAATTTATAAATACACACTATCATTACACCAAACATTTTTGTTAAGAGTATTACCTGTTCTGAGCATGAAAGTTCTTTTTTATCACAATAATATTGATTTATGATTATAGGGTTTTGGACACTGTGCATTTCAACATTTTGAAATGTAATATTTTTGGCATATCCAGAGCCGCCCTGCGTATAAATAAATGAATAATATGTTAAGTGTGAACTGCTAACCAACAATGGAGTAACAAAAACAAAATACATATTTTTAATTACCTGCCATGTTTTTATTCTCAATCCATTTGTGGTTCCTGATAGTATCGCTCTATCGACTAACACATTCGAAACATAGTCACTTGAACCGCCCGCACCCAAACTTCCTATGCTGCAAGTAAAATAATATCCAAATAAGTAATAATTAAATTACATGTAAAGAAAAAAAAAAAAACGTAATAATATTCATGCATTCAAAGCAAGAAGAGTTAGAGATCCCTAGCTACCTGATTCCATGGCCGGGTCCACAGGTAATATCTGTGGCTTCAACATTTTCAGACCCACTTACTATCGAAATACAATCATCCCCTTCAATAAATAAAACATAAAATCTCATTATTGTCACTATATATAGTGGCAAGCCAAACTTGATATTTAATTAGCAACTTTTTATAGAAAATTCAAGGTTACCTGTCCCTATAATGCAGTTTTGAATATGAATGTTTTGCGTTTCTGTGACATGAATTCCATCGGTGTTGGGGCTATGCTCCGGTGCAGTTACCACGAGACGTGAAGCTTTGACATTTGAGCATCTTTGAAACGTGAGATGCATTTGTGGTGCGTTTTTGATCCGGAAGTTATCTACCGTCAAATTGTTGCAGTTGAGGAAAGTCACGGCCTATACATACATACATACCCAATATATATAAAAAAAGATAAAAATATTTTGAAAAGAATCAAGAAATAAAGAAAAAGGAAAAAATTAAAGGCTTACAGTTGGTGCGTGCGTGCAAGGCTGCATGCAAAAGAAATAGAAGAAAGAAATGACAACTAATTAATTAGTTCAAATTCTATTAATTAAGAGATGGAAAGAAAGAAATTAAAGTTGATGGAAGAACTCATGAGCCGAATTACATACCAGAGTTTTGTTGATTTTGCATGAGTTATTCCACCATCTCTTCCCATTGCCATTGATGGTGCCCGTTCCCCCACCTTCGACAGTAAAATTTTGAATATTTTGGAACACAAGCCATTGTCGTTTATGTTTTTGATAATCTGATTTACGAGGAGAAGCTTTGATTGTTCCATAGACCTAGTATAATAAGTATAAAGAAAGAAAAAATAGGCATATAATTAATTAGATATTTATATAATTACAGATGCATGCTTGCAAATTCAACGTAAAGATAGAGACCTTGAATGTGAAATTAGAATTGCAAGGACCCTTGAATGTAATTGGCTTGAGATGATAGCTCCTATTTTGAGGTACCACAAGAACGCTATCTTTTGAAGAACAAGCCTCTCTCCATGCTTTCTTAAATGCCTGCAGTGCGAAAACATCAAACCAACATCAATTAATCAGTTGACCCACCCAAAGAAAAATAAAAATCAAAACCAAATTCTGCAGAAAAAAAGAAAAAAGAAAAAAAGAGACGATCGAACAGTAGAGAGAATATATATATATATATATATATATAACGAGGTATATACCTGAGTATCATCTCCTCCATCGCCTTTAGCGCCAAAGGCATCTACATTAAGCAGCTCCGGATTCGGTGGTGAAGTTGAAGTTGAAGGGATGCTTACTATGCGTGAAGTAGTATAGGCGCGGGAATCATGAAGCCGAAAACAGGATGTTTCGGATGAGAAAGACGTTATAATGATGAAAACGGTGAAAATCCAAAAAAGGGCGTGGGCGTGAAGAAGAGCCATGATATCTGAATTTGCACTAGTTGAGAAAGGAATTTGATCTGCATGCAAGAGATCGACGATCGTTGTGATTTGTTTAATGAAGGAGGGTGGGTGTTGTTTTATAATAGGCATCATGAAGAAGCATGTCATATCCGACTACAACTACTATTAACTATTAATTCCCAAGTCGGTCAGTCGGAAATACAAATTCTATCTGCATTCTGATTCTTCAACATCGATGTAAAATTATCTTTTACCACTCACTCTTATCTTTTACCACTTATTCTGTCGTAAATTTGCTTTCGTTACAGACAATTATTCCTTTTGTATAGGTTTCTATTGCCTTTGTTGAGGTCGGTACGTATCATACTGGCCAATATGATTGATACCAGTTAATTTTTATGTCATTGTAAATTTGTAATGCCCCGATCCCAATACTATTAATTGTACATAAAACATATATTTCTCTTCATAACACTTTCACAAGTATATGTGGGCATTTATATTCTTTATAATATGTTCTATAAATTATTAAATTGTAATGGCATTTCCTTTAAACTTTTTTTTCTTTTTTCCTTCTTTCTTCCTCCTCTGTTTAATTTATATCCTCATTACATATATCTGAATCATACATGTTAACATGGCCAAGGAACCCAAATTATTATAAATGTGTATTCATCAAACAACAACAAAAGATGAGAAGCAAGATCTTAGAACACTAGCAGCAAATACCTTATAGCTCATTAATTTCTCTATATTTAGGAATTTTTGTAAAAAAATCACAAAAACTCACACACTTCAATTTTCTTAAATTTAACCAATACCCTTGGGTAGTTTATAATGTTTTTCAATGTGTAATGAACCAAGAGTGGTCTCCTATACATTATTTTAATATAAACATTTATTTTCTATCTCTCATCTTTCATCTTTTAGTCTTTCATTGAAGATTGTCTAAGAATTTTGTAAAAAATATGAAGATAGGTAAAGAACCTATATTTTATAAATAAATAATATTTTAATAGTACAGTGGAAGCCATGATATATATCTTAAAAACAAAAGAGTTTGAAGAATTTGCTGAAGTTGGGTTGATCAGCAACGGTTACAAAGAAACATGATAAACACAAACTACTCACTTAGAGATATATCCTATGATTATCATATCACATATATAACACTTAACTTAATAACTATTAATAAAGATAATACCAAACTACTTAGACATAACATACTGTCCTATTTATTCTCTATTACTATCTATTAATTACTAGAATCCTAATAGAAACAATACTCTCTAGAGATAACATACTATCCCATTTATTATCTACTACTATCTAATTAATACTAGAATCCTAATAGAAATACTACTCTCTTCTCTCTAGGTACGCAACACCCGCACAAAGAAAAAGGAAATTCAAAACCAAATTCTGCAGCAAAAAAAAAGAAAAAGAAAAAGAAAAAGAAACGATCCAACAGAGGATATTCGTAAATTAAAATGTGGGATCAATTGGACCAAAACTACGCCGTTTTGGTCCAAATTAGAAGGCGGGATGAGGGTGAAATATATTCGTAAAAAACTTTTGTATTTGTTTGTGTGTGTCGTTCTCTCTTCCTCCCTCTCGTCGCAGAGCATGCAACGAAAAAAATTTGTCATTCTCTAGTTGAAGTTGCAGAGCAAGGAAGAAAGAAGAGCTTAATTCAGA
Source organism: Corylus avellana (assembly GCF_901000735.1). NCBI lineage: Eukaryota > Viridiplantae > Streptophyta > Magnoliopsida > Fagales > Betulaceae > Corylus > Corylus avellana. Next base: position 42,216,301 of record NC_081541.1, read on the forward strand.
TAACTTTTCTTCCTCTTTCTTCTTCTTCTTCTCTCTCTTCGGAACCTTGTTTTCTCCATGCTAGCTTTGGTTTAATTTCAAATCTTGGTGCATATTTCTGAAATTTAAGCTTCATGTATAGTTGGCATACATCTTCATTTTATAAGGCGTAATCTTCAACTAATTGAATTACCCATTAGAAACCTGTAAAAGCCCCTGTTACATGAAATTTGAGGATTATTAGGTCAGTGCTAATAATCAAATTAATGCGGAGCTCATAAAAGATGTAATGCGGAACCCTGTACATCTTTACATTCTTAGAGTTATTAGAAGAAAAAAAATGATACGGATATTAAATTTTTTACTAAGAAATTATATCAAATTAATGCGGAACTCATAAATTGGTACCGTAATATATATAGATTTTTATTAATTGTTTTGATTTTCTCGGTTAGCATTTCTCTATAAAAGAAAAGTTAGATTTTTGTTTGATAAAAGTTTTCATTTATAAACCTCTGAGCTGATGCATTTAGCTTGATTGTTTGAAAGAAGAGAGAAAAAAAAAAAAAATGACCGTTCAAAAATAGAACGGTCACTTTCTCCCGCGTGCCTTCTCTCATTCCTTTAACAAACCCTACCTTAAAATTCTTCTTCAAGATTGTTGCCTCTACCATGTTAGAGTGGTCTCAACAAGTCTCAGGTAATCCCCCGGGGATGATTTGCTTGAGATATTTCATGTTTGATTCTCTGGTTGTCAGATGCGTAGCATTTTATTGTTTAAACAACGTGTTTTATAAAGCGGTGATGTTTAAACAACATTATTATTTATGTATCACTATTAGGTGACGTTTGAACAGTATTACTATTCTCAAGTTAAATATTGTTCAAGTATTGTTTTTAGGGAAAACTTTACTTTGGCCTCTTAAATTTCTACCCGATTTTACAAATTTCTCATGAACTTCCAAATCTCTCATTTTTGACCCATAAACTTTTAATTACTCTTAATTAGAACCCTTTCGTTAATTTTAGCCATTAAAAATACAAAAAAAAAGATTAAAATGTCATTGATTTTTATTTTAAAAAAATTAAAAAAAATATTTTGAAAGTTAAAATTTTATACAAAAGTCAGAGGTATAAATGTCATGTAATGTTTAAAATCAGACGAAGGAGTTTACATTAAAAGTAATTGAAAATTTAGAGTCCAAAATGAGAGATTTAAAAATTGAATAAGAGTTTATAAAATTGAGCAAAAGTTGATATGGCCAAAATAATGTCATGATGTGACATTTACACAGGATTACTATTCACACGTTGAATATTGTTCAAACATTGTTTTCTGACTACAGTAGTATTGTTTGAACCGTATTAATAAACTAAGGTTGACAAATTTAAATAAAATATATATATTTAAAAGAAAAAGTGGTTAAAAAGTAAATTTGTCTAGTTAAAATCGAGTTAAATTGTGACTAGTTCAGTCAAAATGGTATTAGTATGGGTCAGCTTTCTAGTCAAGTAAAGGCAGTGCATAGTCAAATCACGAGGCATTGGAATTTTCAAAAGCCTGTTGTCTTTGTGTAGTTAAATCAGTAGCATCGTATATCATCATGGAACTGCAAACAATCTCGAGGAGCATTCATGGTGAATAAAAATGCCATACTTTGCAAAATTTTATTTTCAAAATTTGTTTTTAAATCATGTTTTATTTTTTTTAGGAATAATTCTTTATTGCTCGTGTACAAGATTTTGGCCATATTTATTATAAGCGGACGATTCTCTTTTATTAAATTGATTTTATGCTATGAGTTAAGTTTATAAATGTTTTTTTATGGTATTATAGCCTACCACTACCACATAATAAAATAGGACTCACTTACACTACTTATCTCGTGACATAAAATCAAGAAAAATACTGACTTGCATATGATGAAGAGTGTTGGTGTATTTGATATTTCAATTTTGTAAATAAAAAATACAATTTTAAAGTAAATGATAAAAAAATTGATTATTTGAAATTGTATTTTTAAAAAGGAGAAATGATTTGTGTTAATATTTTGTTTATATATTTTTTTATTTTATCTTACAAATCAATAATTAAATTTATGAACTTACAAAGTCAATGATAAATTTCATAAATCTAGTGGTTGATCTATTAAATTTGTAAAAAAAAATGTAAACAAATTATTGACGATGAAGAATTTAAAAATACTGAATTTTAAAAATTAAATCGTAATTGAAAAAATAATTTTATCAAATGTATTTTTTAAAATATTATTTATTTATTTATTTTTTGGTTTGATAAAAATTATTACTTTTAAATCACTACGTTTATGCAACAGTGACGTATGATTTGAAAACTAAATATTTTTGAGAAAAAAATTTGGTAAGAGTAAATTTTCCTCTATATATATATATATATTGTCCCATTTTGAGCAGGGCAGAGAGCTTGGAAGAATGGCAACCTATCTGCCGGAGGAAGTGGTGGTGAAGATACTGTCGAGGCTGCCTCCAAAATCTCTGATACGATTTAAGTGTGTCTCAAAAAGCTGGCAAGCTCTCATAGGAAACCCAGATTTCCTCTCAAAAAACCTCCTAAACGACTCCATTATCACCCAGAACTCCAATGATCCTCTCCGACATATCATCTTCTTCGCCCTGGACCCCAAAACCCCCGGAAAGCTAGTACACTCTTTCCGCTCTTACGACTTCCTCCACTGCGCGCCTCAAACCCCTCTGAATCTCCCAACAGAACCGAGATTTGACATCGTCGCTTCCTGTAATGGCCTGCTCTGCCTCTGGGACTATGCGCGAAACGACATCTATCTCTGGAATCCCGCAACGTCATCGGAACTTAAGGCTCTCCCGGCCTCGTCTTCTTACGGTCGACTTAGAGTCTCTATGTTTCATGTGGGGTTCGGTTTCGACTCGGTATCTAATGATTACAAGGTGATCAGAATTCTTATGGTTGAAGACGAAGATGAGACATGGGATGAAGTAGAAATATACAGCCTGAGATGCGGATCTTGGAGACAGCTTGATCTGGGCGTGCCCTTGGGGATATATGAAGATTCGCGGAGCGCGGCATTGGATGGGGTTTTTCTATGGTATGGTAACGACGATTACGAGGATCATGTGAACGATGATGATGAGATAATAGTTGCTTTTGACTTCAGCAATGAGGAGTTCCGAACGATGCTGTTTCCAGATGCTGGGTTTTTCTGTGATTACGGCGAATGCACGCGGACTGTCACGGGGTTGAAAGGATCTCTTGCTATGTTGGTTTTTCCTAGTGAAGACCGGAAGAAAAAGATGTATTTGGATATATGGGTTATGCTTGAATTTGGTGTTAGGGAGTCGTGGACTAGACTTCTGAGCATTAAACTCCCAGTGCATTTGGAAAGGCCATTGGGGTTTTGGAAGAACGGGGAGTTGTTCATGGAGAATAGAAAGAGGCAGCTGGTCTTGTGTGATCTTTTGGCACAAAAGGAGGCGAAACTTGGGTTTAAAGGGTCTTGGGAAACGTTAGAAGTGGTAGAACTCAGGCTGAGTTCGGTTGTGATCAATGGAGGGAGGGATAATCCGTGAGGTATGGCACCATGCCCTTACCTAGTTTAATTCACGTTTCTGTCTTCTATTATTCTTTTAATAAGAATATTTGGTCCTAAATTACATTATTTTGTAAATTTGCTTTTTTGAGATCCATTTTGTTGAGTGAATCTGGTTTGATAATTGATACGGATCAATCAGCATCATTTTCATATATAAAATTAGGTAGGAGATATTAGAGGCACTTTGAGAAACCCAGGAATCATCCTCTTCTCTAGATCTTCCCCTGCATATATTAGATGACACGCAACACACTCCTAGTTGTGATTGATTTGAGATTAATTTAAGAATTTAAACAATTACCACTTCGTCTAGCTGATTTGGGTACTGCTTCAAATCGTCTTGCTAATTGAACACACGTGTTTGACAAATTGACTGAGAATAGTTGACTGCTTCTAGACTTTATTAGGTAAAAAGAGTGACATATTTCAGCGATGGAGCCCAATTCCAAGAGACCCAGGATTTTAATTGCCACCCATTTTGTTTTTGACATCAAATGATAGGGCTCAGCAACTTGCCCCAACATGTTCTTCATGACCTCATCTCCTTCCTTGAAACCAGAAACGTTATACACTTAAACATATTGTTAAGAAGATAGAGGTGCATTTGTACTTGGGTGTTTTCCTAATTTCCACCAACGCCCCATTTGGATCATTGCTTAGTTGACAATGAGTTTACAAGATGTGAATCCTAAATGAAGAGCTTGATCCTAAAATTCGCATTTGAGTTGCCACCTTTTCTTGCTTATTGTGAATCCTTAAAAGAGTTTTAAGGTTGAGATTGGTACTCTTGAGGTTGAAGTAGACATTCATTGAATTTTGGCATGCTATACCAGTGAAGAGAATGAAAATTTCGCTCGAAAAAGCTGCCTTGAAAGTTGAAAGTGTAGCACTGCTTTATGCATGAACTTGTAGTTCTTGATGTAGAAGCTTCTAATCTTAAGAATTTGACATTTGTGAACACTGACAAGGACACCACCTTTGTGTGTGTGTGTGTGTGTTTGATCGTTAACCTACATTGGTCTCTCTTTGCTTTGATACTACTCTTTGCAGAATTTATCATCATTAATAAATGTTTTCATTCTCTTCACTGGTATAGTTCGCAAAAAAGTGGCCGGCCAACAAGTATTGCACCAAATCTTTTAGGATTTAAGCATTACCCAGGCTAATGGCCTTGAATTTTCAGTGCTTTAAGTTGAAAGCTTGAAAGATGTATTTCTGAGATCTATATTTTTTTTAAGGAGGTTATGTTATTGACTGACAATGCTTTATCTATTTATTTATTTATAATTCTTTTTTCAGCACCTCTCCCATCTGCATGGTAAAGAAGGAAAAGCTTTCATTAAATTGAAAGTTTGTGGAAGGGCTAGTCCAGTTGCTCAACTACTCACCCATCTTAGAAGCAGTTTGTATTGATTTTGAATTAGTAAATGACAATGTCTGAAAACATTTTAGCTATGAATATTTCTCTTTCTATTTGCATGGTGGTTAGGTATGGCAACCTTAATTATGCATCGAAGCAAATATATTGGTCTTGCCTCTATTGGTCTGCATTTAATTATCCAATATCCCTTTCCCCTTCTCTGATATTGCTTAGAAAAAAAAAAAAAAAATCCAACATGTATTTTTGGGTCGGGAATTGCATGCTCCAATCATAGGCATGTTTTCAGTCTCTTAACAATTTCTAGGCTTGTTTGGTTTACGGTATGACTATTCCATCAGAAAAATGAATAGCTATTATTGAGAATAGAAGAGATATGAAATAGCTATTTATATTCTTTAATTTGATTGTATTGGAATAGAACCCTTATAATGTATTCCTTTGTTTGGTACATGAATGAAATCGTATTGTAATTAAATTTCCTAAAGTACGTTTATGATACAAATATAATTTATTTTTATTAAGGACTTTTTTTCTTTATTTTTAATTTTTTGCAAATTTTTTTCTTTATTTTTGAAACATAAACAACTATACTATAATTCTTTTTTCTTTTTTTTTTTTTTTAAAAAAAAAAATTCTATCAAGTATATGTTTTTTTTCTTCCTCTTTATGCTACATAATTATTTATAAAAATAAATAAATAAAAAAAAGCACATAATCATCGTATCACCATTATTTATTTATTTATTTAAAAAATAAAAAGAAACTGTGAAAAGCACATCAGCCATATTGATATCATGTAAGAACATGTCATAATAATGAACAAAAACACATCTCAATTAAAATCAAGTTTTGCTGCTAATGCAAATCACCAAATTATTTCATAATAATGAACAAAAAGCACATCTCAATTAAAATCAAGTTGCTGCAAATGCAAATCACCAAATTGTCTCTTAAAAAAAATTACAAAATGACTTATAGCTGACCAAACATCTTAACCATTAGAAAATTGTACATCATTCTCATGCATCATTAATAATTTCACGCACCAATTCTTCATTATCATAATTTGAAATGCTGAAGAAAAGATCTATTATCTCATGCTAACAAACAATCAATCTTATTGCTTTGAGACGATCCTTATCGGCAATACCAATTATTTTTGATAGCTCATCATTAACTTTTAATCTATTCTCTCATTCTACCTTCCTCATAACTGACTTGTTAAGATTAACTGATGCAGTAATTAAATTTATCGCAAGTTGGTTACCAACTTCTCTAATTGTGTGGGCGATGTTATTTTCGGTACTCTTATTAGGCCTTTTTCTTTTCCAACCCGAAAGTCCTATTCCATTGTCATTGGTGGGCAACTATGTTCTTCCATCCCATTTTTCTCGTTCTAGCCAATATTGTTTTCATCCTCTTTTTTATGTAGCATTTCTTCACACATGTCCAATAGGTGCTTGAACATCTTTGCTAGTATAATGGTCTTTTGCATTGACAATGCAAAGATCCTCATATAAGGGAAAAATTTTATTTTTAAAATTAGCTGCCCCTTTATAACTCTACAAAACCATCAAATATGATAATATATAATTCACAACATGTTAAAATTTGACTTGTACATATGCTTGCCACACAACATCTTCAGGAACCACATATTTTCTAACATTATTCCACCCAAATCCACTTGCATCATGACCACGTAACAATGCATGGATTACTTGAAAATCATTCTCAAAGTTTTCAATCTTGATTATATATGTGGTTTTGTCTTAATTCCAGCAGGTAATGTCTTTGAGAGCTTCATCTCCAAGATTCTAAGATAACATGGTTGAAACCTAGTCTTGCCTATAGCTTTCCTTTATTGTAGTGCTCTACCAAAGCTTGAACAAATTTAATATTTTCTTAGGAGTCCATTTCTTTCTACCAGAATCTTGAGAATCTAATTTTAATCCACCTCTTGCTTCAAGCATATTACATAAATTGCTAAATAAATTTCTATTCATTCTTAAATGGTTATGGCAAGTTTCATCATCCTCATATATTAAATAGTAAAGATTCCCTTGTCTCGAATATAAATCACTAAAATACGTATCTGTCAAAGATTTCTTTCAAATATGGTAATCTATCAAAACACATAACAATTCAAAGAAAGTAATAACAACTGACAACATTTCCACCCAAAACATCAACACCGAATCAACTTCCTCTTCTTTATTTGTGCCATATTTGTAGTTTTTTCAACTCTTTACAATGCAGTTTTCAAAGAATAATTTAATCGATTGAATATCACACTTCATAAAGCGGAGTTCACTAAATTGAATCATTTTATCGTTTCCCTATATATGCGGAAATGATAAAAGGAAAGGTGACAATTAAAACAATTTAAAGACCGGAGAACTTTTTTAATCCTTAACATTTAAGCAAGGTAAAAATGGTGTTTTAATTATCAAACAAAAAGCACAGGACTTTTTATGTATACACCATTTTGTGCTGTGCAGAGCAGAGCAGAGAGCTTGGAAGTTTGAAGAATGGCAACCTATCTGCCGGTGGAAGTGGTGGTGAAGATACTGTCGAGGGTGCCTCCAAAATCTCTGATCAGACTCAAGTGTGTCTCCAAAAGATGGCATGCTCTCATAGGAAACCCAGATTTCCTCTCAAAAAACCTCCTCAACCACTCCATTATCGCCCAGAACTCCAATGAAGATGATCCTCTCCGTCTTATCCTTTTCTTCGCCCAAGACTCTGATACCGGAAATCTAATACACTCTTTCCGCTATTACGACTCCCTCCACTGCGCGTCTCAAACCCCTCTGAATCTCCCATCACCAGCACCACACTATTACATCGCCGCTTCCTGTAATGGCTTGCTCTGTCTCTGGGACGACACCGTGCGAAGCGACGTCTATCTCTGGAATCCCGCCACCTCATCAGAAGTTAAGGCTCTCCCGGCAGCGTCTTCTCACCGTCACACCGGACTTAGAGTGTTTCCGGGTCAAGTGGGGTTCGGTTTCGACTCGAGATCCAACGACTTCAAGGTGGTCAGGCTTTTTCAGGTTGTAGAAGAAGATGGTACTGAAAGGGCTGAAGCACAAATATACAGCTTAAGATGTGGTTCTTGGAGACTGCTTGATCTATGCGTGCCCAATTACGTCAATTCGCGGACCGCAGCATTGGATGGGGTATTTCTATGGTATGCTGATGATGATGATATAATTGTAGCTTTTAACTTCACCGATGAGGAGTTCCGAACGATGATGTTCCCGGATGCTCGCTTTTTTTGTGATTACGGTGAATATACCCGGACTGTGACGGACTTGAAGGGATATGTTGCTACGATGGTTTTTCCTCTTGATGAAAGGAAGAAATATATGCATTTGGATATATGGGTTATGATTGAATTTGGTGTTAGAGAGTCGTGGACTAGGCTTCTCAGCATTCAACTCCCATTGCATTTGGAAAGACCATTGAGGTTTTGGAAGAACAGGGGGTTGTTCATGGAGAATAGTGAGGGACAGCTGGTCTTGTATGATCTTTTCGCACAAACGGAGACGAATCTTCATTTTGAAGGGTTTGGGAGAACGTTAAAAGTTGTGGACTACACGCTAGGATAATCCCTGAGGTATGGCTCCATGCCCTTAACTTGTTTGATTCATGTTTCTGTCTTTATTTCTCTTTTTTTTTTTTAATAAGAGTGTTTGGTCCTAAATTTTACTGCATTTGTTACATGATTATGTAAATTTGCTTCTTTTGAGAGCCATTTTGTTGAGTGAAGTTGGTTTGATACGGATCAATCAGCATCATTTTCATATATAAAATTAGATAGGAGATACCAGGAATCATTCTCTTCTCCCATGCATTAGATACGCGCACACACGCTTAAGCTGTTTGACAAATTGACTGAGAGTAGTTGATTGCTTTTAGACTTTTAGTATGTAAAAATAGTGATATATTTCAGTGGATTGCACCAAATCTTTTAGGATTTAAGTTGAAAACTCGAAATAGATCTCTCTATGAATGGGTGAAGGAATCAAGTTGCCTTTTTCTCTTGTTCTTTTCTTTAGGTTCTCTGGACCATTTGAAATTTAGAACTAGTGTATTTATTTTTAAGGAGGTGATGTTGTTGACTCACAATGCTTTATTTATTTATTTGGTAATTCTTTTTCAGCACCTCTCCCATCTGCATGGTAAAGATGGAAGCTTTCATCAAATTGAAGTCTTTGACTGTTCATGTAGGATTGATTGAAGGCAACATGGAAGGGCTAGTCCACCCATCTTAGAAGCAGTTTATATTAAGATTTTGATGTAGTAAATGGCAATGTCTGAACATTTTAGCTATGAATATCTATCTTTCTAGTTGCGGGTAGCGGTCAGTTGCGGTTAACGTGCGGTTAATATTTGCTCACCCTAATTATGCATTAAAGCAAATACATTGGTGTTGCCTCTATTGGTCTAAAACACACTTATTGTAAAGCAGACTGCAGCAAACAGGCCAAAACTCCTCTATTTTGTTTATCTTCTTCCCTCTTTCTCTCTCTCTCTCTCTCTCTCTGGCTCTCTGCAAGTCCCACCGTCCTCCTTTGTCGATTGAATATCCAGCTCACTTGGAGAAATCATTGGCTTTTCTCAGTTCACCCAAACCACAATGGCTTCTGGCATAGTGACATCGATGTGTGGGAAGGTTTGGTTGAGTTTTGTTAGAGAAAATGTCGGGCAATTTTATGTGGTAGCCAAAATTGAAATGGGAAATATTGTGCCAGATGGAAAAAGAATAAATAAATCTTTAATAAATATTGTCGAATGGACTAGTTTATTTATAGCTTTACCCGCAAGTCAGATACCGTTTATGATAAAATTTGAATATCAAGTAAAAAAATCAAATAAAAATGTGCAAATTTAAGTATTAAAAAGATAATTAAGCTTAAAAATAAAGAAAAATGGTTTGCGGAATAGACTCGTGGGATGTAAGGGTTATTTCTATGAAATAGTCATTCATTTAATTGGAATGAAATTTGAATCACTAGCATTTCCAATGGAGGAGCCAAATGATACTTTTATCTAAAAAAGCTAATCAGATTTGTAAAAAAATCCCACATTGGATTAGTCAAAAAAAAAAAAAAAAAAAAAGAAGCAAAATTGATATTTAATTGGATTAGCCAAAAAAAAGAAAGAAAAACAGCTATGACCCCATGAAGCACACTTTACTCCCTGAAGTATTTTGAGTTGACACTTTATCCGCTAGTACTTAGGTTTGCACATTTTTATTTTTTTCTACATGAGTTTCAAATCCTATCACAGATGGTATTTGACTTTCGGGAAAAGACAAACTTAGTACATCCGTTACCTCAAACTAACGGAATGCCACGTGTTTTCAGATACAAATGCTAGGTGTCCTAAAAAAATAAAAAATAATAAAATTAAAATTAAAATAATTAATCAAAAAACTAAACCCTAAAAAGAAGAAAAGAAAAATTATTGGCCACCCCCAATGGCCAAAATGGGGGTGGGTTGAGCGGCCACCCCATAAATTTTCAATTCTTTTTAGGGTTTAGTTTTTTAATTTTTTTTTTAATTTTAATTTTTTTTAAAACACGTGTCATTTGTATGTGATGACATCTGTGACGAAACCTAACAGAAGTATTAAGTTGGTTTTTTCCTATAAGTCAAATACCATTTGTGAGAGGATTTGAACCACATGTGAAAAAAAAAAAAAAATAAATAAAATGTGCAAATTTAAGTACTAAAAAAGATAATTAAGCCTAAAAATAAAGAAAAATTGTTTGCGGAATAGACTCATGGAATGTAATGGTTATTCCTATAGAATAATCATTCTTTTGTTTAGTAAGGGTCTATTCTCAGGAATAGTTATTCCTGTGGGAATCACTAGCATTCCCAATGGAGGAGCCAAATGATACTTTTATTTAAAATAACTAATCAGATTTGTAAACCCCCCCCCCAAACACACACACACACACACATTGGATTAGCAAAAAAAAAATTCAAAATGGATATTTGATTGGATTAGCCCCCCCAAAAAAAAAATCTACATGTAGCAATACTTTTAAAGGAAGCTATTTTATTTTTTATTGTTTCTCTTCTGTTTGCTCTTTTTTCCCAAAACTGTTCCCACTTTTCAAGGGATCATTATGAGAATATTCTTTCACAATTTTTGATAAAAATATATTTAAATAGTATAGATAAAAATATAGCTAATTGGATGTAGTAAGCCTTTAAAAATCTATTAGAGCATTCTCAATGGAAGAGCCAAATGATACTTTTATCTAAAATGACTAATGAGATTTGTAAAAAACCCTCCACATTGGATTACCAAAAAAAAAAAAAAAAAAAAAGAGCTACATGTAGCAACACTTTTCAATGGAGTCATTTTACTTTTTATTGTTTCTCTCACATCCCAAAACTTTTTTCACTTTTCAAGGGATTATTATGAGAATATTCTTTGACAATTTTTAATAAAAAGATATTTAATAAATATGATGACATTACTATGATAATATGGTTTTTATACTTAATGTTGGCAAATACGACATTTAAAAAATATAACCATTGAAAAATGTAATTATTATAAAATACAACCGTTTCAAAAATATTATAGTTACAAAAATGATTATTTAAAAAATAATAATCGTTGAAAAATTATTGTGCTAAACGAATTACTATTGAAAAAATAAAGATAGAATCACTAAAAAGTAAGAAAAATAATATTTAAATGATATAGATAAAAATATAGCTAATCGGATGTAGAAGGTCTTTAAAAATTAATTAGCTAAATTAGATAAATTGGATTTTGATGAGTCATTTTGCATAAAAAATTAGTTCTTCAATTGAGCATGCTCTTAGATAAATTAGATAAAATGAGTTTTAATGAGTTATTTTGTATAAAAATTTGACTCTTCCATTGAAAATGCTCTCTTATGAATAGATATTTATTAAATATATATATATATATATATATATTAAAGTGGGTGTCCACTCATTAGAAGAGGCGGGACCGCGGTGGACCGGGTGGTGCGACCATCCCATACCTAGCAGGACAACTTTTTAAATTTTTACCATTCATTAAGGTCAAAATGGTCTTTTAAAAGGGGTAAAAGGGACTTACTCATATAGCTTATTTTCAGCCTAGTGTTTTAAGCATTTTGCGCAGATCGAGCAGCGGTTCCCTGGAAGAATGGCGACCTATCTGCCCGAGGAAATGGTGGTGAAGATATTGTCGTTGCTGCCTCCAAAATCTCTGATCCGATTCAAGTGTGTCTCCAAAAGATGGCATGCTCTCATAGGAAACCCTGATTTCCTCTCCAAAAACCTCCTCAATCACTCCATTCTCACCCAAAACCCTTGTGATCCTCTCCATCTTACCCTCTTCATCGCCACAGACATATCCGACCCCCGCAAGCAAATACACTCTTTCCGCTCTTACGACTCACTCCGCTGCGCGTCTCAAACCCCTCTGAATCTCCCACCGGCACCGCCACGCTTTAACGTCGTCGCTTCGTGTAATGGCCTCCTCTGTCTCTGGGACGAATTGCGAAGCGACCTCTATCTCTGGAATCCCGCCACGTCATCAGAACTTAAGGCTCTCCCGGCCGCGCCTTCTCGCTGTCGCGGCGAACCTAGACCCGCTATATATGATTGGGGGTTCTATTTTGTGGGGTTCGGTTTCGACTCGGTATCCAACGACTTAAAGGTGGTCACGCTTGTAGACGCAGATGACTACGGATGTTTGGAAGCAGAAATCTACAGCCTAAAATCTGGTTGTTGGAGACCGCTTGATATGAGCGTGAACTTTGAGTTGGGTCTCGTTCCGCAGGGCGCAGCTTTGGATGGGGTTTTTCTATGGTATGATGACGTAGTCGGGAGATATACGGACGACAGAATAGTTGCTTTTGACTTCAGCGAGGAGGAGTTCGCAACGATGACGTTTCCGGTTGCTAGCTTTTTTTGTGATAACGATAAATACACGCGGACTCTCACGAAGTTGAAGGGAACTGTTGCTATGGTACTTTTTCCTCGACAGGAGGAATTTATGTATTTGGATATATGGGTTATGGTTGAATTTGGTGTTACTGAGTCGTGGACTAGACTTCTTGGCATTGAACTGCCATTGCATTTGGAATGGCCATTGGGGTTTTGGAAGAACGGGGAGTTGTTCATGCAGAATAGTGAGGGGCAGGTGGTATTGTATGATCTTTTGGCACAAACAGAGACGAATCTTCAGTTTGAAGGGTATCGGGGAACGATAAAAGTTGTGGACTACACGCTAGGATAATCCCTGAGGTATGGCTCCATGCCCTTAACTTGTTTGATTCATGTTTCTGTCTTTCTTTTTCTTTTTCTTTTTTTTATTAAGAGTGTTTGGTCCTAAATTTTACTGCATTTGTTACATGATTATGTAAATTTGCTTCTTTTGAGAGCCATTTTGTTGAGTGAAGTTGGTTTGATACGGATCAATCAGCATCATTTTCATATATAAAATTAGATAGGAGATACCAGGAATCATTCTCTTCTCCCATGCATTAGATACGCACACACACGCTTAAGCTGTTTGACAAATTGACTGAGAGTAGTTGATTGCTTTTAGACTTTTAGTATGTAAAAATAGTGATATATTTCAGTGGATTGCACCAAATCTTTTAGGATTTAAGTTGAAAACTCGAAATAGATCTCTCTATGAATGGGTGAAGGAATCAAGTTGCCTTTTTCTCTTGTTCTTTTCTTTAGGTTCTCTGGACCATTTGAAATTTAGAACTAGTGTATTTATTTTTAAGGAGGTGATGTTGTTGACTCACAATGCTTTATTTATTTATTTGGTAATTCTTTTTCAGCACCTCTCCCATCTGCATGGTAAAGATGGAAGCTTTCATCAAATTGAAGTCTTTGACTGTTCATGTAGGATTGATTGAAGGCAACATGGAAGGGCTAGTCCACCCATCTTAGAAGCAGTTTATATTAAGATTTTGATGTAGTAAATGGCAATGTCTGAACATTTTAGCTATGAATATCTATCTTTCTAGTTGCGGGTAGCGGTCAGTTGCGGTTAACGTGCGGTTAATATTTGCTCACCCTAATTATGCATTAAAGCAAATACATTGGTGTTGCCTCTATTGGTCTAAAACACACTTATTGTAAAGCAGACTGCAGCAAACAGGCCAAAACTCCTCTATTTTGTTTATCTTCTTCCCTCTTTCTCTCTCTCTCTCTCTCTCTCTGGCTCTCTGCAAGTCCCACCGTCCTCCTTTGTCGATTGAATATCCAGCTCACTTGGAGAAATCATTGGCTTTTCTCAGTTCACCCAAACCACAATGGCTTCTGGCATAGTGACATCGATGTGTGGGAAGGTTTGGTTGAGTTTTGTTAGAGAAAATGTCGGGCAATTTTATGTGGTAGCCAAAATTGAAATGGGAAATATTGTGCCAGATGGAAAAAGAATAAATAAATCTTTAATAAATATTGTCGAATGGACTAGTTTATTTATAGCTTTACCCGCAAGTCAGATACCGTTTATGATAAAATTTGAATATCAAGTAAAAAAATCAAATAAAAATGTGCAAATTTAAGTATTAAAAAGATAATTAAGCTTAAAAATAAAGAAAAATGGTTTGCGGAATAGACTCGTGGGATGTAAGGGTTATTTCTATGAAATAGTCATTCATTTAATTGGAATGAAATTTGAATCACTAGCATTTCCAATGGAGGAGCCAAATGATACTTTTATCTAAAAAAGCTAATCAGATTTGTAAAAAAATCCCACATTGGATTAGTCAAAAAAAAAAAAAAAAAAAAAGAAGCAAAATTGATATTTAATTGGATTAGCCAAAAAAAAGAAAGAAAAACAGCTATGACCCCATGAAGCACACTTTACTCCCTGAAGTATTTTGAGTTGACACTTTATCCGCTAGTACTTAGGTTTGCACATTTTTATTTTTTTCTACATGAGTTTCAAATCCTATCACAGATGGTATTTGACTTTCGGGAAAAGACAAACTTAGTACATCCGTTACCTCAAACTAACGGAATGCCACGTGTTTTCAGATACAAATGCTAGGTGTCCTAAAAAAATAAAAAATAATAAAATTAAAATTAAAATAATTAATCAAAAAACTAAACCCTAAAAAGAAGAAAAGAAAAATTATGGGCCACCCCCAATGGCCAAAATGGGGGTGGGTAGAATCTTCTCAGGAATAGTTATTTATATGGGAATCACCAGCATTCTCAATGGAGAAGCCAAATTATATTTTTTTTTCTAAAATAGCTAATCAGATTTGTAAACCACCCCCCATTAGATTAGCAAAAAAAAAATTCAAAATGGATATTTGATTGGATTAGCCAAAAAAAAAAAAAAAGCTACATACAGCAGTACTTTTAAAGGGAGCTATTTTATATTTTATTGTTTCTCTCCTGTTTTATCTTTTTCCCAAAACTTTTCCCACTTTTCAAGGGATCATTATGAGAATATTCTTTCACAATTTTTGATAAAAATATATTTAAATAATATAGATAAAAATATAACTAATTGGATGTAGCAAGCCTTTAAAAATCTATTAGAGCATTCTCAATGAAAGAGCCAAATGGTACTTTTATCTAAAATGACTAATGAGATTTGTAAAAAACCCTCCACATTGGATTACCCAAAAAAAAAAAAAAAAAAGAGCTACATGTAGCAACACTTTTCAATGGAGTCATTTTACTTTTTATTGTTTCTCTTACATCTCAAAACTTTTTTCACTTTTCAAGAGATTATTATGAGAATATTCTTTGACAATTTTTAATAAAAAGATATTTAATAAATATGATGACGTTACTATGATAATATGGTTTTTATACTTAACGTTGGCAAATACGATATTTAAAAAATATAACCATTGAAAAATATAATTATTATAAAATACAACCGTTTCAAAAATATTATAGTTACAAAAATAATTATTTGAAAAATAATAATCGTTGAAAAATTATTGTGCTAAACGAATTACTATTGAAAAAATAAAGATAGAATCACTAAAAAGTAAGAAAAATAATATTTAAATGATATAGATAAAAATATAGCTAATCGGACGTAGAAGGTCTTTAAAAATTAATTAGCTAAACTAGATAAATTGGATTTTGAGGAGCCATTTTGCATAAAAAATTGGCTCTTCCATTGAGAATGCTCTTAGGTAAATTAGATAAAGTGAGTTTTAATGAGTTATTTTACATAAAAATATGACTCCTCTATTTAAAAATGCTCTCGCTCTCTTATGAATAGATATTTCTTAAAGATATATATATATATATATATATATATATATTAAAGTTGGTGTCCACTCATTAGAAGAGGCGGGACCGGGGTGGACCGGGTGGTGCGACCATCCCATCCCTAGCAGGACAACTTTTTAAATTTTTACCATTCATTAAGGTCAAAATGGTCTTTTAAAAGGGGTAAAAGGGACTTACTCATATAGCTTATTTTCAGCCTAGTGTTTTAAGCATTTTGCGCAGATCGAGCAGCGGTTCCCTGGAAGAATGGCGACCTATCTGCCTGAGGAAATGGTGGTGAAGATATTGTCGTTGCTGCCTCCAAAATCTCTGATCCGATTCAAGTGTGTCTCCAAAAGATGGCATGCTCTCATAGGAAACCCTGATTTCCTCTCCAAAAACCTCCTCAATCACTCCATTCTCACCCAAAACCCTTGTGATCCTCGCCGTCTTACCCTCTTCATCGCCACAGACATATCCGACCCCCGCAAGCTAATACACTCTTTCCGCTCTTACGACTCACTCAGCTGCGCGTCTCAAACCCCTCTGAATCTCCCACCAGTGCCGCCAAGCTTTAACGTCGTCGCTTCTTGTAATGGCCTCCTCTGTCTCTGGGACG
Organism: Corylus avellana; assembly: GCF_901000735.1. NCBI lineage: Eukaryota > Viridiplantae > Streptophyta > Magnoliopsida > Fagales > Betulaceae > Corylus > Corylus avellana. The sequence continues at coordinate 42,233,138 of NC_081541.1, forward strand.
TAATTCGAAGCGACCTCTATCTCTGGAATCCCGCCACGTCATCAGAACTTAAGGCTCTCCCGGCCGTGCCTTCTCGCGGTCGCGGCGAACCTAGACCCGCTAGATATGATCCGGGGTTCTATAATGTAGGGTTCGGTTTCGACTCTGTATCCAACGACTTCAAGGCGGTCGCGCTTGTAGACGAAGATGACGACGGATGGTTGGAAGCAGAAATGTACAGCCTAAAATCTGGTTGTTGGAGACCGCTTGATATGAGCGTGAACTTTCAGTTACCTCTCGTTTCGCAGAGCGCAGCATTGGATGGGGTTTTTCTATGGTATGACGACGGAGACGGGGAGTATATGGACCAGAGAATAGTTGCTTTCGACTTCAGCGAGGAGGAGTTCGAAATGATGATGTTTCCTGATGCTAGCTTTCTTTGTGATTACTACTATCAATACACGCGGACTCTCACGAAGTTGAAGGGATCTCTTGCTATGGTAGTTTTTCTTCAAGAGGTGGAATTTATGTATTTGGATGTATGGGTTATGCTTGAATTTGGTGTTAGTGAGTCGTGGACTAGACTTCTTGGCATTGAACTCCCATTGCATTTGGAAAGGCCATTGGGGTTTTGGAAGAACGGGGAGTTGTTCATGCAGGATATTGAGGGGCAGGTGGTATTGTATGATCTTTTGGCAGACACAGAGACGAATCTTCAGTTTGAAGGGTATCGGAGAACGATAAAAGTTGTAGACTGCAATTTTGTTCAGTTTGAAGGTATGGCTCCATGCCCTTGGCTAGTTTAATTCATGTTTCTGTCCTTTTTTTTTTTTTTTTGCTTAATAAGAATGTTTGGTCCTAAATTTGGCTGCTTGTGTTACATTATTATGTAAATTTGCTTTTTTGAGATCCATTTTGTTGAGTGAAGATGGTTTGATACGGATCAATTAACATTATTTTCACATATAAAATTAGGTAGGAGATACTAGAGCCACTTTGATAAACCCAGCAGTCACCCTCTTCTCCTCCCCTGCATTAGATATGCACACACACGCCATACTCTCCCTGTCAAACCCCAAGGCACCAGCATACCACATCCGGCCCTGATATGACCCATCATTATTGGAAAACGGCAAAATCATGCAGGAAAAATAAAATGCATGTGGTTGAATCATCAATTGACCTTGTTGTGATTGATTTGAGATTAAGAATTCAAATAATTACCACTTCGTCTAGCTGTTTGACAAATTGACTGAAAGAGTAGTTGATTGCTTTTAGACTTTTATTGGGTAAAAAGAGTGATATATTTCAGCGATGCAGCCCAATTCCAAGAGACCCAGGATTTTAATTGCCACCCATTTTGTTTTTGACATTAATGATAGGCTCAGCAACTTGCCCCAAGATGTTCTTCACTTTCTTGTGCGGCGTGATTGGTTAACGTTTACTTAATGGGTTGCTCATGTTTTTGACTATATTCTAAACAACCACAATCGAGACAATGGTTTTTGGAGCTTGTCCGAATGGACAGCCTTGATGTATTAACATGTTTTATATTGACTTAGTAGCTTGATGAGTGTTATAGTTGTCCAAACCATTTACATGCAATATGGTTATAGGAATGGAGAGTGGTGTCATACCTACCCCGTCATGTTCATCTTGTTCATCTCGGTTGCATTACACCACCGACTGCAACAACCATGAAGATTGCAGGAGAAAACAACAGGAGATAGACAGGAAATTGGAAGAGAAAGAGGTATTACTACCATCTCTCGTAATTATCATTTTTCGTTGAGTTTTGATGATAATGGGATTGTAGTGTGCATTGGGTGTTGAGATTAATTTTGACTTGATTATGAGGGAAAGCATCTATGGTTGAATTAAGCTGATTGCCTGTGTATTGTGAATTTTTTTACGGATAGACAATAAATCATGAGTGAAATTCCAGATATTTGAGGCTTGACATATCTACTGTCAAAAGTCTCTACCTTTTATATTTCCTACTTTGGGTAAAATGATGATCTGATTACAGTGGCTCCTTTTCCATGGATCAAAGTCACTAGAAATGACTTCAAACCACAAATTAGAGATCCGGCGCCAAATGGTCTGGATTTTGAGTTTGTTATGAATGTTGTTATATCTGAAACGAATAGCTATGTATTATATTCAACAGTTTATATGAGCTTGAGCCTTTGTTTGTTGATTATTGGAACCGTGAGTGTTTACATAAGGCTTGGTACGTGGGGCCTCTTTGCCTGATTGAGTCACCAAAGGTTCCACCAGAACCCCACAGTAAGCCCACATGGGTGCAGTGGCTTGACAAGAAGCGTGAGCAGGGGAACTCAGTTCTGTACGTAGCCTTTGGTTCTCAGGTGGAGATTTCGCCTGCACAACTCAAAGAAATAGCAACTGGGTTGGAAGAATCCAAAGTGAATTTCTTGTGGGTGATAAGAAAGAGTGAGTCAGAGCTTTCGGAGGTTTTTGAAAGGAGAGTGAAAGAGGAATTGTAGAGAGAGACTAGGTTGACCAAAGGGAGATTTCGATGCATAAGTGTGTATGTGCAGGGGGTTTCTAAGCCACTGTGGGTGGAATACTGTTTTGGAGAATGAAATTATATTCTTCATTGTCTTCCTCTTCTTAGTAGTCCTGGAATAAGAGAAAAACTATTGATTTGTTAATTATTTATTTACAGAAGTGATGAAATAACGTGCATTGAATGGGAGCTTAATAATGAGACTTTTCTTTTAGACTTGTAATTGGGGATGCATGAAAACTTATGATCATGCAGCTTTATGTCTTTCCTTTTTTTGTTTTATTATTATTATTATTATTATTATTATTCAATGGTGATATCATTGCCTTGTATTAGTCTTGCCTTTTGGAAGTCAAAAACTGGCTTTGGTTGTTAAGTCTTTAGTAGGAATTGAGTTGTTTGCATATCTTTGGTGTTCTGGGATATTTTTTGACTAGCTTTTATTTCTTTTTTATCCATCAAACTGCGTTTTCTCCCTTCTTGGCATTGTTCGGCAGTTCCCTTGCTGTCTAGAAGTGGATTTGTCATATTTGGACAATAAATCATGATGAAAGAATATCATATTCATTCATCGACCTTTGCCCACATTTTTGGGGTTACTGGGGGGGTAAAATGAGGTTGTAGATGGGTGTATACATAAACCTAATACAACTATTTTGTAATTCATAGAAAGCAAATGAAACAAGATCTACAAGTCTCTGCTTTGCTGCTGATATGGTTGTCATTTTTCTTAACCTTACCAAGTAATGGGCTGGTTACTTTTTTTAATATTTCCTCCAACTTGATTAGTCTCTTTTTTTTTGGTTGCTTAAGTTGTCGGTGCTGTTGTTTCTCTTTGAAACTACTCTGGTTTACACCAGTTTGTTCCTTGATCTTGTTGGTTTGACCCCTGAGTGCCATTTATTTACTTTCCAGTAACCAATATATCCTTGTTATTAAAGCAGAATTAACAATTCACAACAGGTTTACCTTTGTTTAATTTAATTGCGTTTCTTATTCCTAATTTTTATTATTGGTCGTTGTTGTACCAGGTTGATGACTGACTTGAAAGATTGATGGATGAAAAAGCAGAGGACTTGTACGGAATGGAATGCATTTTTTGTTGCAATGAATTTTGTTGTAATGAATTTAGAGTTTTGAACTAAAAATTGTGTTTAAAGAACTTCTGTTGTAATGATTACTATTTTTATTTGGTTGGAACACATGTTTTGGTAATGGTTATGCATGGTGCCTTGCCGATGTGCCATAATCAGTACAAATTATAGCAATTGGCCAAAAAAATAAAAAAAAAAACCCCTCTTTTAGGGGCCTTTTACAAATTAAGAGCCTTAGCTAGGCGGTGGCCCAACTGCCTAAAGTCGACATTTAGAACTTGGTATGGCTATCGCGAGTTTTTGGTCATGTCATTCGGGTTGGCTAATGCACTAGAGGTCGTCGATACATAAGAACTTATTGATGATTGTTTTCTTACTATTTGGACTTTAACCTCAATAATGTTGATTATTTTCAGAAGAAAAGTCCTTGGTTTTTTACCAAAGTGTGATTTTTATTTTTTATTTTTTTGTATTTGTTTTTCTTCAAAATTATGAATATTGAGAAAAAAAAAAAAAAAAAGAATTGAGATTATGATTGAATGGTTTAAAGAATATAAAATAAAATTATAAATAAAAAATTATTACAAAAAGATAAATAAAAATAAAAATAATAAAAAATTTTGGGTTGTTTTAAACCACCCATAGGGGTGGTCGGGCCACCCTAAAAGATTACTTGGGGGTGGCCGATCCACTCCCAAAACTAATTGGAGATGGCAGAGCCACCCCCGAAAACCGCTTGGGGGTTGCTCGGCCACCCCATTAGTTTTGGAGTTGCCTGATCCACTCCTTACATTTTTATTAATGATATATTTTAGTTGGATTGAAAAATTTTGAGTTGAATTGAAAAAAAGTAGGCGTCAAATCTACACAAGTTGAGTTGAGTAATGTCATCCAAATAAGCCCTCGAAAGCTGTTTGGTAATGTAAAGAAAAAAGTTTGACTTTTTAAGAAGAAATGAGAAAAAGAGCGAGAGGATTTTGCCAAACAAAGCTTAACTTAATTTATACTTTATTACTCTTTGTATTTATTTCTCTTCGCACAAAAAAAAAAAAAAAAAAATCTAAATTTGCCTTACCCTGCACGCACCTCTTTATAATCTTCAAAGAATTTAGCGGTCATAGTAGCCATAGGTGTACGTAGTGGGTTTCCAAGAGATAGCTCAATCGACTGGGACCAAGCTTAATAAAACGGATGTCACTAGTTCGAATACTCCTTCTCCTCTTATGCGGACATATTAAAAAAAAAAGAGGCAACAGTAGTGAAAAGCTTTGCTAGACAGAATATTGATTCTAGACGATATGCATGATGAATTGATGATGAAGATTAATTAGTGCTGACCGGTTCGTGCATGGATAATATGCCACACATATGCTTGGCTTTAACACATGCATTCTCCCACCAAAACGGTACACTTTCATGTACTGATCAGTTCTCCAATAATTTGGGCAGGCTTCCGCAGATATTACACATTTCTTTCTAAATCTTTACTCTCAAGCGCTTATTCCTTTTAACGTGACCGTGAAAATCATCGTTGAATATTATATATACTTTTATCTAATGATAATTTTCACTATCATGATAATGAGTTAATTATTAGCTGAATGCTTGAGACTATGCGTAGCACGCACTCTTCGTAAAAAGCTGCTATACTTCGATATTTACAGTTCTCAGTCGTGAAGAAGCGTTACAAGTATATACACATATATAAATATGTTGAGATTTTGTTTTTTTGTTTTTTTTTTTTAAAGTTGATATAAAAACTTGAACAATAATAAATAAATATGTTGAGAATCACTGAAAATCATATTGACAAAATAGGTAGTAGTGTCACAAGGTGATCATGCATTATCTGATCAGTGAGGGTGAGGGTGATCATCAGGGCATGCATGCATGCATGGCATCAGAAAGATGTAAAGCATTCATGTTCAGATGAATTGGAGTCGTCGCATGGAGAGTGGTTGTGTCTTCCTTCATACGTTGTTATCACCATTCGACAATCCTCCGACAACCGTTCAACTCTCTTCTTCACCCGACAGTTGTTGTGGGTACATCGGTAATAACTTCTGCAATCAATTCAATGCAAAAACAATAAACAAAAAAAAAAAAAAAATCTTTAATTTTCTTTTTAATCCCGATTTCCAATAATCCGAAACAGCAAAATTACTTGAAATAATGCATGAAAATAACGAAAAAAAAAAGCATCTTAATGAAATTGTAAATATATTTTGTTCCTAGAATATATAATAAACATACTTATATTATAATTTGCAATATAACTATTTATTGAGCAAACAAAAATAGACAGAAAATTAACTACCAACTAGAATAAAGATATATCATTTACATATTTCTGATTACATTTTTAGGTAAACCCTAAGATCCAACTAGTCATCATCTCTATCCAAGATGTGTATTATATTTCCTAGTTAACCAAAAAGAATAAATTATGGCCTTTCTTCATTCTCTAAGCTTTCTTATTGATCACCAAATTAAGTAGGAGATCATCGCCACTTTGTTATAACTAAATAATTAGGGTTAAGAGGTTAACTACATTTACTCCTTCTAATTACCATTTTTCTTTTCCAATGTCCCTCCTCATTGTTTTAATTTTTGCAATGTCCCTCAATCTACCACTAGAGTTGCAATGTCTCCCTTCCGTGACCCAAAATGACAAAAATACCTCCAATATCTACCATTGGAGTTGCAATGTTCTCCTTTCGCAACCCAAAATGACAAAAATACTCTACACAAGATAATTACTTACATTTTTTTTTTGAATTTTTTTTTTTTTATCTTAAAGGAATATATTTTTATCATTTTGAGTCACAGAAGGGGGACATTGCAGCCCCAATGGCAGATTGAGAAGAGTATTGCAAAAATTGAAACATTAGGAAAGTATTGCAAAAATGATATATGGTAGTTAAAGGAAGGTAAATGTAGTTTTTACAAAGTTTTCGCTCATAATTTTGATTTCACAAACTCTGGCACTATTGTAGTTCTTAGTAGACAATTCAGAATAATCACTTAACAAATATAGATTCTCAATTCAACACCAAGTCAAAAGTCTTAGTATTCTGAACTTATTTAGAATATAGGCAGTAAACTTCTTGGGTCTAGAAGTTGAATTTAGGTGACCAGGACACCACTTTTTTTCAACTTGACTCTATTTTAGATTATTTTCAGAGGCTTCTCCGGGAATCAGAGTGATCTCAGCCTATTGACATGGAGGTTCTTGAGGGGGCTCTTCCTCAAAATTCCTCCTACACAATATGAAGATTTGGCTTAATCATCTTTGGACTATTCTTAGTAACATTTTTAAGAAGCAGCATGCAATGAGCTAGCTTTTATTAGTAGTAAGAGGAATATTGGAGACTATCCTTATGTCTTAAAAACTTATGAGAAACTATCATAGAGATAAAGGTCCCCCAGCTGTGCCTTGAAGGTTGATGCAATGAATGCTTATGATTTTGTAAATTGGGATTTTGTCTGTGCATTTTTAAGGTTTGTTGGAGTCCTTGATCGAGGTTATGGTACGGTGGGTTGAAGAGCGTATTAGTAACACCACACCCTAAATAATATGATATTGTCCGCTTTGAGCATATTTCATATAAACACATTATCTTTTTTACACTCAGACATTGTGGAACGTCATAGTATCACTACTCCTATATATATTCTCTATTTACATTAATAGTGAGGTCAAGGGCCTTTTTCTCTATGAGTAGACATCTTAGACAAGGTGACCTTTTGTTGCCTTATCTGTTTTTGGTGATGGAGGCTTTCTCAGGGCTTATGGAGAGTATGATTAAGAGGGACTAATTTTGTTTCTTTTGGAGATTCCATAAGGTGAAAATATTCAATCTATATTTTGCTGATGACATTCTTAATTGCTATAGTCAAGAAGTGTTTGAATCAGTTTAGGGATATGTTAGGGTTGTCAAGAACTGTTTGTTTACTTGTGGAGTTGTAGAACGTTTTAAGAATCAATTGTTGGGTAGTTTGGGGGGTCAGGAAGGTAAGCTCCCCATAAGGTATTTGGGGTCTGGCTCCTTTTATTTCTTTTAAATTGCAGAAAGCTGATTGTGTGGTGTGGCTGAGAGGATTGCTTCCAAGGCTAAGATCGAGCTGGGCTCTCTTATGGAGGGAGACTTTAGTTGATTACTTCATTTATTTTTTCCATGCAAGTTTATTGGTCTTCTCTTTTTATACTTAATTCCTAAAGGTGTCATTATCCAAGTGGAGCAGATTCTTAGGTCTTTCTTATGGAAGGGAGGTAAGCTTAATAAAGTTCGGAAGATGATTCTCTTCATTTCAAATGAAAATGAAGAATATCCAATTAATGTTTTTTAGAGGGGTAAAATTGTCATTTTAATTTTTTGGACAATTTTATCATTCTAAAATACACTAACCGGATACTATCTATTTCATTTTAAATGCAATCTTTTAGTTTTTCTTCCTTGTAACTACTTGTTAGTGTTGACCCCCTCTGGCTTTTGGTCGTCTTGTTTTGTAGGGTTGTCAGTGCATTCTTTTTGTTCTCAGTATTTTTAATAAGTTCTTACTTATCACCAAAAAAAAGAAAAGAAAAAAAAAGGGTGTTGTTTTCCCTTAACTGAAATAGCGGGTAAATTGTGGAGTACGTCAAGTTTGAACTCAAGATCTTTGTTCTAATAGCACGTTAAATAATCATTTATCATGAATTAAAACTTAAGTTGATAAAAAATAGTATTTAATTAATATTGTATACCAACTTCTTAAGTGTGGATACCAATTTGTTATTTTACAAGTTTACTTTCATGCTTTGTAGACCATTAGTTTTGCTAGTTTGTAAGGGGAAGATAAGCTTATCCCTACTTGAACCAAAGAAAAAAAGAGAAATACTACTATATTAGGGATACTAACTCTTTTACTAACATAGACTTATTAAACTAATGTGTAGCTTATTTATTGGTACTTGTTACATTTCTTTTAATTAGTTGTTTTGTTTTTCTTCAATAAATAAGCTACACATCAGTTTATTAAATCTCTATTAGTAAAAGAGTTAGTACTCCTAATATTTTTCAAGAAAAAACACACCATTTTCATGTCCAACTATTGCGAGGCCAGATGCATTGTTCATCATTTTCCCGTATGTTGTTGTAGTAAAAGTGTTGGGTTCTTGTTAAGTTCCTTCATATATATATATATATATATATATATATATACACTATCTCCACCATTGGTCATAATTTTTATTTTACAAAATGTGTTCTATATATTGATGACATGATATACATGATAATAGTTCTATATATACATATTGGAAAAGTTATTTTATGTTCTCTAGCTAATTCCTAATATAAACCTTCGTTTTAGCTTTATTATATTTTAGTAACTCGATAGTAATATTAATGCAGTAAATCACTAATCACTTAAGAAACTCATATATATATATATATATATATATATATAGAGAGAGAGAGAGAGAGAGAGAGAGAGAGAGAGCAAGCAAACATTATTTTCTAAGCATGCATTTTCTATAGATCAATAGTAAATTGATGTTGACTTGGTTTTGGACTTCTAACAAATGTGTTTAGAAGATTCTGGTAAGCTCGTCATTTCCTTTTGCACCAAACTACTAATTTTACATGCTTGATTCAAAACTCTGTAGAACATTTTAACATAAATCCAAACACAATAGCAGTTGAGGATGGTGATCAACATTATTGCTACAAGGACCATGATCTGGGGTTCAAATAGCTAATTAAAACAGATCAAAAGAACTAACAACCAATGCAATGGAACAATTAAACCATCCTAATGGCTTTAGCTTGTTTTGCTATTTTTGTCAAATCATCATCTGTCCCAAAAATTAAAGCTTAAGAAATAAATTAAAGCATTAAATTCATTGTAGCTTTTGAGATAAGTGATGCTTTAACGATTTCAATGCAATATTTCGCTAATGGTGGAGAAGATTACAAGAAGATGGCTTTGGAAACTCTCAAACACTAATGGGGGTGTAAAAAGGGACTCTTTCTAACCCTAAACCAACAGTAAGACTCTTATAAATGGGTTCAACTACAAAAGAAATAAGCCAAAAGTTTAAGGGTTGAAAATTTCCATATAATGGAGGCATTCAAGACACACCATTAATTCAATATTAATGCCCACAAGGGTCCTTCACCTTAGGCTTAGTATTTTGTTTAAGGAACCATTCCTAAGATGAAAATACATGTTGGAAATTTAGAAAATGCATGTTATGTTGTGGAGCGAATTCTAATTAAAATGCGAAGGCATTAAGAATGTTGAAATAACTAGAGAATACAATTCGACCAATACAAGAAAACCCAGATCAATTTTAACAAAGAAAATGAAAATCACTTTCCAGTTTCCAGCTGGTCCTATTTATGCAGCTTGAACATCATGAGCTAGATGGTTCTGGAAAACTGTCTTGTCTGATATAATTTAATCAAGACATATGTGTCAAAAAATATGACCAATCCTCTCTTTTTGTTTTGTTTTATTTTATTGTTTTGCTGTTTGGTTTTTGTTTTGTTGCATGGGAAAGGAAGCCTCACGCGGGAGTCTTCTTCCACTATTCTCTTTTGCTTAATCAATACTGAGAGCAAATGTCAGGAGTCATGCTTCCAAGTACTTCTCTACTCATTTCGTTTCTACCTTTTTTATTGGAATAAATTACTGGTGGCCATCGAAGGTGTAATGATTAGACTACTTCTGATAAAAGACATGGAGACATGCAATGCAGTATGCTATTACTATAATACCCATGCACGGGTTTGTTAAATTATCACTTATTTCAAAATTTAAGCCAATAAAAAAAATAAAAATTATCAGTTATCTTAAAAAATTTAAGCTTATAAAAAGGGTAGTAATGGGATAAATAGTAAATATCATTCACAAATTTGGTATAACAATGAAAGATTTTTCATATGGCATCGATCCAGCAAATCTAGAATATATCTTCTAAGTTAATGTCATGGCTTTTTACCATGCCATCCACATTATATTGTAATTGAGAAGCATCTTTATTTTGCATGTATATTGGGTTTATACTTCATTATGAAAGCATGTTAATTAATTAAGTGAAAAAGGTCATTTTTTTAAAAACTTAATTTCTATGAATATATATGTTGGTTCAACCAAACAATCTCCTAGGACAAAATACCAAAATGTTTCATATATGTAGATAAATTTAATGTTAAATGAAAGCAAAGGATCAAAGAAAGAGTACCTTGGATGAAGGCTATTCTTGACTACTTTCTGGCCATATTTCCTCCATTTGTAACCATCATCAAGGACATCAACATCACTCCTTGTTTGGAAGCAGAATCTTGGCTCTCTAAGCTTCCTTCTCACCTTCACCTTGCTCTTATCTGAGTTTGAGCTCCTCCACCTCCCAAAATGTAAAAATCTCTCAAATTTAGAGGAGAGCTTGTAATATATTGGAAGAGCAAAAGTAGATCCTCCACTCATGAACTTGAGGATTTTGGTATCAATGTGTATCAAGACTTTTATGTGAAGAAGGAGAGAGAGAGAGAGAGAGAGAAATGAATTGACATGGTGTGCAAAAAGCATGCTGCAAAGAAACACAAGCAATCTCTCTTCCATATTTGGCTAGATCTCCTTAGATTCTTTTTTATTTTTTGTTTTGATGAATTATCTCCTTAGATTCTGTTCAAGAGTTTGAACTATATATATATAATTTCTTTCACTTGTCTTATACGTGCCTTGCATGTTTGTTATTTGGGTTTGCTATTGAAGAGAGAGAGAGAGAGAGAGAGAGAGAGAGAGATAGAAGCCATGTAATGAAAAAGAAAATGGTGTTGGGAGAAAGATACCATGAATTGTTGCCATCGCTAGCATTACCGGTACAGTTTTCTTCATTGACAGCCTTGGGATCCATTGTTCCGACCTAAATTTTTCCATAAAAGAATTAGAATACAAAAAGAATTAGATAAAAAGAAAAAAAAAAAAAACAGAAGCATGGAATAAACGAAACTTTCATTAAAGAACAACAACATAAGATTAAGAATCTTGTTAATTTTGTTTCACTAAGGTTTTGTCAAACAGTATATATATATATATATATATATGTACTCTAAACCACCTGGTCATTGTTCCAAGAAGATCTAGTAACAAGGTCGTTATGGCTGAACCCCATGGTGGTGGGATTTGTGTTGGACGCGGAACCGGTGGTGGCGGAGGCGGTGGTGGTGGTGGTGCCGCCGCTGAGTGGCGGTTGAGACATCTGAGAAGACTGTGAGGGAGCCAAGAAGCTTAGAACCTGGTTATCTTCAAATTGTACAAATCCCATCTCGTGGATCGCTTGTGGAGTATTTGAGAAAGAAACTTGCAGCTCGTAATTTGGAGCTCCCCTTTCTTCTTGATCCATTGTTTTCTTCCTCTCTCTCTCTCTCTCTCTCTCTCTCGTTAATGGATTTGGTGCATGTAAGTCCGTACAACCAGTTGGTGGTAGTAAAGGTCTTTAATTTTGTGCTTCAAACACGGTGTAATTTTGGTCAACTGGTAAACGCTAAATGGAATGTTTCTTGGAAAAAAATATTCCTTCCCATCTTCTTAAGGTTGTCTACAGGGTCTACACAACACTGCACATTCTCCTCTCTCTCTCTCTCTCTCTCTCTCTCTCTAGAGTTCTAACAATTTCTCAAGGGAATGTGTTTGGTATATACTAGCACTTGAAGGACAAGGAGGACACTTGAATTTTTTATTTTATTGGTATTGAATGAGTGTTTTTCTTTTCTTTTCTTTTTCTTTTTCTTGTGAGTATTGAAGAAGTTGTTGGCAATAGTATTAATTTCTATTTATTAATTTATTAGGTGTGAGCCTCACAAATTTATAGAATATTATTGTGAAAATATTAACGAGCTTTAAATATAAACCTACTACGTACGCAAAATGGAATAATTTTTTTTTTAGATAAATGATTATTTTCCTTCTCATTGGTTCTCTCCAGTTCAACTCTTGCAAATTCACTACCGAGTCCCACAAATCAAATGGTGAATTTGCAAGAATTGGATTTTAACTTCTAAGAATTTTGGCACTACTTACGCCTCCATTAGGATTAGGGTGTATGCAGACTTAATGGGTACTATAAATTCTTTCGAGACATGAATTTTTAAGTATATGATTTTTACGTATACTTTTAAAATATGCTTAACGAAACATGTAGCCATGTGAGAATTGTTAATGTAATAATGAAGTAATTAAATTTATTTTTTCCTATAAGTTTAAACTTTTGAGATAACTGTGATTTTCATAGTACTATTAGAGCCAAAGGTCTTGTGATTGAACATTGACTTCTCGTCAAATTACATCTCATTTTAAATTAAATATTTTACGTGTTGGATCTTACCTATTGAAAAAGAGTTTGAACACACACATGAGTGAGAGTGTTAAAGTAACGATTAAGTAATTAAATTTAGCTTTTCTTATAAGTTTAAGCTTTTGAAATAACCGATGATTTTCAAGAATCACATAACTTAAGAATATATACTACTTGAATAAATTGGAGAAAAGTTTGTCCTTTCCATGATGAACTTTTTGTTGTGTAGACAATTTTCGTGTCCTTTTCCTCTTCCTCTTCTAGATCCACTGGGATTGCGAAGATTTACATGGCAAAAGCATTAGATTTTTCTACTAATGCACGTGTGCTTATCTTTGCCAGATGTATTAGATCCAATGGGAGTGTATTTATGGAAATATATATAGGTAAATATTCTGCAAAAAGTCACTTCTGCCCGCCAACAACGCCACCATCAATGACTTTTGTCTCGCGCGTTCCTTGTCACAAGGATTCACCGCCGCTCCAAGCCAAAATGTAGTTTTCATGAATTGATATATATGGATGTGCGAGGGTATTTAAAGGAGGTGTTAAAGAATAATATGCGTCTAATTGCATGGACAAATAAACCAAGCCTTTAAAAAAAAAAGAAGTCAAGGAATTGAGACAAAGGGTGGTTTCCACCACCCTTATTTTGATATTTGAGGTGGTGGCTAAAGGTTCATTGCCCCGGTGATTCGCCCCAAGCCCAATCCAACCAAATGAGGGTGGTTTTGACCATTCTCATTTGGCCATTTTGAGATGACTGAATCACTCTCACAAGTCATAGGGTGGTTTGCTATCTTTAGTTCAGCCAAATGGGAAAGTCGAACCACCTCCAAATTAACCATTTGGCAGTGGTCTTAGCCACCTTAATTTGGCCATTTGAGAGTGACCGAACCACCCCTAAGCCGATCATAGGAGATGGCATTTTGAGGAGTTCAGGTGATAAAAAAGTCACGTATGTGTGACATACATTATTGACATTCCGTCCAAAAAAAAGGAAAAAAGTTAACACTTCGACTAACTTGCCAAAGTTTGTAAGTATATTGTGGAGATTGATTGTTACTTTTTAAACATTGGAAACTCGCGTTGACAAAAATAATTACTGAGCTAGGAAGATCATCAAACGTTTAATTTGTTGGTTTCTTTATTCATGTCTGTTGGGGTTAATTTATATATGATCCATTTAAGCTAAATTTCTAGTAAATATACAGCAAGGGTAATGGTATAATGAGCTTTAGCAATAAAACGAGGAAGTTGACTGAAGAAATTTGAATAAACAAAAGAACTTCAATGTGATCAAATCAACTGGTACCCTTGAAGTTTTTGAGATTATACATTCTAATATATACAGTCAATATTAAGCATAAAATTACATGACTCTGAGCCTTTCTTAGGTCATGTTAAATCGTGCAAATGAAGCAAAACATTTATTTTAAATAATAAAATTAGCGTACCAAACAACCAAAATCATCATTCTCCATCAACTCTTTATTTCACAGGGTCTATTAATGGTATGCATGTTCCAAGTTCCTTGCTTAGTATAGACTCAACAGGAACATAAACCTGATACATAGGCAATTAACTGTACTTAATTCCGTCTTAGGAATTAATTAAGCAGTGTCAAATAATAAAGTGACAAGGTTGTCCTGTGCTTTTTGTTGTACTCTTTTTCTTTCATTGAGAGCATGATTTTCTCATTCTATTAAGCAACCACCATTAAAATGAAGTTGTTTCAGGCCATGTGGGAAATAGCTAAAACCACTACTATATCTTTAAGAAAGATTCTTGAGCCCCCACTTGGAGAAGTTTTGCTTCTTTTTTTTTTTTTTTTTTGCCCTTTTCTTTACCACATAAATTGTACTTATTCATAATAAAACCATAGTTAGTGATTTTTTTGTTTAATGGTATGAGAATTGTTATTGATTATTGGATAAAATTCACATGCCCCCTCATTTATCACTTGCTTTGTAATGTTAACCTCAAAATCATCAAAAGTTATAATGCAGGTGTTTCATTTTCTTAGCTCTTTTTAATTTCACCTTTCATCCTAATGGAATATGCCAAAATAACCAAAATACCTCTGTTGTTGTTTTTTATTTTATTTTATTTTATTTTATTTTTATATATAATAAAAAAGATCTTTTGTTTTTACTATGGGTGGGTCTAGTCTAGTTTAGATATTTTTTTATTCTTTTACCTTCCTTTTTTTTTTTATAAATTTTATAGAAATATAAGAAACATTTTACTTATTAACCGTTTGAGTTAATGCAGTTAATGCAAAACCCTAATGATATGGGAGTGAAGTTAAAAGGAGCTGAAAAATAACATACTCGAATTTTAACTTTTGATAATTCAAGATTAACATTACAAAATCCATAATTCATCAAAGAAGTTAAGCAAAATTTTTCCATTATTATTTGTTTGTGAGTGTGATCCACGATCCACCCATGAAAGTAAACACCCCAAAGAGAGAGAAAATGAAAGAGAGAAGGGGGGGAGGGGGGGGCATGGAGGTGGAAGTCAACAGAGCAATGAGTGGTGGGGGTACATCAAAGCTTCCATCCATGTCAAAGATGTCTATAGCAGTTGAAAGAATGAAAAAAAGGATAGAGCCCCTCAAATCCTCCCAAATCAAATTCCAATATATATTTGTTTATGTCCACTCAGACCACCCTTCACTGCTAAAAAGAAAAGAAAAAAGAAAAAAGAAACTATCATAAACCCCACACAACATTTTCTTGGTAATCTTCCTCCTTCCACTCACTCTCAGCTGTTATTTCATCAACAGTCTAGATGAAAAGACCCTCTCAACTCCTCCCACAATACCAACACCAACAACAAAGTCGAAAATCCTCTTCCCCTAGCCACTCTCTTCTTGTATATAAATATATGCAATCTCCTTTAGAATCCTTGATCCCAGAAGAAAATATATATCGTCAAAAAGGGTTTGCTTTGCTCCCATTAGAACTCAAAGGCAAACCTTGACTACTATGCCGAAAGGGGGTCTTCAGTAGTGCTGCTGCAGATGGCCGGCTAGCAAAAGAGCCAAGCATGTTAGAAAATTATCCCATTTTGACTTTTTGTGCTCCTTCCCAGAAGGGGTATTCGAACACAACTGCCACGTAGCAAGTATATATTCAAGAATCTTGGGCACTTTGAGAGCATGTTTGGAATTATGTTAGGAAGTAGAACTTTTAAAGTTAAAAAACAAAAGCTTTTAAGAAACAGAAAAAGCTTCAATTTTAAACATTTTTCAAAAGTGTATTTTGACCAATTTTAGAGTAAAAAAGTTGAAGCAATAATTTTGGAATTTTGTATCAAATATGTTAGCTTTTTGTTTGGCGGCACAGTTTTTTAAGTATTAAAAGTATTTTTTAGCATTCCTAATGCAATCACAAACATACTCTAAAACCCACATTTTTTGTCTCACAACTATATATCCCACAATGTTGATGTGTCAATCATAATCAACCCTTAAATATGTTCTTATTAAAAATAAAATTTGAAGATTAGTTAAAAGTGACACATCCCTTTAATGTGAAATAGTTGTCGAATAAATGTTATGGTTTATAGCATACTTTAATGTTCAACAATTGCACTTAGCATTTACTTACAAGTAGTGATATATGCCACATTTTTATCTCACAATAATTCTACAACGTTAACGTAGGGGTCCTAACCAACCTTCGGATATATATATACTTTTAACAATGGTTAATCCAAGAGTTGGTTGTTGGTTGAGACTGCCATATCAACATTGTGCCATAGTTATGGACTACAAATATGATAGGTGCTACTTGCTCTTGTGGTCAGCCACCAAGGTCAAAGGCTTGCGACTCAACGTTTAATGCTCTGAGTGGTGCGGGGTATTGGGCCGAGGATTAGACTGGAAGATCCTATCTGGGCCTCTACACTCGGTACCCCCACCTTGGCGGGGTTAGCCTGGGATACTGGCCGGCTATAGGTGAAACTGGGAAACCTTGTTCAAAAAAAAAAAAAAAAGTCTAAAAATTTATACAATCTATGTACGTTTTTAGAGAATTGCTTGCTAAATATCTTAATTTCAAAGGCGTTACGATAGGAAAATGCCTAGGTATTAATTCTATCTTTTTTACTATGACACAAATTCATATGAGAGTCTACATCTTATGAAAATGATTATCACATGTACTGTCACATGATAATTCACGATTTAACTGTTGACATGGTAAGTATCACATCAAATAAGACATTTATTTGTAAGCATAATAAAGATCGTATGAACCGCCATATAACCATCCACATTTTAATCGCTGCGTCAATTCGTAAACAGCACTTCCATACAATATTAACCTTGCAAAATGACTCACAAAAAAAAAAACCTCGCTTAATGAGGGGCTCCACTTGTACAAAAAAGGTTTTACAAGAAGTGATATATATACACACATTCTCATTATTCAGATACTCATCATTTTGATTTCTTAATTTCCTAGCGTGGCATTTTCCCATTGGAGAGGAATGGCCAATATTATTGGCTTTATGTTTTTTGCTAGAGATCCGTATCCACAATTGAAAGAGTCACTTCGCCAATCGATCACAATACAAAAAATCTTACGTGGCTTGTCGTAGTTTGTCGGTCCCTTTGGAATTAAAGATATATAAAAAGTGGCTGCAAATTGCAGAAACTAAAACAAAGAGAAAGAAAGCGAGAAACAAGGAGCGGAATATATGGAAACTTCTGCTAGGGTTTACAAAGGAACTAGTTCTTGACATTAGAGCTTGTTTGAGATTGTGTTTGAGAAATAGAGCTTTTAAGCAAAAGCTTCATTTTTAAACTTTTGTCAAAAGTGTTTTTTTATCTTTTTTTTTTTGATTTTTTTACCCTTAAAAACGCTTTTAATTTTTTTACAAAACGAGTTTTTTTTTTTTTTTTTTTTCAAACATGCTTTTTGAGTGTTAAAAGTACTTTTAGGCCCCTTAAACACAATCCCAAACAAGCCCTAAACCCTGCTATTGTTTTGAAAAATAGAGCTTTTAAAGTTAAAATTAGTTTTTTTTTAACAAAATATTCATTTTTAAATTTTTCTTAAAAGTGGATTTTGACATTTTTTTTTTTAAGTAAAAAAGTCAAAGAAGTATTTTTTGAGTTATTTTAACAAATTTTGTTTGACACAGTTTTGATGTATTAAAAGTACTTTTTAAGTGCTCCTTAACACAATTCTAAATGAGAAATGCTACAGTTTTTTTTGGTGTTCTCTTGGTCTGATGTAGATATTGTTTTCTAAAAAAGCAGAATAAAACTTACCCCTGGTCCTGAAAAAAAAAAAAAAAAAAGCAAAAAATAATATCTACGTAAAACTGAAAAAAACACTAAAAGAACAACGAAAAGAATTGTAGCATTCCTCATCTTCCATAGGCTTTTAGGCACAATGAACGTAGTGAGCAAAATATTAGAAAATTAAACAAAACACAGACAGAGAGAGAGAGAGAGAGAGAGAGAGAGAGAAAAGAAAAAATCTGTCATATTCATCAAATAGGCGATCTTGTAATTTACCCAAAATGTTATGTTTGACAATTGACCCCTATTGGCTTGACCCTCGTGAAACTTTATTATAAAATTTTATTGAAAAATTCAATCTTGGCCTCTTTACACCATGTACGTACCCAATTTTTATTTTTTATTTTTTATTTATTTTTTCTAATTTGAATAAGTTTTATGTGAAAATTAAATAGGAGACTTAAAGTCAATTGATGATTCCATGACGTGATAAACATGATCATATGTGTACGTATCAGCGTGTGTAACTTAGGGTACTAAAACAAAAGAACTTCCAGATAAACCAAAATAGTCAAGGAACTGAGAAACGCTAGTCCTAAGGGAGTAGCTCAATCGACTGTAAATCATGCCTCATAAAGCGAAAGTCACTAGTTCGAATCCTCCCTCCTCTTTTTCTTATGTGGATAGGTCAAAAAAATAAAAATAAAAAATTGAGAAACGCTACAAAATCTAAGAAAACATAGCACACAAAAGAAGAGAAGCTTGAGTACTATGTAAGGTTGTAGGGTATAGAGTTATTATCTTCATGGTTATATTATATATATGTGTGTATATATAATTGTAGATCACCATGTATGTAATGCACGCGCAGCATGACTAACCTGCATGGTGGTGGTTCACTTGGGTAGCCACCAACCAGGGCGTCAGAGTGTGGTTGTGGTTGTCCTGCTAATGGAGTTAAAAGTTGCAGCTTTGTTGATTATACAAGTCAAATTTATAATTTTTGCTTTTGCAAGCTACACTTTTATTTGCACCTAACATTGCCTAATCAAATTTAGTTTTTGTTCTTTACCTCAATGATTGTTTTTATTTTGTTGCCTTCATAAGGAAGAACCATATAGAATTAGCCAGTGTACTGAATATCAAAATGAGAAGTTCTATTTGCCCTTCGAAGGCAGGATCACTTCGTGTTTCTATTCCCGTCGGATAAACCGATGACTCGTGCAAAGTGCTCCCTACACGGATCATATAATTGTCCAGATTCGCTGACGAGGTAGCTTTAAGGAATTGTTTGCACCCAAGAGGATTCGCACCTTAGACTTGATGAGAATGCCACCAAAATCAATGCCTTACCAATAGATTGATTTAACAGTGTCCATTTTTATTTTATTTTTCTTTAAAAAAGGGCTGACATGTTAGGGAAAATGAATACTGTCACATCAGCAAAATGAGATTGGGGTATGACAAATAGCACAAGCCTATCAAAATGAGAAATTAATGAGATACTACCAATAAGCTCTTGTTGAAAAAAATAAAAATAAATTAAGAACAGATTGACAATGCACATCAACGATTAAAATATATAGAGGTTCTTTTGCCAAAACTCTTGTTAGGTCTATTTGTACAACAACAAATGTTTTGAAATATCCTTATTGATAATAGTAACTGTTATTTTCTGATTTTGTCCTAATGAGTAGATACCAAATCAGACAAGCAAGGTTTGGGTTGAACTGGAGGATTCATTGATCATTCATGCTTGCAAAGTTGTGTACAGAAATTAATTAGTCAAACAAATAATTATTACTATTGATGATAATTCATAGCAGGACTTCTCAGATTAGGATGTCTAGCTAATTTAATTTATTAGAGCATTTTCCTATACTTAACCACACTTGTACCATTTAGTGAAGATCACGGGATAAAATCCTATAATTTGACAAAATGAAAATAGTTCCCAACTATATTTAGCATTATTTGTTATTGGTTAATTAATTAACACAAATGAGGTTGGAAATGAGCTAATCATTGGTCGTCCCCTCCCCCAGCTTTATCTATTAGAACAATTAAATTATTAAATTTGTCATTTTCTATCCACTTATTTTGTTTAATATAAACAATCATTTAATGTGGCATCAAAATGAGTGGATAATTAATGGATCTTGCTTGAATCTCTTGGATTAGTTCATTATCCTCTTCTTGGTGATTTATTTCATCATTTTTTCACTGTTCTTTTCCTATGTTGGGATAAAAAAAAAAAAAATACATAAAGATTTTGAATCAAGCTATTATGCTATTTTATAATCCACTGACTCCATGTGGACAATTCATTTTTCCAATGTATGATTAACTTTCTGGCGTGTTATATATGCAAATCAAGACCCAAGGATTGCTTCTGGGCTTGATAGAAATTGTCAAAGATTTCACCTCCACGTCATTGGTTACCCAATCCCAGAATTCTTTGGGTGGCAAGCAACCTTGAAACGCTGGTATGACGTCAGGTTTGAATTGTTCAACTGATTGAGAATTAGCGATGGAGTTCTTTCTCTCAAACTTCTCCATGAAATTATTGGCTATATATTCCATCTACAAAACTATGTGAGATCCTAATTCATCACGCATAGGAGTTTCTGGAAGATGAGGCATTTAGGAGTTTGCTCCATGAGCATCAGGAAAGCTTCTAAAGCTAAGGAAATATAGTTCATAGACATGCAGTGATTCTTTGCCTTGCTATTAGAAGAAAGCTAGCTTAACATTCAGGGAAGACAGCAATGCAGTGATAACCTTTTCTTCTCTTTTCCATTAATTTGAAAGAATTTGGCACCTCATTTGTGAAGAATGCAATATATTCACTTGTCTAATATGGATTGAGATAATACTTTACTCTTGATGCTGTCAACTTCTAACACAAAGTCCCTTATGAGCATAATTACTAAGCTAATGTTAGTTGTTGCAGTAGTGTACTTCATCTACAGAGAAAAAAATCACCCAGTGCATGTTATTAAGTAGACTTATATACAATTGAGATGATGTTACCGGCTTAATTTTTTAAATTGATAAAGGTAGTTCGAAGAACCTTGACATTAAAACTCTTTCTGCCATAGGGCTGTAGACCGGTAATTTATGACGTAGTAGTAAAAATTAGCCATTAACCTCTTTTCTGTTTTAACAAATACCAATTTAAGGATAGCTCACTACCACATCGTCAAATTGTATGAACGTTGTAGATGTTGAGGAAAAATCTCACATTGTCTGTGGATAAGACCTTGGGCATGTTTATAAGGAATAAATAACCTTCTCTTATAAAACTAGTTTTATGAGATGAGTTAGACATGCAAATTTTTTCATGGTATTAGAGATTACTACAGGACGAATGTGGCCCACACTACTTACCTTGGGACAAAGACCAAGAAAAATATTGGCATGCACGTGAAGGAGGGTGTTGAGGAATAATCCCACATTGTCTGTGGATAAGACTTAGGGCATATTTATAAGGAATAGACAACATTCTCTTATAAGACTGATTTTATGAGATGAGATAAGTACACGAATTTCTAGATACCTTTCCTTTTAAAAAGGGGAGAGTATGGAGTCAATCAATGAGGAGGAGAATTCTAAGGGTCTAGCTAGGAAACACCTTTAATTCTTCTGCCGGACGAATATCTGCAGGCACAACTGCACAAGTGCTTATATGTATATATGTTCACATGCAGCCACAGGTTATGGGATTTTTGGAGAGAGAGATAGAGGTATTGTGGTGTTCCCATGATGAGTGACACAATGGAATTTGCCGTTGGAGCCTTAGAAAGTGAAAGTGTAATGAATTCCCATTCCAGGAACTGAACCAACACCCAGAAAATTAAATTACTACCAAACAATCCCTAAACACTTGGCAACAAGGAAAAAGTAAGTTTACCTACGGATCCGACAGCTTCATGATTTCAATATTCAAAGTTCAAAAGTGTCATAAATATTAATCTCAAAAGATCACAGTCTGAAGCAATAAGAGAGAGGGAGAGGTGTGCTGAATTCCATGCAGCAATCATAACCTTTCAATCAATTTCTAAAGTCTTCTAAATCTCATGATGGTAGAGTGAGGCAACAGATATTTGGTGGGTTCCACCTTGTCTTACCATGTCCCATATCTTATTTGTTTCAAAAATGCCTTCAACTTTGAAGGGAATGTTACTGCCGGGTGAAACTTAACAATCTCCACCAACTTTGCTCTATTGCCTTTGCATTTTTTTCTTATAATATGAAGCAATTTTATCAAACTTCATATAAAATTAATAAGTGATCCATCATCTAGAGTACTTCCAGTTCAGTGGAATGGTTTAGGTGCCTAGAGAAACAGGGAAAAAAAAAAAAAAAGTGGAATAATTAGCATTGAAAGGTGTTTGATTTTCAAATGATTTATATGTTTTTGAACCCAATGTTGAAAGAGATTTACTGTTGAGAGTACACCATTTCAACTTAAAAGTTTAAATCATTAAGCTTAATTGGGTCAAACCATATATGTTTATGGTTATCAAACCAAGAAAACTTATGTCAACTAATCAGAAAATATGAGGTCAAGGTTAAAAGAAACAACATAATGGCTCATTAATATCATAAAAATAGGTATGCCATAATTAAATAGAGTAAAAAAAAAAGAAAAAAAAAACATTATATATGTTCTTCCTTGCCCAGTCTTATTTGCTTCTTTTTTTTTTTCTTTTTTTTTTGTTCATTTTTGTTTTATATTCCCTCACATGGTGATTAATCAGTGTTCACTTAACTCCAAACTATACTACCTTGCAGATTTCCCTTATTTGCTTCACTTTGTCCTCTTCTTCCATAATGATTTCTATTTGTTCCCTTCACTTTCTCCTATCTATAAATGTTTTTAAAATTTAATATTTGCATTGTGACCCTCAAATTTAGTGGCTTCTTTTTTGTGCCAATCATATCATAACCCTTGTTTCCACCATCAAAATTCCCAAGTCAAAAGACTGGCAACAGTGTCCTTGGCACCAATCAAGGCTAATTTTGGTACAAGTTGAAGGCACGTGCAACTGTGCAAGGAAAAAAGAAGAAGAATGAAAGAAAAAATATGGGCAGAAAAAAAAAAAATGGACACATGGCTTTTGTGTGAAAGTCTTGAGATAGGATGGAAAACTTTGCAGAACTTGAGGCTGTTTAGTTGTAGCATCTGAAGAATCTGGGCCTTCTATTAGCAGGCTAGAAAAGCCAAAACTAAACTCAACCTCCCTACTCAGAAAATCACCAGCCCCAACAGGGCACTTTTAATTTGATAACTCTCAACAAATACTTATTTAAAAAAAAAAAAAAAAAAAAAAAAAAACTAAGGGATACAGAAAAGGGAAACAAATCTACTTTTCAATGCTATGAATTTGAATAAAACATAAAGTTAATGCGTAATGCTATACATCACGTTCTTTTTCCCTCTTTCTTTAAAGTTTATATCATTTGGTACATAGAGATTGTTTTTTCGATTGAGGGAACCACGTCACATCGGTTTTGAGGGATGGGAAGAGAATAGCGGGATGATGAATAGAATCACTCAAAATTATTACCTTGTTTATTTTATTTTAAAATTAACTTGTTAATCTCATGTGTAATTTCAATCCTTCCATGAGAAAAGTTGGCTGTCAGAATTTTGGGACATCTTGGAGGAAATACTAAAGGCTTGATAAGCCTCTCTTGTCCTCTTGGATCTCTCTTGAGTTGAGTTGTGTTTATCTTCTCTTTCCCTATGAGAGATGACTTTTTTTTTGGGGGGGTATTTCTTGTATTTTCTCTTTGTTTAATGAATTATGACTGTTTGATAATCGTTTTGGGATTTGTTTGAAAAATATTTTTGACATAAAAGTGAAAATTATTTTTAAGAAAAAATACAATTTATTCCCAAAAGTTTAAAAAATGACATATGATTCCACAACAAACTATCAAATGCACTATCAGTTAAGTTTTTAAATTATGTCATGTGCGACACACATGACATATTAGCCTCAAAATGCCCCAAAGGGGTCATGTGTATTTCTTTCTTTTCTTAAAACTTTGTGGTGGCACATGCTTTGGCAAATGTGACGCTCCAAACATTTACCGAGAAAATTTGAATGGAGTAGTATCCTCATTTTTTGCATGCTGTTGTAAGCTCTGTTTTTGTTTTTTTTTTTTTTTGTTTTGTTTTGTTTCGTTTTTTGTTTTTTGTTTTTTATTTTTCTATCTTCTTCTTGTTGGTTGTCGTTTTTTTTTCTTGTGTGCATAAAAAAAAATAAAAAAAAATCCATGAACTTTTTTATTTTTTGTCGGAAGAACATGAAATCATGGGAAGAAGATGAAGTGATGGACATACTAAGTTGGAAGCCCAAGACAATATAATTGAAAGGCCAATAGCCCACCCAGGAACAACATAAGACACCATTGACCATCACCCCCAACATCTTGGGTGACCATCTTGCAGGCCCAGTGAACACTCTGCTCATTTTTGCCTCTTACCTCTTTCTTTCCCTCTCTCTGACAATGGCTTCTTCAACTTTTCTCGAGCGTTACGGTTACGATTTGCTGTTGGGATCAATTGCTGCGTTCTACGTGATCATGGTTCCCTACACTAAGGTCGAAGAAAGCTTCAACGTTCAGGTACTCTTCTACTACTTAGCTCCTATTGTTTTCTCTTTCAACCGAAACAGAAAACGTGCAAGAAAACCAAAAGAAAATGAATAATTGTATAGGGGAAGATAAAGTTTTTGCAGTAGAAGCGCTTTCAATAAGAAAGCTTTTTGGGTACCCATCTGAGCAATGTAAATGGAGAAGAAAAAGAAAAATGAAAAACTTATTAATCAGTGTTAAATATGTGATATGAAGTTTTGTTTACTTGTTGTTTTCTCAGTTTTCTGGGCTAGCAAGAATGGGTAATGTCCTGTTTGGTTTGGAGCATTTAGTTTTAAAGTTTTTCCTTTTTTAGTGTCTGGGACCTGACATAAAACTCTGTACTTGGTTCAGTCTGATTCTACCATATGGCGTAATTGATTTGAGTTTTGATATTTTTGTGTACAAGAAAATTCAAGAACGATAATCCGCTTCAATCCCATTAAGTGTTAATCCCAATATAAGTTCAGTATGCGAGGCTGAATTTCTTCACTTTCTAAGTTCATTATTTCAAGATCAACTTGTTATTGCATGTTGTAAAGCTTCTATGGCTCCTTTGCTTGCTAACTCTCTTTGTTTATCTTGTTAATCGTTTGTTGACCTAGGCAATGCACGATATTCTTTATCATCGACATCACTTGGATGATGTAAGTTTACTTGACTGTATCTTCAATATCTTTTCAGTATTCGATTAGGTTGGAAATTATAAACTTTCAATCTAATTGTCTAGTTTGGATGTTTGTTTTCATAATCAGTATGATCATTTGGAGTTTCCTGGTGTCGTTCCTCGCACTTTTATTGGTAAGCTTCAATTCTTCTATGGGTAGCTTAGAGGATCTTCAATACCACTTGGCATACATCTTTTCCCTCTCTCTTTACTATAGATATATGTATATAATGTTGTTTAGTTACCTTTTTATTCATTTAATATTGCTAAAGTGATGATAGAGCCCCATAACTTAGCACAATGCAGTCCCATATTTGTAGCATTGTTTTATCGTATATGTGGTTTTATATCTCATATGATTGCGAAGAGTTATACATTTTATAGTTTGATCTCTCTCTAGTGCTTTGCCTGTAAATATATTATTGGTTTACCTATTGAGCTCAGATGCTTATGTGTCTACATAGTTATTCAACTTAGATTGTTTTATTTGAGACATGAAACTCACTGGTCAACCTAATAGAGTTTGAATGGTTTTTCTAACTTATGAAATATTTGATGGATATAAAATTCTTTCTTCTAAGTGATCAAGCATACCAAGAAGATTAAATTCACTCCTTAAAAAGTACTGTTTTTCCTGTAGGGGCCTTGCTTGTATCAACTTTGGCGTCTCCATTTATTCTAGCAATGAACTTGCTGCAGTTGCCAAAGATTTACAGTCTTTTTGCAGGTTAGTTCTTTGGGTACTCGGCACACTATATGAATTTATTTATCAAGATTGAAATCAAATTTGGTTCTATTGAGGTGCTGTGCCATAAGGCTTGTTAGTTATGGGAGTGTAGCACAAGATCTCATCTAGTTAATATCTGAAATCCTTGTTAGCCTCCAGAATTACTTGGTACTTCTTGAACTTTATGTGAGTAATTGGAGTGACTAATTATTGCAAGTGATTTGCAAGGAAAAAGTTGTTCTTGTTTTTATTTTCCTCTAAGTTTTCCTATATTTTCTACCCCTTTTAAGAATGACTGTTTCTGTTGGATTTATTTCTGGAAACTAGATCTACAATCTTTTCTTTTCCATATATTTGATTGTCATTTGGCCTTATTACCGCTTGTAATTCTTGGCTTCTATCTGGATAAGATCAAAGTCTTAAAAAGACTAAATAAATCTATAGAAAATTATGATCTTGGTATTGAGTTCAAGAATACAACTCTCAATGACTTAGATAAGACGCTACTTTAATGATAATTCTTTTTGAGACAGCCTCTGAAATTATGTGGACCAACGAATGTGGTCATTTTTGTATCATATATGTCATCAAATCTTTTGGTAGTGTTTTCTTTCAGCAGTTGAATAATATCTAACTAGTGTGATTGCTT
Organism: Corylus avellana; assembly: GCF_901000735.1. Lineage (NCBI taxonomy): Eukaryota > Viridiplantae > Streptophyta > Magnoliopsida > Fagales > Betulaceae > Corylus > Corylus avellana. Next base: position 42,260,035 of record NC_081541.1, read on the forward strand.
TTATAAGTCTCCGAATAGTAGCATATTGGATGCTTGACACTGCACTTTCCTCTCTTCCTTTTTCACCTTTTCTAAACCCTGGACTTTGGTGAGAACGTCCTTAATATTTTCTGGCCTTTTGTTATGTGTCTTACTATTATACACATGAAGCCCCCCTGGTCAAAAAAAAGAAAAGAAAAGAATAGACATCATTTGTGTTTTATCTTTTCATTCTGTCATCTTGTCTATTTATTACCGTAAAGTAAGCTGACCTATTTCTTTTGTTGTTGTCTAGTTCGAATGGCGTTAGGTTGCATCATATTAAGTACATTGCGATTTTTCCGTCTTCAGGTATGTTCTTTTTCTTTTCATTGACTTATGCCTGGAAGGTTCAATAGTTAGTGGTTCTAAGGCTAAGAGCTTGCATGAGGCCATGCCATTGTCTTGTCTGGATTTAAATACAAATTTAGATTGGAATGAACAAACATATTCTGAATCTTCTTGATTAGCTTTATTACCTCTCTTGGAATCGAAAACTGGTGCTCAAGTTACATGGCCAGTGTACCTCATGAACATGATGAGTGAATTGAGGATGCATATTTTAGCAAGCCTGAAATACCGGTCCCAGGGGAAAAAGAAAAGAAAGCTGGTCAGTATAACATATAATAACACGTGAACTCTATCCATAACTTTTGATAGTGATATTTATGAACCATCAAAACTTGTTAAAAGAAAAGAAAAAAAAAAAAAAAAATCTATGAACCATCAGAGTTAACCTTGGAAGACTTGTTTTTATGGATCCAGTTGAAGCTGATATTTTGCAGCCTTGAGTTCTGATCTCTCAAGCAATCATCTCCCTTTAACTATTATTAAATTCATTATTTCCTGATATTAGTTTTTTGATCAAAGTTATTACCCAGAAATTATCAAATTTTTAACTGACTGCTTGTTCTTAGAAATATATAAAAGATGCAAAACTGTTAATTTTGTATTTGTAAATCTTTTTCTCTGTGAAGTATTGTCCTCTTGATATTTAGTCTTTCACACAACTAGTTACGAAGTTGAACTCTTTTTGAGCAGGTTAAAGATAAGTTTGGAAATCAAGTAGAAGCTTTCTTTGTAATACTAACTGCACTCCAGTTTCACTTGCTGTTCTACTGTACCCGCCCTCTTCCTAATATACTAGCTTTTGGTGTAGGTAATGTATAACTCTTTTATGCTCATTTTCTTCCTTGTAACAGTAGTTAGTTTTTTTTTCCTGTTTCTTTTGGGGCAAGTCATTCCTTCCAACATAAGAAAGTAGAGGAAGCATTCTTTAGGATTGCAGATCAGTCTCACCACTTGACCCTGGTTTTAGGTTTTTATTTTTATTTTTATTTCTCTCTCTCTCCAGTTATTCTAGTATATTCGTTCCAAACTTAGGCCAAAACAATTTGTGGTGAAACTATATATATGAGTTTACATCTATTTATCATTATACCATTGCGATTATGTGAGTCTTTTAGGATTTGTTAAGTGTGTTGTCTTAATAGTTTGGCATACTGGTATCTTGTGTTTGCGGTCGTACTTTCTAGGAAGGATTAGACAAAGACAGAGAACATGAGTAGTAGACTATCACTGTACTTTTACTCTTCATGCTTATATTCCAATAGGGATGCTGTGCTTGGTATATAATGCATTTTGATGTTATTCTCATTTTAAAGTAGGAACCGACTGTCACTCTTTCAAGGGAGGTTGTTTTGTGCTGATCAAGCTTCTTTGATTTTTATTTTTGATTGTTAACAAAACTGATGAGCTTCTGTCATGGTAGCTGGCTCTAATATTTTTTACTTTATCTGTTGTAGTCAACTTGGCATATGGATATTGGTTGAAGGGGAGCTTTTATGCAGCATTAAATTGTTTGGTATGTGTTCGATTTGCTAACATGTAAAATTATGCACTATACATGCAATGCTAGTTATACTGAATTTCACAAGCTCTTACCTACATAACTCAGTTATACTTCACAAAGTCCTGCTGCCTTTCAGGTTTATAGCTAGATTGAAGGCATGCCATTCTGAACTTGGTTACCTATCTTAGTATGTTTTCTGTGTTTTTCATGATTGAAAAACTATAGATTATCTAGTTGCTGGATTTCTTGAGCTTTGGGCAACAATGCCATCTATACCACTTTGCAAAAATAACACATGGTTAATGGCTGTCTCTTTGGCAATGTCTAATTCTGATGGTACACACTGAGCGATTATCAAGTCAAAATCAACCTTGCCAACTAGTTGAATAAAGTTCAAGATATCTTCTTGCATTTTAAAGTTTAGCAGAGGTGAGGGAAGAAAATGACGTGAAGACATTTACGAGTGATTATTTACAAAGATTAGAATTATGGTTGGCTAACGGGACCTTCATGGAAGAGTAAATAAGTTGGGGGCAGGGATTAAAAAATTAGTTGATATGCAGAGGGAGCGTGCATACAAGAAGGATTGAGTTAAATTTGAGTGGGTGGTGTGAAGAAAGGAGATATCTTCAACTTGTGTAGATCTGCTTGTGCATACAACATCATTTTTGGAAAGAACTAGAGAGGATCGAGAGACGGGAAATTGATTTTCTGTTGTGAAGCAGGATTTGTGTGATAGTCATCCAAGAGAATACTGATTAAGCCATGCAAGTATATATATTGTATATTTCCATCCAGTGTGTTCTTTTACTATCTGTGAAATTCTTATGAATTTTAGAATTGGGATATTTGTAAAGTATTAAGAATTTTGTATTCCTGACTGTTAAAGAAATTTCGCTAAGTTCATCTCAGAGTCAGCATCTCAAAGCAGGTTGCATGTAGTGTAGTAATAAAATTGAAATGGACATGGTTGATATGGACTTGAGAATCAAAGTATGGACATGGTTAATATTCAATTATATGACCTGTATGGGTTTATCTTCGTCCTGCTTAAGTACCCTCTCACCTTTTAGTTTAAATAATGACGAAAGTCTTGGAGGAGCATTTTGTATGACAATATATTAATATCCTTTTAAGGTGCCCTTGCTGTCTAGCCAATGAACTTCAACTCAAATGGTACCCCTCTCCCATGAACCACCGAGTGTGTGTTCTCACCACTCCAAAAAGGAAAAAAAGGCCCTTGCTGTCTAACCATTAAGGTAAGCATAGTTGTGGACCGACTATGGATTACGTGTTAGTTTCCATGGATATTCTTATTTTATGATGTAGAAATAATTATTTTTATTCTGTTTTAGAGTCATTGTTGTGGTGCCATTAGTAAAATAGAGAAGGAGCAAGGGTGAAATTTCATCTCTTTTTTTTTTTTATGAGAGCCTCCAAGTGACTCCGGGGTATATATTGCTCCCGTGCTTTTTTTCTAACCCAATTATTTAGTTTGTAGCACATGCGAACTTTGAATTATCTTCAACCTTATTCAAAATTGGAAACTAACAAGGGTCTGCGAATGTCGTTCACAAGGCAACTATCATGGGTGTTGCCATCCCCACCACTGATTGATAAATTGCATGAATATTGATTTGAAAATAAGCTCTATATAATGTTTATACAATAGCAAGCATTAAGCAACATAATGCTGTTATTTGATACAAAATGTCACTTCTTTCGTACAAAAATTCCTGCGAACTTTGAATTATCTTCAGCTTTAGTCAAAATCGGAAACTAACAAGGGTCTGTGAATGTTGTTCACAAGGCAACTATTGTGGGTCTTGCCATCCCCACCATTGATTGATAAATTACATGAATATAATTTGGAAAAAAGCTCTATATAATGTTTATACAATAGCAAGCATTAAGCAACATAATGCTGTTATTTGATACAAAATGTCACTTCTTTTGTATCAAAATTCATTCATATGGCCTTACGGCGAGATTCGAACTATTGACATTCACTTTATGAGACGTAGTCCCTAGCCGATTGAACTACCTTTTGGGATTAAATGAGAGGTTTTCTATATTTACATGGTTATGACTTGCTTAGGTAATTGGACCTAAACAAAGAATTTTTATTTTTTATTACACTGATATTTCTGCTTTGACATGGTTGATCTGCAATTCATTATGTATTGTATTATGTACATGTCGAATTTTTCTATTATTTAAATTGCTTAACTAGGATTGCATGTTTGCTTTGCTGAGATCTTATTACGGCTCTCTGTTTTCTAATGACAACAGATTTTTGCTACAGTCATCTTTAGATGTGACATGCTGTTACTTCTTGGCCCTCTTGGCCTGACACTTCTGTTGGTAGGTTGTTGTGCTATAATTTTTTTTTTTTTTTTTCTCTTTCTTGCTTTGTTCCCCCTCCTGGTGAAATTATGATCCAAAGTTTCATAGCTTGCTATTATTGTCTGTTGAAAATTTCATGGTTGATACGCTTCTATCATATTTTTCCTGCATTTGTGTATATGGGAAGGAACTAGGTTGAACTTTTTAGATCAAATTTAGTTAGTAGTAAAAAGTTTGTATTTGGAACTAATGATGCGCAAGATATATATAAGAGGAATGCGTGAGAAAAGGGAGGAATCCAAATATCATTCCCACCTAAGGATTAGCTTATGTAATGCAAAGGGAGGAGCAAACCAGAAATGGAATACACTAACAAGAAAATCAAGATGCTAAAAAATTATAGAAGTGATGATGTTGGACTGTTCTAAATTCCTATGATCTTATACACCTGGACGCCATCTGATTTGTAATGATGAAATCCACAATAGCAGGCTCCAACTCCCCTACTTCAAAAGTCTTAACAAGGCAATTATGGACACCTTCTCTAGAATAAGCACTTTGACATCAAAAGCTCTACAACTTTGTCGAAAGGAGTAAAGGTGTCTCTAGTGTAGTGCATTTGGGAAAGGCAAGTGCAGCTTGGTTGTCGAAGTCGGTTGAGGCTTTGATTCGCAGAGGACTGGGAGAGTTTGTGAAAGTCTTGGAGGGTTGGTAGGGCTGAGAGTGTTTATGATGTCTTTGATTCGTGGAGGCTTTGAAGTCTTGGAGGAGTGTGCAGAGATGTTCGAATTGGCATGGCCGGCGTGGCTTCATTGTCCTACCAGAGGGCCAAGAAGGGCAGGGATGGAAAGGATGTGTCCTGGAGCAGTGAAAGGTTTCAGCTTTTCTCAAGGAGTCTTCCGGTGGTGGTCGATGAGGTGTTACTTGTGCCCATCCATCATTAGGTGGTGGTCCTAGTGGGTATGGAGTAGTTCACTCGGTTTCTCGTGGGCATGCTTCACCAAACAAGGTGGTGCGAATGCTGGAGTCCAAGAAGCTTGTACCGGGGATAGAGGCACATAAGAATTCATACAAGGAGGTTCTAAGTGGGTCAAGAAAGGCCAACCACGGCTCTGCCAGGTCCTTGGTTCAGTAATTAGCAGTGGGGAAGGTACAAGGAAGGACAGTCCCAGGTTTCCTACTAGGACCAGCATAATCCACGTCAACCCTACTAGTCTGAAGATGGTATTCCATAGGGCATTAGCCATCTCACAATGTAGCAAAAGACTAAAAGGTGGCCCACTGACTTCTCAGTCTTACACATACAACACCAATCAACCACAATGTCATGCCGCTTTCTGAGATGATTCAGGGTTAGAATCTTTCCTAAGGTATTTGAGCAAACAAAGAATGTCACTCTTACTGGAGCCTTATTTTACCAAATACTCCTTCAAGGGAAAGGAGTGCTATCATGGAGAACAAGGACATTGTATTATGTGGTGCCTTTGGAGGGGAAAGAAATTATCGGAGTTTTGAAAGACCACGAACAGTTGGTAGCAGAACTAAAGGATTTTTTTCTTCTTGACTCTTTATCACTAGATAATTGCCTTTAACTTAAATATTTTTAACTTCCATGCTTTTCTTGAACTTTTTTTTTTTTTTTTTGCTAATTAGGTGTTTCTCTTGCATATTTCCTATGTACTTGGGTTGCACCTTTTTTGTGCTTTGAAAAATTGCGTTTACTTATCAAAAAGTATACCTAATGAAAATTGACTTCATATGGTCGCTTGTTGCTTTGTAGTGCTTATTGACAATTAAAAAGGAATCTCACATGGTTTCAATTGATTACTTTTTTTGATAAGTAATCGCAAATTCATTAAAAAGCGCAGAGACGCAGCCCAAGTACACATGAAGTATACAAGAGAGAAATCTAACTGATTATTAATCATACTATACTCATGCTATGTCCCTAAGTAGTGCTGCATTGATAAGCATGCTTTGCATAGTATGCCGCTAGCTTCCATATAGAGTGAGACTGAGGTTTATGAATTAGATAGTATGCCACTAGCTTCCATTTATATAAAGTGAGAATGAGGTTTATGAATTAGATTTACGATGGCTTTATACTTTTCCTTCCTTTTTTTTTTTTTTCCTTTTCTTTTGATGTTTTCTCTTGCATACCTACTGCATGCTAGGGTTATTCCCCTTTCTGCACTTCTTTAATAAATTCTTTTACTTTTACATTATGGAAAGAAAAAACTTTTTGTTGCATTGAGGACTGACTCAACTAAGTAGAATGCTTAAAAGAAATCAATACAAACTACCGGGCTTCAACTAAGTGGAATATATAGTCATAATAATAGTTCCCCAGCTGGTACACAATCTCTTAGCTTGAACTGATTTCTTCCAGTGCTTTAAAGAACAGATTCTCTCTCACACTTTTGCACATATAGCTTCAACTTCGCCTTCATTTCTACTAGTGCCACCACAGATTCATGCATTTCTTCCAATCCATATATGGTATACATGAGAATTTAATGGTATCAATGACAGACCAAATCAATTTCATTATGGGAGACGTTAAAACGCTGCACTGGGGTAGCTCTGTTGTGCATAGGTTGGTTAATTTATCATTTATTTTCTTTATGTTTTTTATTTATTTATTACAATTCAACTCAAGTAAGCCTTCCTATATGATTGGGATTGGCTACATGATGATAACTCCAGTACTAATATCTAGCTTTGAAATTCTCCTCAGCACAGGTCTCACCATATTGGTTGATTCAATTATGTGGAAGAGGATACTCTGGCCTGAATTTGAAGTTTTTTGGTTCAACTCTGTTCTGAATCGAAGTTCTGAGTGGGGTGTATCCTCTTAAAGAAAATTTTCTTCTGCACACTTAAGAGAAATTTCTTGTCTCTCTTATATACTTTTCGTATGTAAGGGCTTTGCCTGTTTTATTTTCAATAAATTATTATTCATTTAAAAAAAAAATTCTATTGCACATTCGATGTTGTTGTACAATTTGAAAACCTTTGAGTGTTCTGTAGGAATGATTTAATTATCCATCCGTCTCTCTGATCAATTTTTATTTTCATTTATTATAGTTTTTTCTCTTTTAGATCCACATGAGCGCACACATGCTGGTAAGGTTACTATCTGTTTGCAGCTTGTTTTTTGGCATACTGTTAAGTTTAAACAATGCTGAGTCATCTCCTCTTGTAGACATTCTGAATGCTGTGTAATGAGGGTAAAAGACTAGTCCTGCTTGTATCCTGAAGAGTCTAAAGTGTGGTAGTTGTATCTTTTCTCTTATGACAATTTTCTAGTAGTATGGTTCTATCCTATTATTTGTGTCATAGCTCCATTCTGGTAGTTACCTTTGGTGCCTGCTCGTGTAGGAGTCTCATATGACGTTCTTTTTTTTTTAAAAGATTAGGACCAAGATCTAGGAATCTTATCATTTACTCATTGCTTGATATTTTAAGGAGGATCATCTTGTCAGTTGTGGGCATGAAAGTTGATTCTAAAAATGTAGTGATAAAGACACTATCTGTGTTCCTTAACATCTCTTTTTGTCAGACACAGTCCATTCACTGGTACTTCACTTCAGCACTGCCACGCTCATTGCTTGTCGCATATCCTCTTTTTCTGGTGAGTTTTGCAACTAGTAAATGTGCAAAGATATAATCATCCTAACTTTGCCTTCATGCATTTGCTATGGTGCTTCCTTTGCATCATGTACTTACTACCAAAAATGGTTACCTAATTTCAATTTGGTGATGGCTTATAGTTCTTCTTTCTTGCAGCTTGGGGTCTTACTTGACAGAAGGGTTTTATCCTTCGTTCTTCCAGTTTTCTTTTTTATTGTACTTTACTCTAAGCTTCCCCACAAGGTAGCCCATTCAATTTTATTTTATTTTTTATTTTTTTTCCTTATTAAGAAGCCATATATGATACCATTTCATTTCATAATGCAGGAGCTTCGTTTTATTATTAATTCGGTTCCAATCTTCAATTTATCTGCAGCAATTGCAGCTACTAGAATGTATGTTGCAGATGTTTAATGTTCATCTATATCTTAAGTAATATGTTGAAAATTTTCGAGGATTGTCATAATATTGTCAAAGACTTGTTTAATAAGTCCGTTGAGTTAAAAGAAAATCACTGGATTAGATCATTGTGTATTTTGAAGGATAGGTTTAGATGCCTTATCACTTCCCTAGGCTCGTCACTTGAAAGCTAAGGTCAGATTAAGCAAGAGACTGAGCCTTCTTCCTATGTCTCCCACTTTTTTTGCCCCGTCTTTCTTTTATCAGCTAGAAATCATCCACTTCAGTAAAGTTTTTGAGTGATAATAAAATGATATCCTAGGGCTTGTGATTCTTTTCTACCTTCTTGGTCTCCCCCTTCTTATTTATCTATCCTCCATCTTTGCTACTTTATTATTTTTAATGGCTGTTTGGGGGTTTGAAAGACTTTTCTATCCAGTATCTTATATGTTACTTTTGTTGTGACATGATGTGTTGTCCCAAATGTTGTTGGTGCTTTGCTTGATGTGGTGTATTTGGAGAGAAAGAAATGACCGAAGGTTTGAAGATAGTGAGAGGACAGTGGCGGAGTTAAAGACCTTTTTTTTTATACCCTTTTCCATCGGATGGCTGCTTATTGTTGTTATTACAGTTCTAGTTTTCTTGACTTTTTGTGCTCCTTGTTCTTTTTCTGGTTAGACATTTCTCTTGTACACTTTCTGTATACTTGGTGCGCCTTTGATTTTAATGAATTTTATTTACTTATCAAAAGAAAAAAGTGTACATGCAACAATCCTGCTGGCTCACATGGGCAATAGATTCAAAAGTTTCATACTTCTTGAAATAATTGATATATTTGTAACTTCACATTTTCTTTTATCTGAAAGCATCGGCTTCTAGAATAATGTATTTGCTGCCTTTTTAGTCTTTCTGTGCTTTCAATTGCTAATGCATTTTGTCATTTTGTGCCCCAAATTGTTACAGCTACAACAATAGGAGGAAGACTTTCTGGAAGTTGCTTTATTTCGTAATGCTGGGATTACTATTAATCAGGTTGGTTGATAAACCATTCTGTTTCGGAGCAAGGCACAAAATTAATGTAATTTACCTAGGATGGATGTATAGGCATCGTTTTATATGTATTTCCAGTAGTTTCCATGCATTTCTACTGTCTTACATTTTGTATGATTTTTGGAAATGGTTTTTGAACTTTTTTGTTTCTGAACTGACTGAAACAGTGCACCAAAATTTGTTCCTTGGATAGCAAATCAGTCTTATGTTGTTTTATTTTATTTTCGCACTACCATTTTTGGATGTCCTATTTGGAAGGTTGATGTACATGAATTTATTATTTTCCTACACTACCCTTTCTTATACTGAGTAAGAAAATATCTCCAATTACAAGTTTTGGGAGGGCATTTTTGGAAACATATTTTTAAAACTTGAAAATTGATGCACGTGATATTCCCTTAAAAACTTGACTTTCAAAGGTGGACAAACAATTTGGGCTAAAGAAGTGGTTTCTCCATTTGTACTCTTCTTCTGTTTTTGCAGTCTAGGGTGCACCATCATAACTTTCATGGCATCCTACCAGAATTATCCCAGTGGGCATGCTTTGAAAGAGTTGCATCAAATTGGTTAGTTCTCTCTCTCTCTCTCTCTTTGTCTTTTTCTTGTCTGAGATTCAGGCTTCGATTTGTTTCTTTTAGTAGTTTCTCAAGCTAAAAGATTTGGATGTTTCCTGTATCCCCACAAAATAAAAGAGAAGAATAATTATATGTTTTTGGCAAGAATTTGAGCATTGATTTTATTGACAGGTCATCTTCCTAACAATACAAACGAGCAGTGGGTTCACATTGATCCCTTTTCAGCCATGAATGGAATATCCCGCTTTTGTGAAAATAATTTCCCCTGGAGGTATATCTGATTATCGCTTGGTGTATATGGATTATGTCTTTTGATGGTAGTTTTCTATTTTGGAGTAATTCACTTATCTCTTTTAAAGTACTCAGATTTTGTGAACCAAAGTAATTGATGATTTCACTGACTTAAATTAGCTAGTCATCATTATGTTCACTACATGGTAATTTATGCTGTTTATGTAAACAGCTGTTTCTGGAAAACCCAGATAACTGTTCCATGCGATGCAATCGATTTTTTTTTAAAAATCTGATAACGAAGTTCTGTTGGTGCATAACTTATGTAGAAATTCTGTTTAATGTTTGAGTATATTTGATTATCTCTACAGAGTGCGAAGTTTGTGTATGACTTACACATTATAAGTATTTTTGTAAAGCAGGTATTCCAAAGAAGAAGAGATCCCTATAGAAGAATTTCGCCACAGAAATTTCACCTATCTTATAAAGTGAGTTTTCCAACATCTCTCATTTTTCTCTATCCTTAAAGCAGCCCTGGGCCTATTAATGTCAATAGAGTATCTATTTGAGGGAGAAATCTGTTCCATGCCATATCATTTACCTCCTATGACAAAAATACCCTAAATTAAGATTAATCTTTACTTTGTTTACTGCATAGTGTTCTTTACCCCAATGTGTACCACACACTAACTTAGAAACACACACATGTACTCTGCTTGCATAGAGAAAGAGAGAAGTTTCCCAATTACCCTTTCTGGACAGTTTGCAGAGGGAAGCTTTATGCATAGCATTCTCCACCTGTAACACACACCGGGGGAGAGAGAGTTAAGTGACATCTATCATTGAGATGTAGACATGGAAGAACAATTTCTAGTACAGGGTTTTCAGAGAAAACTGTAGTGCATCCATGGATTTGAGGGGGTGGGGGGTGTTGAGGTTAGGAGAACATGCTGTTTTATCTTAAGCATTCATTCACTTATTTACGGGTAAAAGTAGTTATTTGTATCAGTAATTTCCTTCTTTGTCTCATTATTACAGTGAACATCCCACTGTTGATGGATTCAAGTGTCTATTCACCACAAATGGGTTTTCAAGAATTCGTCTTCAAATTAGCTTCCCACTGGTTTTACTGGTAGAGAATCAAAATTACCTAATGCATGCAAATGCTTGATATCCTCATGGCTCGATATTTTCTTTCTTATATCTTTTGCAGGTTAAAGAACCTAAAGTTTATATTCAAGGAAATATAGAAAGCATGGATGTTATGCATAGAAACTGGCCAGGTTGCTCATAATTATCGTGAGGTAAAGTCCAGTTCCCAAAAATTGAAACCAAGTGTTATATTAGTTGCATCTGCACCTTTTCCACACTTAATTTGGGGCAGGTGGAATCTCTTATTTGAAGTTTGCATTGCAGCTGATGATGAACAATGACCCTAGATAAACTGTACTTGATGGAGAACCTACCTTGGTGGTGGTCATTTGTATAATTCAATCTGTACTCTTAAAATTGCAAACTTGGAGCATACCAAATATCCAGACCCCCATACATGTATGAGAAGGGGACAATGATTTTGATCCAAAATTTAGCTTTTCAGTAAAACAGAATTGACAGATCTCAGTATGATACTTATCAAAAGAAAATTTGAAAGAAAAAAAAAAAATTGACATATCTCAGGGAAACTGAGGAGGTGGAGTTGCAGGAAAAAGAACACTTCTCTTAGGAGAGAGAAGATAGCAGCGGACAATATTTCGTATTATAGCACTAGAAATCTTGAATGCGATGACCTTTGTCTCACCTTTTTTTTTTTTTTTTTGAAATTTCACTTAAGACCTTTGAACTATTACGAAATTTAAAAAAATCTCAACTTCATACTTTCAATTTGATGCAACGTACCCCATCCGTCAGATTTTCAATGTTAAAAGTGATTAAATGACCTTTATACTTTTGATTTATTTTATGAAATTTCAAATTTACCCTTAATTTCAAATTAAAAATAAAAATAAAAACGAAAATTGAAGAGTAATTTGGTCTTTTTAGTCATTTCTGTTAGGGAATAATTGCTGAATCTGAATTGAATCAAATTGGAAGTTTTTGAAATTTGAAGGGGTTTTCTCAAAATGCGTAAAAGTTTAGGAATGTAAAGTGAAGTTTTTCAATTTTTTTAATGATATAAGTATAGCCAATATGATCTCTCTATTTCACTAGAAATGAGGATCGAATTCTCATCTTTGTGTTTTAGGCAATCAATTATGCACCATAGCATCACTTAATTGAGAGATGTAGGTTAGAGACAGGAGTTAGTTAAGAAATCTTACCAAACCATAAGTTAGGTATAATTTTGCATATAAACGACATTTGAGTGGCTCTTGGCATGCTCTGCTAACGACCCACAACCTTGCTTTGATGTTTATGATGTTTGCAATCAATTAAGCATTGTGAAAGAGGATGGCCTTTTTTTGCCATGTTTGTGACGTTTTTGGCCTTTAAAAATACAATTTTCATGTTGAATGTAGCTATTAATTTGGCCATCTTTCTTTACAACCTTTAATTTCATTTGCAAGGCATTTGTGTAGCGGGTCATGGACTCTCTTAGGTTTATAGAAATGAAGATACTTGATGGGCGGTCTAGAATGAGAAAAAGAGATAGTGGCAAGGTCGTTGGTTTGCACTTCAAGAATAAGGATAATCAATTCCATCGTCTACATTCACAAGCCATCAATTTTTTTTGGACAACAATTTCCTTCAAACCAGTCTGAAGAACATATCCTCCAACTCATTTAAAATAGTGTCAAATATCTATAAACATTTAAAATGTATATTAAATTCTTAACATCATTAATAGTAGTTTACTAATTTAAATTAAATTTAATGTGCCTTTTAAATGTTTATAAACATTTATCACAATTTTAAATAGGTTGGCTAAACCACCCTGTAGGGGTGGCCGGCCACCCCTAGTTTGACCTTACGAGGGTGGCTCAGGGGGTGGTTCAGCCACCCCCAAGGGCCAAGATGGGGGTGGCCGAAACCACCCCCATGGCCCTAGGGGGTGGCTCGGCCGAAACCACCCCCATGGCCCTAGGGGGTGGCTCAGCCACCCCTAAGGTCAAACTGGGGGTGGTTCGGCCACTCCCATAGAATTTTTCAAACTGGAGGTTGTGATTCAGTCTTTTTCAAAATCTGAGGTACTAGTTTTGTCATGTTTTAAAACTAGGAGGGAAAATTAAAAAACCTCAAAATTCATGTACCAAAAAAGTTATTAACCCTTTTTTTTTCTTGTTAACCTTGATTTTTAGCAAAACTCTTAAGCACCCATATAAAAGGTTTTAAAATGATTCGAAAATATAAACAAGCCATATACCATGCAAGGGAAAAGAAAAATATGAGAAAAAAAAAATTGGGTCTTACAAATTATGAAGAGACATTTGAAGCAAATAGAATAAATCAACTTGATCAAGGATGTGAAATTTTATTTAAATGGAAAGTTGTTTAAAAAAGATAATTTTTGATAAAGTGGCATATATTCTTTTACTTTTTCTTCTAAAAAAAATAAAAATAAAAATAAAAAATTGCCCATTTATTTGTGTTAATTATGAGCTTCCAAAAAAAAAAAGTTACTTCCTAAATAATTAAAAAGGTTAAATGCCCTTTCAGTCCTCGACTTTTAACGACTTTATTTTTTCTTCCTTATAGTTTTATTTTGTATCATAGGGAAAATGCTTTACTAGCAATAACACACTTGTAAAGGCAAGAGTTAATGTCTCTTGGTAATTTTGAAAATGTATTTTTGTGTCCATTAATTAATAAGTGTCTTCAACTAGAAATGTTGCTTTGTATTTAACTAGAAACAAAATCAATAAGGATGGGTGAGGGAGCTCTAGTATGAGGAGTCTCAATGTGATGATAATTATGCTTCTTCTACTAGCTGTTGGCCTGTTGCAGAGGCTAATCGCCCTCTCTCTTTTGAGTGGGTTGACGAGTTTTGCTGCAGTGCGTGCAGACTCAAATGCAACTTTCACTTTTCCAAATATCCCAAAGCATTTACACTTTGTTTTGATGTTTGTACTGCAAAATGCTTGAGGTTTTGGTCCTATGTATTACGCGGAGAGATTTGGTAAATCTTTTCTTTTTCGTTCTTTTTACATATCCCCACACGGGTGATTTAATATGGTATTCTGAGTTCGAACATTGTCTCAATCATTTACACCTTATTTTAATTAAATATTACACATATTAGGCTTTGAAATAGTCATTTTCCGATGATAAAAACTCCCGACTTACAAAGTTATGTTAAGAAAGAAAATCTTTTTGAAACAACGGTGAGCATTTTAAAAGAAAAAAGGTGTATATTATTTTACATGATCAAGAGATTATATACTAAGTTGTGGACTTACACGTCTGCTTTTAAATGCAAATTTGCAGAAAAGGGTAAAGAAGTGTTCAAGGAAGGACCCAGAAGTCCAAGTTGAGCAACAAATAAGAAGAGATAGAGAGCTAGTGGATCTAAGCTTTTGAGATTACTATATTATATCTTTTATGTTTTGGCATGATGTTAATTTAGAGAGGTTGGACTCTCACATGTTAGTAAAATATGCCAAGACCCAAAACCTTGTGGCTTCTATGTTGCAAGGGAAGGTATTATGGCAACTATCAATAAAAGAATAAGTATGTTTACTGAAAGAGAAATGTTAGTTAAAAAGTTTTCTATATTTAGTCTATATTCTCTTACAAATTTAATAGATAAACCATTAGATTTGTGGGGTCTATCATTGACTTATACGAGATCTACATAAGTTCACAACTCTAATGATTGATTTATAAGATGAAATGGACCATATATATATATATATATATATATATATAAAATATTGACTCTTATCATTTCTCTCAAAGGTAAGTCCACATATGTTATGGTTCTCTCGTATTTTTAAAAGGTAAGTTTGTGGTTTTGTAAGTTATTATGTATTGATATTTATAGTACTCTATCCGGTGCTTTTATATTTTGTGGTTTTTATGCTGCAAGCCCAATAGCTCTACCTCCCTTAAGATGGCGTTAAACACAAAATGAAATATTTTGAGGAGATAGTAATCGAATTGGAAAAAAATATATTTCAACTCGGGCTACTAAACTGATGTATTTTCAAATTATATGTGATTTTTACTAGGAATGAAAATGTGGTTACATGTAAAAAATTACATAATTTGTAACGTGTCTACTGTTTATTACTTTTTGTCACGTTACCATTTAGTAACGTGTCAAAGTACCGTGTCAAATTTGACACGTTACTAAATCGAAAACTTAAAAAAAAAAAAAAAATCGAAAACTTAAAAAAAAAAAAAATTGAAAACTTTAGTAACGTGTCAAATAGTTAGCAGTTATCAGTTAGTGCCGTTAACCCCTAATTTTTACGTGCATTTCTAATAGAGCATCTAAGAATAATATATATTTTATGCACATGTTAATTTAATCGGCTGAATTAGAGAAAAATTTGGAAGAAAACTTTGTCCCACATGGTCCATCCTATCCATTCCTCAGTTCAAAGTCATGCCTGACTTTTCGAAGTCTTGCCTGCCTTTCTTCCTAGAAGGAGAGGAGCTCATTCCTTTTATCAAATTTTCATTAGGGAAATTAAGCATTTATAAACAAAAGCTTTTTCAAGAGCATTTCTCTCTTGTCCTCAAAATCAAAATCAAGCATATCATCATGGCTTCTTATGGAACCATGCACAGGCCAACAGCCTCCTCCTCAACATCACCCTCAAAGGGTGATCGACCAGATGACTCAAAGGACTCAACAAGAAAGAAGCGCAACGATTTCAAGCTCCTATGCCCTTTCAACGTCCCCTTAAGCCCAGAAGCCGCCGCCGTCCGAATCATCCGAAACTTAGGGTATTTTGGATTATACTACACGATTTTTGTATGGATTATACTCTTTATAAGCCTTGTGCCAAAGCGCAAGGTCTCCTTAATTTTCTTGGTTGCTATGACTCTTGTGACATGCTTTTACCTTATACTACTGCGTGCACTTCCAAATTCTGTTGGGCTGCTGGATAAGGTTATTGACAAACGGCTTGTGCTCGCTTTTCTAGCCGCCGTGACGGCAGCGGAGCTCATTCTGACACGCGCAGGCATCCATCTTTGTGTCACTTTAGCCTGTGGAATACCAATCATTTTGGTTCATGCAGTTTTGAGGGTTACTGATGATCTTTTTGTTGGGGAGGAGACTTGTGCTGCTGGGGAATTGGTTCCTCTTGTAAGCATGAAAAGTAGTGGTGATATTGAGTCTCCTGCTTCTATGTGATTGATAAATTAGAAAAAAATTTACATGGTATTTGAGCTTTCTTAATTTCCAGCTTCTGTGTGATGGAATTACTTTAATTCCAGAAATCCCCATCCATTTGTTTCTCTTATTACAGCAACAAAACCATATCTAATCCAAATGTCAACCAATTAAATATTTAACTTCTTCAAAATAAATTTCGAAGTAGTTAATTTTTTTTTTTTTAACTATCCTTCACTTAAGTATTGGGTAAGCAAGTGGATTCAAATGTCAACCAATAATATGAGAAGCATATGCTTGTTAGTCAAAGCAATTAATCTTGTGGGACATTACCAAGCAGTTGGGTAAGTATTATTTGGGTGAGGGTTCGACTCCCGTAATGAAAATTTTAAAACTTAGTATTAGCTGCTTTAATTTTCACCGTTGTCCAGATGAGGTCGGATTAGATGTCTCAATCGGACTTAGAGTCTGTTTGTGATTTCGTTTAAGAAATAAAACGTTTAAGTCAAAAAGTATTTTTTGGAAAAGGTTCATTTTTAAGCTTTTGCCAAAAATGCGTTTTGGGGCAATTTTTAAGCTTTTTAAACTCTTAAAAACGCTTTTAATATTTTTACCAAACATGTTCCTTTTTTTTAAACGAAATTTTTGAGTGTTAAATGCACTTTTAAGCTCATCAAAGCACACCCAAACATGCCCTTAAGAGAGCTAGCGTTTGTAATTCTCACCATTTAAGCTTTTCTGGTGTGATTCTTAGTAAGCATGTGCTACTATAAGTTGTGGTTCTTGGAGATTGCTTGAATGGTATTTTTGCTCATTCACATACCGTGGGTTTGGGTGGGGTTTTCTTGTGGTTGGTGGAGCAAGATGGCGATGAAATTATTTCTTTTGATTTCACCGACAAGGTGAATAGGGTTAGCAAAACATTAGGATATGAATTTCATCTAAAACATTAATGCTTAATAAAATAACGCTAAAACAAGCAAAACATTTTCAATATCGTTTTTAATAAGTCCTTAATAGAGACCGAAAGAAAGCCCAAAATGTCCATTATCTAATGTGGATAATGCATACTTAATAACTGCAATAACTACGCAAATAGTGATTACTAATCTCATGACGCAGATGTGATTACCTAATAAAAAGAGATTGATAGGCAATAAAAAAATAACATTTATTTTTTAAAAATTATTAATAAATTTAAGATGAATCACTATTAAATTTTAATTTACTAATAAAAAAAATTAAGAATAAATAATAATAATAATAATAATAATAAAAGATACAACTCTTAACGTATAGCATTACTAAATCTGATGTTGTCAAATCCTCTAATTGGAGGCTGCTTTGCAGGAGGTTTCCCATTCACCTCTGCCTCCGCGGATTGTCCAAGTCCCTGTCAAGTAATGTGGGCTGGACAACGCAGCCTTTGAAGACCAAATTATAAGTCTGCATTGGACAAAGTCTGAAATGACTGGTAATTACTTGGGAGTTTCATAGGAAACTCTTAAAAAAAAATTAAATTTGAAGGGAATTTTTTTCCTTTAAATTTTTTCTTTTTGAAAAGTCATTATATATATATATATATAGGGACTCAGGACATCTCGAAACTCTCAATCTCAGCCTTTGTTCATATAATTGGCTAGATCGTCCTATGTTTTAGTTAAATTTGAGAGATTGTATGCGGTTTTTATGGTTTAGATTCTTCCTGTACAGCTATCAACGAGCAAATACTATTATTGGCACGCTGCCTCCGGCGTGCCTTTGCCTTATTTTTAATTAAAAAAAAAAAGAAAGGTTTCTGTCCTAGTTTATTATACTGTTATAAAACAGTAACAAGAGGAGAAATATAGATAGAAATTGCTTGAGCTGAGCTGAGCAGAGCAAAACAGGACTTGGGGAACCATAATGTCAACCTCTCTACCTGCAGACGTGGTGGTGGAAATCCTCTCGAGGTTGCCACCAAAATCCCTGCTCCGATTCAGGTGCGTCTCCAAGACCTGGCTTGCTCTTATCGGAAGCCATGATTTCTTCTCTAGAAACCTCCTCAACGACTCTATTCTCACCCCCCAAAACTCCAGTCAACCTCTTCCTCTCATCCTCGTCAAAGCCACGGACAAATCCGACGCCGAGAAGCTTGTGTTCTACTCCCTCTCTTACGACACCCTCGACTGTGTTTCTCAGATCCCCATGAATCTCCCTCCAGGACCCGTTGATTTCCTCATAAGACCAAATTTTTACCTCAAGCTCGTCGGTTCCTGTAATGGGTTGCTATGCCTCTACAATTTCCGATCCAGAGACGTCTATCTCTGGAAACCCACCACACCATCTGCAGAATTCAAGGCTATCCCGCCCTTGTCTCCTCATCCGTTCAGCGTGGGGTTCGGGTTTGACCCTAAGTCCGGCGACTTCAAGGTGGTTAGCCTTCGTTACGTAGCGGACGGCACCGAAACTTCAACGCTGGCAGCGGAGGTGTACAGTATGAGCCGTGGATCTTGGAAACGGCTTGACCTACGCGTGCCGTATGGTATTTTTGCCCACTCGCAGACCCTGGCTTTGGGTGGGGTTTTCTTGTGGTTGGCAGAGCAAAATAACGGCCAGATTATTTCTTTCGATTTCAGTGACGAGGTGTTCCGTACGACGACGCTTCCGTACACTAGAGATGCATTGGGTTCTTATCACCAATTGATGGAGCTAAACGGGTATGTTGCAATGGCCCTTTTTCCTCTGTCTTTTACGAATATAAAGATGTCTTTGGAGATATGGGTTTTGCTCGAATTTGGTGTTAAGGAGTCTTGGATTAGATTTGTCAGCATTGAGCCTCCCATGGATTTGGAAAGGCGATTGGGTTTTTGGAAGAACGGGAAGTTGTTCATGGAGAATAGTGAGGGGCAGTTGGTGTTGTATGATCCTTTTACACAGACAAAGAAGAATCTTCAGATTGAAGGGCTTAAGGAATCGTTTGAAGTTGTACTCTACACGCAGAGTTCTTCAGTTGCCATCAATGGAGGGGTGGATAATCTATGAGGTATGGCTCATTGGACTCTTGTTTGATATGGATCAATCAAAAGTTTTGGTATTAGATAGCATTCAGTTCCATCTATAATGGTAATTAATAGCTGAAATCACATAATGATTCGATATTGTCTCCAATTTTCAATCTAATCTCCATAATTTTAGATTCTGCAGAGAGGTTCTGGTTGATTATGATTATATCAGCAGACAAATGTAGAATTTGTGTGAATCTTTTTATTATCAGAATGTGTGGTTGGACATTATTATTATTATTATTTTTTTCTGATAATGCCATGTCAATTAGGAGAATAAGAAGGTGCTGGATCCGTAGGCTTTGCTTTTGGGAAAGTTAGATTCAAGAGTTTTTACATCTTTAATCATGTAGAACATCAAGATTTTGGGAAAGGCATCACATTGATAATTCTCTTGCATAGTGTATAACAATAATCAATAGTCATTAGAGTAGATGTTTAGAATTCAAATTTTATCATTTTAAACACCAAAAACAAAATACTTTTGTCTTTTATAAATGATTAGTCACCTCGACTTGGTGAAAGGGTCACTATGGCATAGAAAAATATGTAAGTGTTTATATATATATATATATTTTTTTTTTCCAAAATATAATTATTGAAGCAGAAAAGGGAATGCGAGAAGTATATATAGAATTAAAAAATGGGAGTGGTGACTCACAAAAAAAAAGAAAAAAAAAGGGAGTGGTGAAAATTGAGGGCAGAATTAAGAGAGGTGGCAATTTTTTTTTTTTTTTTTTTTTTAAAAAAAAAAAATTAAATGATTAATTACTTGAACTACATAAAAGGTTAATTTTTACGGAAACAATGTATGGATAACAAACCCCTCCATGGCTAAGGCACCTTGAGTTGTTGAATCATAGGTTTTTTTCAATTATGTGTACCCAGCAAACTATTGTGCGTGCCATATGACTATTTTTCACATGATTTGTTAACACAGTTTTCGGTCACCCCGGAGAACTTGGATTATTTTAAGGTGATATGGAACACTGGGTTCTATTTGCCATTTGGGAAAGATCTTTTTAAGTGGAATGGTAGAAGGAATGAAGAAGATGATCAGAACTACGGCTCAGTTTATTAAAGAATTCTCCTCTTTTATTAAAGATGCACATTTTACATATATACATGCATACGTCTGACCATTGCACGTTTCACATACGTGTACACAGTATAGTGCCATGCAAGGGATGGTCGAAATCTTTTGTTAGGTGGTGTAGGGACGTGTGCATGTCAGGTTGAACATCCTCCTCATATGAACGCCCTTGTGCTGATGTGGGGATGGCATGGCCATGCTGTGGGCCCCGCGAGACACATTTGCTAGGCGAGGGGGGCTCAGGGCGACCTGCTCTGGGAGAGTCCTCACCTCGCTTATGGCGAGCCATTTTTCCCTTCAACATAATTCATTTCAGTTTTGAGGTTCCAACTTTGGTCCTCAATATAAAATATACTTTGGTTAAATTGTTTGTATAAAAAAAACAAAAGAAAATTCTAATTTTTAATTGACGTTTGAATTGTGTTGAATCTCATATTACCTCAAATTAGCCCCAATTTTTTTTTTTGAGTCAAATTATCCCTCTTACAATCTCATTGTTTCTGTTCATAAGTAATTTTTTACAAACTTTTCTAGAAATATTTTTCTTCACTAGCCATTTTTTTTTTTTTTTTAATTAAAAAGGGTTACAATTGATGGGAAGGCTGCCTCTCACCACAGGAATTAGGATCCTCTTCATTTTATTTGAATTAAAAAATATCCAATTAGTTATAATAGATGGACATTTTTGTCCCATCAAAAAATGAAAAGACAAAAATACACTTTTACTATAACTAACTAGATATTTTTCAATTCATTTAAATTGGAGAGGATCTTGGGGTGGTTTAGGGCTGTTAAAACGAGTTCATGTCAACCCGATTAATCCATCAATTAATTTATCTCAACTCAAACACAACACGTTTATTAAACAAGTTTATAACCTGTTTATGACATAAATACGTTGTGCTCGAGTCGAGTTTATGGGTCGCAAGTTTTGAGAACTTTAAAACTAAATTGAAATAGCACGGAAAAGATAAAGACTAATAAATTTGTCCTAAAAAAGCATTTAAATTATATTTTCTTTTTACAACTTTTTACTTTCGGTACTTTTTCATCACCCTTCAACTATGAAAGCAGAGGAGAGCAGAGCAGAGCAGAGGATTGCAGAACTAGGGAGAAGAATGTTGACCTTTTTGCCTGAGGACTTGGTGGTGAAAATACTCTCTAAGCTGCCACCAAAGTCCCTGATC
The DNA here is from genome assembly GCF_901000735.1 of Corylus avellana. Classification (NCBI taxonomy): domain Eukaryota; kingdom Viridiplantae; phylum Streptophyta; class Magnoliopsida; order Fagales; family Betulaceae; genus Corylus; species Corylus avellana. Next base: position 42,281,743 of record NC_081541.1, read on the forward strand.
CGATTCAGGTGCGTATCCAAAACCTGGGATGCTCTCATTGGAAACCCTGATTTCTTCTCTAGAAACCTCCTTAACCAATCCATTTTCACCCCCACCCAAAACCCAGATCGTCCACTCCCTCTCCTCCTCGTCAGCGCCACCGACAAATTCAACGCTGAAAGGGAACTGTTCTCTTTCCTCTCTTACGACACCCTCGAATGTGTGTCTCGGATCCCTCTGAATCTCCCTCCCGCACCAAACAATGACTGTTTCGTTACAATTCCAAATTGTAACCTCAAGGTCGTCGCTTCCTGTAAAGGGATACTCTGCCTCTACGATTTCCGAACCAGAGACATCTATCTCTGGAACCCCGCCACGCCGTCGGCAGGGCTCAAGGCTCTGCCGCCCTTTTCCCGGCACCCTGAACCCGGAGTTATTGTTTATCTGCTCGGCGTCGGGTTCGGGTTCGACCCCAGATCTAAGGACTTCAAGGTGGTGAGGATTCGAAAAGTTGCGCGCGGCCCTGATGCCACAAAGCGGGTGAAGAAGGAGGTGGAAGTGTACAGCGTAAGTGATGGGTATTGGAGAATGATTGATGTAAGCGTGCCATTTGGTTTTCGTGGAGGTTGGCGGACGGCGGCGTTTGATGGGGTTTTTTTCTGGTGGTCGTTGGGTCTAATAACCGTTGCTTTCGATTTCAGCGACGAGGTGTTTCGAACGACGCCGTTTCCGCATGCTAGAAGTGCCTTGTATTTTTCTCACAAATTGATGGTGTTGAACGGGTGCATTGCTATGGCGGTTTTTCCTCGTGCTTCAGGGAAGGTAAATATGTCTTTGGAGATATGGGTTTTGCTTGAATTTGGTGTTAAGGAGTCGTGGACTTTATTTATCAACATTGGACTCCCGCCGGATTTAGAAAGGCCATTGAGGTTTTGGAAGAACGGGGAGTTGTTCATGGAGAATAGTGAGGGGCAGTTGGTCTTGTATGATCCTTTTACACGTACAAGGAAGAATCTTCAGATTGAAGGGGTTAAGGAATCCTTAGAAGTTGCTCTCTTCACGCAGAGTTCCGTCGCCATCAATGGAGGGGTTGAGCTTGAAGGAGGGGATAATCTGTGAGGTATGATTTCGTGTGCTTTTGTTTGTTTCATATATGTTTTGTCATGAACTAATTTTCCTTTATTCGTGAGTACGTTTGGTCCTAAATTTGGCTTTCGGCTTTTACATTATTGTGTACAATCTTCTTGAAAAGCCATTTTGGTAACATTGGCTGGTTTGATATGGATCAATCAAAAGTTCTGGTATTAGATGGCATTCATGACATTCATTTTATAGTCTTAGGTACTTTGAAAATGTGAGGTGTTGAATATATATATAAGTAATGTTGAATATATCAAAAAGCGCAGAGGGGCACAACTCTAATACACGGGCAGTATACAAAAGAACGCCTAAGAGGGAGAGGAAAATAGAACAAGAAAGTCAAAATGGTTAATCACTAAAGGAGCTAGACAAGCAAATGCCCAAGTATAGAGAGAGAAGAAGAAAAAGGACTTGAGCTCCTCCTAGGTCCATTTCTTTCCCTCCACAAGCACCAAATAATGCAAAAGGGAATCATCTTCCACACGACAGCGCTCCGAAAACAACCACTTATCCACCAACAAGCAAACAAATCCGCCACTCTATTAGGCATAACCCAAGAAAGCCCAAAGCGGCTGAAAATGGTGTTCCATAAAGCACTGGCAACCTTGCAATGGAGGAGAAGATAATCAACAGTCTCCCCATCCAATTTGCATTAGCAGCATCTATTGACCACGATTAGATATCTCTTTCTAAGATTGTCCATAGTGAGAATTTTCCTCAAGAACCGCCAACCAAGCGAAGAAGGCCACTCTCGGGAGAGCCTTGGTCCGCCAAATACTCATTCAAGGGAAAGAGATAGCCTCTTTGCAAGCAAAGATCTTATAGAAAGATCTAACATCAAACTTCCTTAGGCGAGATGGAACCCACCAAAGCTTGTCCTCTCCTTCCCTTCTCATTATGTGGAAATACAACAAGGTATAGAAGGAAGCCACCAAAACATCCACTCCCCATTCCCAATCATGATGCCAGACAAATGAATATAATTCTTTTTTCCCATAAATAACATAATATTCTATCTATGAACCCTAGGCTATAAAGCTTTAGTAAATGTCATGTTAATTAGGGCATTAAGAAGGTGTTGGATCCAGAGGCTATGGCCTTGGGAAGATTATATTTCAAGATAGCTCTACAGGAAATATGGAATGGCTTTGCGGTTTAATGTCTGGCTGGTGCAAGAACTGTCTTGGTGGCTATGACAGTTGTGACATGCTTATTACCTAGTACTATTACGTCCACTGGCCAATTCTATTTTGCTACATAAAATAATTGACGAACAACTAGTGCGGGCTTTGCTAGCCATCGTGTCTGCAGTGGAGCTCATCCTGACATGCACAGCCATTCATCTTTTTGTGGGTGAGGAGGCTTGTACTGCTGGGGAATTGGTTCCTATATTGTACTCATGAAAACAGCTGGGGAATTGAGTCTTCAGCTTCTGTGTGATTGAATGTCTGTTTGATTTGATTTTTTTTTTCTTTCTAAAGAGTAATTAACTTTAAATTTCACTCAAACATGTGCGCTTAAATCAATTTTTATTATGCATATGCTTATAATCAAATCATTTTTGGGTAACTATATTTCCAGAATTGCTTGTGCTTGATTTGCTCCATTCAAACAATATTTTTTCACTTCTCTCTCTGATTCTGTCCTTAAAAATTGAGTTTATTCACCTAGCCATCTTCATTAGATGCTCAAAAAAATCATGATGTTATTGTAGTGCACTGGCAGATTGAATTATGTGTGCCATGCTTCAATGTTTGAATGAGCAACATTAGGATTTTGGTATTGTTACTTTTACTGACTTTATCCCAACATGCAGAGACAAGATTCATGCCCTCTTTTTTCTTATGGCCTGACCCTCCAACTTGTCATCAGGGATTAGAGATCTTACTGGGATGATGAGAAGAGTTAAGAAATTAGAGAATGAAAATTTTATACTGAAAGGCAAAAGAGAAACGCTTGATGTTTGATGTTTGCTCTGGAGTCGCCATGATTTTTATTTAACTATTGTTTGTTTTTCTCTTATTAAGTGATTGTTAGATAATGGAAGTTGTTATATACTGTGAGTGACTTTGTGATATGTAATGGAGTTGTAGCAGATTTGGATTATCCATGTGTGATTGTGAGTGGTTGTTTGATATATATAACTCACTAGAAGTACATATAACAATAAAACATAAATTAAAAGAGAATGTGCTAAATAAATGACACGGCCCTATGTATTCTTGGCACAAAAGCCAAAAATATTGGCCGCCAGTTACTGTCATTTGTGGTTGCGTACTAGAGCTAGCACAGCCAAAAGGCACGATGAGGGACGCGATCCTTGAAAGGTTCTTTAACTCTTCTTGAACCCAACCACTCCCCCCCCCCCCCAAAGCAACAAAGATGACGCTGAAGGAGGTCGGAACAAACACAACATAGCATGAACAAACACAATGACACCAAAAGTTCAACTAGCTGTCCCATAACACTGAACAAAAAAAGATGTTCCATAACATCCTTGCTTGGATCATAGTAATACCACTAGTTCAACTGTCCCATAACACTGAACAAAAAAAGATGTTCCATAACATCCTTGCTTGGGTCATAGTAATACCACAAGTTCAACTGTCCCATAACACTTAACAAAACAAGATGTTCCATAACACCTAAAAACAGGCTATGAGAAAAAAATAATAATAATAAAAAAAGGCATAAACAGTGTCCATTGTGTGATCCTTTGTTGGTTGGCCCTAGGTTGAATGTCATGTTGCCCCGATGATTGAATTGGTTAGAAGGAGACCAAATCATTGCCACGTGGTTTGTTTGTTTGTTTGTTTTTTTGAATATATGAATTTTTAGGCATAATTACTTAAAAACATAAATAAATTAGGGAAATATACATTTCAAGTAAAAAGTTAGCACGTGCACGTCATGTGTGGCATTTTTATATATTTTATTGTCAAACGCTAATAGCAGGGCCTCTCAATAAAAATTTTGAGGCTTAAGGCGACAAGTTTTAGTGAGACCATTTTTTTATATTTAAATGTTAATCAATTTATATCTATTCCTTAGCATGTGAAAAACACATATTTTTTTAATAGCATTAATAAGAAAACATATACTTCTCTCACCTGCTTAAATGACACGTCACTTTTAGAGATTGATTCGTAAAAACTCTTATTTCATTTTGTAATTCTATATGAGAGAAGTACTTTTAATCAACAATTACAAGAAAAACTAAATTGGTGACCTTTCCAAATTACAAACATGACTTAAAAGAGAAATTCATTTGCCTTAAAGGCTTTGCAAAAGTCACCATTTTAAAATGGCTCTTCGACTAGATCAATTTATTTATTTTTAATTAGTATTTTTTTTCAAAGTTGAATTTATATCAAACTAAACTAACCTTGTGTTCAGCCTTTATAAAGAAATTTTGCTTTTGTATTTAACTTCAAACAAATCAAGATGGAGAAGGGAGCCACAAGTATTAATAGTATGAGGAGTCTCAATGTTATGATAATGGGATATATTATGCTTCTACTAGTTGTAGTACAGGCTGAGCACCCTCTCCCTTGTGATCTTCTTCTCTGTTCCTCTATGTCTCCCGCTTTCCGGCTGCTTACCCGTTGGCTTGAGACTCTCAATCCGCCTGAGATTCCTCCGTTCTTGGAGGAAATTTGCCACAAAATGTGCAAAATAAGATGCCACTTTCACTTTTCCAAATATCCCATAGCACATACAATTTGTATGGATCATTGTGGACCGGCATGCTTGCGTTTATGGAGCTTTAAATTGGGTTTAAATCATGAGGCTTAATGCGAGAATTTGGTAAACCCTCTCTCTCTTTGGAAGCACATCTACATAATAATACATTTGGAGCTTTTCTCGAGAACAAGTGCAAATGAATGGACAAATATTTTCTCTAAACTAGGTTGGAGGAACTTCTGCTAACCTAGTATATAAAAGTACAATGTGTTCATTTGTCTATGAGATGCATATGTTTTTTTAATAAATTTTCTTCCAACTTTGTCATTGTTATTAAAAAAAAATGTACTTCCTACATACAAAAGGGCATATGAAATTTTTATAGATTGGATTAAAGTATGTTTATCCAGCCCAATTTAGAGGAAAACATCATTCCAAATTGGATATACTACCCTTACATTTTGAATTTGAGGTTGAGTTAAAATATTTTTGGGGAAAATATTTTCAACAATGATTTTTATTGTTTGGTTGGTATTACAAATATTTTTCCACAACAACTAAAAAGGAACTGAAAACCACTCAAAATTGCCTAACAACATCAAGTATTGTCATCAACAATTCAAAAAAGAAAAACACCCCCACAAAAATCATAGACAGGAAGGGGGACATCAAATTTGTTATTGACTAATATTTTCTATATGCATCAAATACTTGAACTAGGAAAATTATTTTTCAAAAAAGATGATTTACGCCAAAACAAATGTAGTTTAAGTCACTTTTTTTTTTTTTAATTAATTAATTAATTTATTTTAATCCTAAGCAAATAAGGAAATGGTACTGAAAAAAAAAAAAGAAACTAAAAAATGGTGGGTTCTCCAACAACTAACAAAAAAAAAATAGTGCTAAAATGAATTTATAAATGATCTCAAAAAGACCATAAACGACCCAGTCCTTTGAATCTTGGGCAAAAGCCAAGAAAAGGTAAGCAAATAAGTCGTTTTGAATATGATACTTATGATCTATTTTGTTTGCAGTTGATCTGATGCGAACCAACTAGTAAGAAAACATAGGAAATCATAAATCGGATACTTCGAGAAAGCCATAACCTCTAATGGCTACTTCGAAGGAGCCTTAACCTCCAAAGTACAATAAATTATATTGTAAATTAATATTCAACTCATACCTTTCTTATGATAGTTCTCTTTTAGGGAAAAATCCACTTTACCACCTGAAGTTTTAGAAGTTTTTCAATTTGAATCCAAAAGTTTAAAAATTAGTAATGTACCCCCCTAATGTTTCAAAAATTTTCAATTTAAACATTCCATTACTAATTTTCTGTCAAATTGGATGAAATTACGTAATTACCCTCAGGCTTTTTTTAAAAAAAAATTTCCGTCCAATTTAACGGAAATTAATAACAGAAGGTTTAAATTGAAAATTTTTGAAACGTTAGGGAGGTACATTGCCAATTTTTAAACTTTGGAGTTCAAATTGAAAAACCCTTAAAACTTCAGGAGGTTAAAGTGAATTTTTCCCTCTAGGCTAATTCAGACATTCATTTCATCTAAATGCTATTGCTAAGTATTGAAAGCGTTTAAAAGTTGAAGTGTAGCATTATTAAACAAAAATGACAAGCAAAACTAAATTGGTGACCTTTGCAAATTTCGAACATGACATATAAGGTTTAAGGTTTTCCAAAAGTTACCATTTCTTTCACTAAAATTAATTAATCTTTTTTTGTAAGTTGAATTTATATCAAACTAAACTATATATAACCTTAATTTGTGTTTGTATAATTAAGTTGAAAACAAAATGAAGATGGGAAAGGGAGCTTCAAATGTTAATATGATGATAATGGGGTTGATTATGGTTGTATTAGTTGCAGTACAGGCTAATCTCCCTCTCCCTCCTCATCTTCCTAATTCTCATTCCTCTCCCTCTGTGGCTTCCAGGCCGCTTACCCGTCAGCTTGAAGTTGACACTCACATTCCGCCACCTTGGCATTTGGAGGAGTTTTGCATTATTCCGTGCCGGAGACGTTGTGACTATCACTTTTCCAAATATCCCGGAGCATATAAACTTTGTTTTGATCAATGTATGATAACATGCAGTCGCAAGTGGCGTTATTTGTTGACCATATATCAAGTTCTGTTCCATTAATGCCAGATTCGGTAAAACTTTTGCTCTCTCTCTACAGAAATCTTATACATCTTAGATTTATTTTTCAAAAGTTGGTTCCAAATGATGTGTCACCATCTCATGAGTTGATTAAGTAACATTGAACATAATACTTATGATCTATTTTGTTTGAAGTTATCATTTACACTCAATAAGATCGAACTGTTCTCTTTATATATATTTGATAAACAATTGTTCTAGATGGATCTAATATGGAACCTTATATTTAAAATACTACATATTTTCTTGGCTAAACTACACTTTTTCCCCCCAAATTATTATTGAAATTGTACTTAAACTTCTAGATTATACTCACTGCAATTTGGACTTACAAACAACTAAAACATTTTGAGTAAAGAAATAATCTTTTTACATCTCCTATACATCTCCGATACATATAACATGTCTCTTCCGAGTCGTCATGTTAGATTTGACCGTTATTTTGGATGAAAAACGTCACATATGACTAGAACATGCACCTAAATCATTTTTGCCTGACTAATTTTGAACGATTGTGAGTTACTATTTGATGCAGGAGTGTTCCACCTGCAATGAAGAAGGTCTAGGAGCAAAACTGAAGAGACCCCTTGAGGAAGTGTAAAAGAGCCATCAGGAAACTAGTCTATTTACTCTTTTTAAATAAGCAGGGAAAAGAATGTGAGGGGTTTGAATATGAAAGTCTTAGAATAATTGATAAGTACTAGGTTGATGTTTATTCGATCTTTAAATTGTTGTCTTGTATTGCCTTTTGCAGATCATCATTTATCATATTTTATCAGCTGAATTTCATACATTGAGTTGAGTTTAGATTTTCTATCTTTTTCTTTGTATTTTCCTGATAACCCACTGCACTAATCGGCCCTGCATCACATGACACTAGCTAGTTGGGTCGTCGCTAATACTTTTTTTTCTTTGAGCAAATGAAAAAAGGGTTACAAGGAATTTAAAAACTAAAAAATGGGTAGATTCTTCCGATGGGCTCTCCAACAACAAATTCAAATGAAATACTGAGACTAAAAATAAAAAATAAGTCTATAAATGATCCATTTGAATAAAAAATGACCCGATCCTCTAAATCTTGGACAAAAGTCAAGAAAAGAGCAGCATAAAATGGTAAAAACACCAATACTTGAATTTTTTTTTTTTTTTTTTTTTTGGTGCTATATTTGCTGCTAAACATTTAGAAAAATTTATGCAGTCATAAGTCATCAATTGAGAGATCCAAGAGCTGATTTATGAATTCTTCGAAATAGAGATTCTTGCTTACCTAACTTTTTTTAATTTTTTATTTAATTAATGAGTTATTTCATTAATCACAACAAGGAATACTTGGAATAGTTAGAACCCAGCAATAAACAAACCACTCTAGCAATATAGACAAAGCCACCCAAAAAACCAACCAAAGCTATCAACAAGCACTATAACAGACAAGAGAATATGCCTGATATCAATGCAAAATATACCTAACAAGCGGTTACAACGTTGTGGTTTGGCCATACATAACTTGCTTTCGGAGGAATAAAGTCTCAGTTTTGTTCTCACTACTTACTCCGTGATAAGGACTAGGAAAAATATCGGCCTGCATATGAGGAACAGAGGGAGAGTGTTGAAAAATAATTCCACATTGCTTGTGGACAAGACCTAGGTCATGTTTATAAGGAATGAACAACTCTCTCTTATTGAACAGGTTTTATGAGATGAATTAAGCTCATGAATTTCTTTAGAAACATATATAATAATTCTCTTAAATTTTGGATCTAATGATAATTTTCACGACCATTTTGAGAATATGCACTTTTTTTTTTTTTTTTGAGAAGATTTAAACTAATAACCTCTGCTTCATTAGGCGTGGTCTATAGCCGATTGAGCTACCCTTTGGAGACAAAATATGCACTTGAGAGTGTGAGAATAAAAGTTTGTAACATTTTTGTTTTTTCAATAGTTTACATCTAATTCTAAAACTTAAAATTATATCTAAACTAATTAAAAAAAAAAAAAAAACAGTAAAAAATTGTTTTACAATACCTAGACCAAATCCTTTTTCTTGAAACCTAGCCAAAAAAAGATAAAAGAAAGAAATTAACACGAAAGAGGGACTTTGTGGTAATTTCTCAAACTTATCCACAAACTCGAACACAGAGAGCAAGACCAGAAAAAACACAAATCCTGGGTGCTGTGTTTTACACTTCCAACCAATCCACAATCAAAAAACCCTACCAAAAATGCTTCTCCAATCGTCCCTTCACCACCACAACGTTTCTCTTTCATCATCCCTCTCCTACGCTCGGCCCCTTCCCTGCAGGGTTCCCAGTTTGGCCCTCCCCAAAACTGCAAATTACCGGGGAGTCCCAATCACAGTCACCTGCTCAATCTCACAAATTCATAGCTATGGGACTGTGGACTACGAGCGCAGGCCAATGGTAAAATGGAACGCCATATACAAGAGAATATCTTTGATGGAGAATCCTGAGTTGGGTTCTGGGAGCGTGTTGAACCAGTGGGAGAAAGAGGGCAGGAAGCTCTCAAAATGGGAGCTTTGTAGGGTGGTCAAGGAGTTGAGAAAGTTCAAGAGGTACAAGCATGCTCTTGAGGTAAAAAGAAAACAAAAATGACAGATTGGTTTTTTATTTAATGTTTGTGGTCTATTTTGGTTAATGGGTATCAGCTATTTTTTTGGCTGCAAAGCCAAGCTCTAACCAAAAAAAAAAAAAAAACAGATGGTATTTTGTGGTGTTTGATTCTTTGGGTGTGTTTTGGCTGAATGGTTTGTGCTATTTTTGGATAGAAATTGGTTAAATCGACTGCTTGGATTTATGGGCTGCGATATTGTGTAGCATTTTTGTTCTTTATGATCTGATTTTGGATTTTGGGATTGCATTTGATGTTTTCAGTGTGTTCTGCTTAGTGAGTATGCATTGCTTTTGGTGGGAATTCTTTGAAATGATGTGCTTGTTCGATGGGGTTGTGAGTTTGTGCATCCTTGCTGTTTCTCTTTCTTGCTATAATCTTGCTCTTTAGGTGAAAGCTAAAATTTCGGAGTTTATTTCGTGCGTTTTCAGCAAGTTCTCTATTTTTAGCAGAAGTCAGACTGATTTGTAGGCATACAAATCAATTACGTTCGATTAAGTAATGGACAAGCAAACTTACTACACTTCCAACCCATTCTCAACTCTTCTGCCAAATGATGATTTTAAAGCCAACGTTAGAATGATAGAATGCATTATGCGAAAAGGAAAAGAAACTGAAGATTAAGTTATTACCTAGTGCAACTATATAGAGAGATTCAAATTTACGGATCCTTGAGAATCCAAATTTTGGTCATTGACCATGATCGTGTGCTCTTGTAAATAATCTACACATATTAGACCAACTTGAACAAGAGTAGGATAAAGCTGGTTTACAACCTGAAAAAGATGTGGGACAAATTTTGCAAATATGAGTTTTCTATCCGGTAAAAGCACATAAAAATTACCCTTGCTTTTGGATTTTTTTTTTTTTTGGTAATAATATGTTGAGTTCTTCTGTTTTTCTAATTAAATGGTGTTTTGTAGATTGTCTTGCATCAGATAGCAGTCTTATGTGCTCACTGTCTAGCATCATATTCATGTAATTGAAAATATATCTCAGAGCAAGGTTTGGTTTCTTTATCTGGTTTTCCTATATTTTAAAGAATGAAGAGCATCTATTTTGCTGGATTCTGCTGTTCAAAATTCCTCTTTATTGGATGAGGGCTTAAAATTTCTGACTAGATGCTAGGGTTATCATAAATGATTGGTTCTTTGAAATTGCGTGCTAAGATTTCATTAATTGTGGTGGATTTTCTGTTCACAAGCTTCTTTTTATTAATGCAGGGCAAAAAATTTCTAATGAACGTTATATGAATGAGTAGATGCTAAGCTTAAGCTTATCATGATTGAAATAATTCATTCTGTGCAATTGCATGTGAACTCTCAACTCTTGGAAGAATCTGTTAATTGATGCTCACAGCCATCTCCCATTCTAGTTCGTCTTTTAGCTCTTTTGATTGCAGCATACCCTGGTATATTGGGTTACAGCACTGTATCTCTTTCAGTGACTCGTCTTGCTATTTCTATTTTTAGTTTTTGGATGAAAAGCCATGTCTTGCATTATTCTCAGCTTTGAATATTTTTTTTCACTTTGCAGGTGTATGATTGGATGAACGATAGAGGAGAGAGGTTTAGATTATCTGCCAGCGATGCTGCAATTCAACTAGATCTCATTGGCAAGGTTCGTGGAATTTCTGGTGCTGAAGAGTATTTCCTGATGCTGCCAGATGCTTTGAGGGACAGAAGGATATATGGCGCTCTTCTCAATGCTTATGTGAGGTCTAAAATGAGGGACAAGGCAGAATCTTTACTTGACAAAATGAAAAGTAAAGGTTATGCCACGCACTCACTTCCTTTCAATGTGATGATGACTCTCTATATGAACCTCAATGAGTATGATAAAGTTGACTCGATCATTTCAGAAATGATGGAGAAAAGTATACAGCTGGATATATACTCTTATAATATCTGGTTATCATCTCGTGGATCGCAAGGATCTGCAGAAAAGATGGAACAAGTATTTGAACAGATGAAACAGGACAGAACCATTAATCCTAATTGGACTACATTTAGCACGATGGCTACAATGTACATTAAGATGGGGCAGTTTGAAAAAGCTGAGGATTGCTTGAAGAAGGTGGAGAGTAGGATAACAGGTCGGGATCGAATACCATATCATTATCTAATAAGTCTTTATGGTAATGTTGGTAACAAAGAAGAGGCTTATCGTGTGTGGAAGGTTTACAGAGCAGTTTTTCCCAGCATTCCAAATTTGGGATACCATGCTATAATATCCTCTCTTGTTAGACTAGGTGATATCGAAAGGGCAGAAAAAGTTTATGAGGAGTGGTTGCAGGTAAAGTCATCTTATGACCCTAGAATAGGAAATCTTCTCATGGGTTGGTATGTTAAAGAAGGAAATTTGGATAAAGCTGAGAGTTTCTTCAACAATATGCTCGAAACCGGAGGGAAGCCAAATTCGAGTACATGGGAGACTCTTGTTGAAGGGCATATGGGAGAAAGGAGGATTTCCGAGGCCTTATCCTGCTGGAAAGAAGCTTTTATTGCTGAGGGATCAAAGAGTTGGAGGCCAAAGCCTTCCAATGTGTCTACCTTCTTTAAGCTCTGTGAGGAAAAAGATGATGTAGAGAGCAGGGAGGTTTTGGTTGGATTGTTGATGCAATCTAGACATCTTGAAGATGAAGCATATGCATCACGCATTGCCTTAACCAACGGAGACATCCCCGGCAATGAACTGTCGGCAGGGAAAGATAGAGTCCTTGATAAGAACGACAATAACGAGGACGAGAATGACGGGTCTGAACTTCTCAACCAACTTCAGGGTAGCCTTTGATACTTCTGCTTCTGTGTTGTACAGGAAGATGCTTCTTTGGACTAAAAGCTGTGGGGAAGTTCCCTCTCTAGTGGGTCTCTTTCAAGTTTCAAAGAGCTCCTACCAAAATGTCAATCTGGTACGCCATATATATTTCTGCTAATCGTTGCCATGGATATGGATTTTGAATTTCTCAGTGGGGCTTTGAGCCTTAATACCCATGTTCGTGTTGATACATGAAGACTTGCTCAATCTCAGATGTTTACGAGGTCCGAAACTTCATGTGTGTTTCCCTGCTGTCCGACTCTTCTATGTAATTCTCTCACTGTGGCTTTCCGACCATATGGGTCTCAATTTTATTTTTATATTTTCTGTTTTTACAGTTTTTGGAAGGGACAGGAATCATGTTACCAAACGTCTCCGAGTCTTTTTTGCGAGGTGGTCCATTAATCATAGGCTTGTTTTAATTCCCAACCTTTCTCTCTCCTGTAATGATATATGGCATTTCTCTATAGTTGTGCAGCTGAAACTGTGTTGAATTGAGGCCTGCTGAGTTTTTTTTAGTACTCTTTAAACCATTGCTGCGTATTAGGTGCAGGGAAATTCTTAATTGAACTATTGAATCCGTTTTATTTTATTTTATTTTGGGTAATATGAAAATTTCATTGCGGGAGACGTTTTTGATGATGTTTAGAGAGAGGTGGCATCTTGTGGTGCTTGATGCTCAAGCGACATTGTTGCTTGAAGCCTTCATTTGACAAAATAGGACTCACCTATTGAAATAGGGTTCTACATTTGCCTCCTAGGGGTGAAAAGGTAGGCTGTTATTAATTTCCCACTAACCGCTAACCGCCTTTAAAGGCGGTTAGTAAAAATCACTAACCGCTTAGGCGGTTACAGTTAGCGGTTTTAGGTTTTGAAAAAATTGTTAATCGTTAACTATTAACTGCCAATTGTATAATATATATATATGTGAAATGACTTTTTTGTGCTTAAATATATAAAAATTTAGAAACAATATCATATGTTGTAGGGTATTATCGTATTACCATAAAAATTACATTGTTTTAATATATATTTTTTAAAAATTGTTTTGATATATTTTTTTAATTTTTTCTTTTAAAAACGGTTAGCGGTTATTAGTTAACCACCGGTTAACCGTCTAGGCGGTTAGCGGATGCGGTTAATGAATTTTATTAATTGCTTAGACAGTTACGGTTAATAGTTTTAGCCAATAACCACTAACTGTAACTGCATTTTCATTCTTACATTTCAATGGAACAAGGCATAGGTGCATGAAGCTCACACACATATAAGGAGGTGCGTGGGTGGCGGAGGATGGGTGGAGCCAATGATGGGGCACGTTGGTAGGGGTGATCAGTGATGGCAGAGAGAGAAAGATAGTAGGTGTCAAACAAAAGAAAAAGGAAAAAAAAGACAAGGGAAGAGAAGCTAGAGATGGAGGATGGACCCTCTTTCACCTCAGAGAGGAAAGGGGATGTTTCAATATTTATTCGATTTTGGAGGTTTACTAACGGTTTTATCTGTTATTCATCTTTTGATTCTTGGACACCAACCTCCCAAGAACAAGAAAGAAATTAAAAATAAGAAATATATATATATATATATATTGCTTTCCAAATGATTATTATTTTTTTTAATTTTTTTAAATTAATTACCTTATGCTCCCATAAACTAACAAACAAAATCCCAAGGAGTTAGGCCGAAGTGATAAAGGCTATGTACTTTGGTGGCATAAGCATCAAAGCCTAAGGTTCGAATTTACTTGGTGCAAACAATTCTTTAGGGTTACACCTCTGGTGAAAGTCAAATTTAACCGATTCCTGTGATGAGAGTGCGCTACACGGGTCTGGGTTTATTCTTCAGGGCTAGGTACAAAAAGTGGTCTTGTCTTGATCCTGTCATTAAAAAAATAATAATAAATAAATAAATTTAAGTTTTCCTTATGAATTGATATTGTCACGCTCAGTTGCACTAAACTACCATTTTGTTACAAAAACACTCTGTTAATCAAAATCATTTAAAAAAAAAAAAAAAGAAGACCAAATACCCTAAGTTTAGAAACTAAATTTACCTAAATACCCTAAAAATGAATTTTTTTAAAAAATAGCTAGACACAAGAAAAACAATCGACCACTCCCAAGTGGTTTGAGATGGTTGATCCACCCTGAAAAGCATATGGCCGTGGCTCGGCCACCACCCATGACTTTCAGGGGTGGCTCAAGCACCTATGGGTAGTTCAACGACCACTCCTTGTTCTCTCTCTCTCTCTCTCTATTTAATTCTTAATTTTCAACTTTTTATTTAGTTTTTTATTTTTTATTTTTAGTTTTTCTAATTTTGGTATTTTTTTTATTTGAGTGTATTTTCGTCTTTTAGTGAGATTTAACGTCTTAAAAAGGCATATTCCATTTGATTTAACTAAATTCCATAACGGCAAAGTTTTTTTAAACAAAATGATACTTCAATGCGACTTAGTTTGACTAATGCTCGTTAATGGGGGAAACTTATATATGCAAAAAGTAATAAACCCAATATTTTTTTAGAGAAATGTTTGGTTTCGATCTTTTGTTTATTTCTTGTTCATTGCCTATTTCTTGTTCATCTTCGTATGAGAGATAGACAAATTTATCATTAGGTCTATCCCACATATTTAATGATGAATTTACGAAAAGATGAACAAAAAATTATATAAGAGAATAACACCAAATATATCTCTCTTTTTTAAGCTTCCACCTAAAAATGATAAAAGGACCCTTTGAAGCAAAAGACTCACTCCTAGTTTTCTTTCATATAAGAACATTAATATGTAGCCATTTTTGGAATTATATTTAAATCCATTTTCATGGATAAACTAATGATTTTTCAAGTGGCTTTATTCTCGAATTAAAATTTGTTGAATTTGGGATATAATGGTCTATTTGTTGACCTGTATAGGTTGTCCCCCACGTCGTTCTAGGGACATCAAACCGGCCCTCCATTGGGGAACACTACCATACTTTAATTTTATTATATTTTGATGATATAGCGGATCGCATGGTTGCTTTTATGTATAAGGTCAGATCGGAGCCTTATCGGAGTGCCAGCAAGGGATAGTTTCGTTGTTTAAGTTGGTAAGAGTAATCGCTCAATACTTTTCTTGATGAGAATGAAGGAATACGATTCATCTTGTATAGTGAAGTTATAGACGTTATATAAAAGAGAAATGATTAGTGTTAATATTTTGTTTATATTTCTTTCATATCATCTTATAAATTAACCATTAGATTTGTCTACTTATGTTGACTCTACGTAAGTCAATGGTGGATCCCACAAATCTAATAATTTTTTTTTTTTTCAAATCTAATAGTTAATCTATTGAGTTTGTAAGAAAATATGAAAATAAGCCAATTATTAACATCAATCATTTTTCCATACAGAATTAGCCAAATGTCATTAGGTGATTGGATAGGACTGTTATTCCTTTTCGTGTAAGAGTACATGCTCACTGACATGTTTAGAGCATTGCCTAATTTTTACTGAGAATAATGGAACAATTGAGGCGTGGCAACAGGAGTAGATGAGACACATGACTCTTTTTACTAATCATTTGAGTGAGGAGATTTTTTTATTTTTTTTTTACTCACAGGGTATTTTTTTCCCCCTTTTTAGGTAATAGAGAAGTTTGAGAAAAATATAGTCCTCTATTGTCAATGAAAGATTTCTTTTTTGTTTTGCTTTGTTTTTTTTTTAAAAAAAAGGCAAAGTGCCTTATTAGTCATACATTTATTTCATCTAATTGCTTTCACTAAGTATATTGTCACCGTTGAGTCATGGATATCAAGTTGGGGTCACATCAACACAAATAATGTGTATATATATATAGTACAAATAATGTAAATATAGCGACAACATAAATCAACAATAACAAGATAAACTAAATTTGTGACCTTTGCAAATTCCAAACATGACTTGAAAGAAAAATTCATTTAGCCTAAACGTTTCACAAAAGTCCACCTCAACCAAAAAAAAAAAGGTTTTACAAAAGTCACCAGTTTAAAATGGATCTTCTGCTAAATCAAAAATTTTAATTAGATAATTAATTTGTTTTTGCAAGTTGAATTTAAAATTTATATCAAACTAAACCAACCTTGGGTTCAGCCTTTATATAGAAAACTTTTCTTTGTATTTAACTTCAAAAAAATCAAGATGAGGAAGGGAGCTACAAAGAGTATCAATACGATGATAATGGGGTTGATTATGTTTCTACTAGTTTCCGTACATGTTGATCTTCCTCCCCGTCCCTCTCCCGTTCTCGCATTCCAGCCGCTTACTCGCCGTCTTAGCACTCCTTGGTGGACGCCCAATCCGGACCCTAACACTTATAATTAGGCTACAGACTTGTGCATCATTCCGTGCCGATTAAAATGTGGCCACCACTTTTCCTCCCATCTCAAAGCACATGCACTTTGTTACGACGGATGTATGCAGGCATGCATACATGTTATTAGGTGTAGATCAAGTTACGGCGTGAAAAACATGTGCTATTAAAAAAAATATGTATTTTTCACGTGTTAAAGGTATACATGTTATTTTTAGAAGCTTATTTGTAAAAAAATGGTGTCAATTTTTGTTGTCATCTCTCTTCACGGTTGCGTGGTTGGTATAAAAAATATTCGGAAAAAATAAAAAGCCAGTCTCTATGAACTATGGTGACACCGATTTGCAATCAACTCCATGACGTTTTAAAATGACTTGAAACTCCTTATGATAAATGTAAATGATAGATAACTCCTCAAGTTGACATGCTGTTTGAATTGAGAAATTCTATAGTGCAAGAAACAAACTATTTTTGACCCATAAAAATTATAGGTGTCAAAAAGCCATAGACTCCATCCGTAGTTGCTATGACCCCACTCACTGATGGGCCTATTGACTTCTTGCCACTTAAAACTTTTATGAGTAAAAAATAGTCTTTTTATTGCACTATAGCATATTTAGTTTGAATTCATGATAGAAACGTCACTGTGCAACATCATCCCCGACCCCGATCAAAATAGACACATGCCCCTTATAATAAAAAATATATATATATATATTAAAACAAAAAAAATAGAGAAATGTGATATTAAAAAATGAGATGATTAAATTACATGCGTGGCCATGGGAATGCCACTACAAAAAAATAGATGTTTTTTGACGTGGCAAACAGTAACTTATGTTTGCCACGTCAAAAACTTTTGACGTGTCGTGCAGAAGTCAAAAAAAATATTGTTGACGTGTCTTATTTTAACACGTCAAAACGTTTTGACGTGTTAAAACACGCAAAAAAGTTTTACCTGGTCAATTTGACGCAAAACTTGACGCACGCGAACGACGTCAAAAAAAAATTTTGACGTGCTAAAATTCAGCACGTCAAAAATATTTTTTTTGACGTGTTACTCCCGACACGTCAAAAGTTTTTGACGTGTCACTGTAGACACGTCAAAAATCTGGGATTTTTGACACCCACCCTTTTGACCGTTGATAAACGTCAAAAACTACACGTCAAAAGAGGTTTTTGACGTGTCAATACCATTGACACGTCAAAAACTCCTGGTCAAAAATTATCACCATTTTTGTAGTGATGGTTCGGTCACCTCTAATTTGCCTAGAACGAGTGGCCAAATCACTCCATGGCCAAATTGTCTGCATGACCATTGGGGAACAGTGCCTCAACCTTAAGGAGCTTATTGCAAATTTGCACAACATAAGGACTTACTTTATATTTTCCCATAATATTTTTTCACTGCAACGAAAAGATAGCTAAAACCCACCCAGAATTGCTTGTCTTCGGTTTTACACGTCGCCTAGTACTACCATTCAGATGATATTCATTATTATTGAGACCAATGAGACGGTACCGTTTGGATGGTCCGTTTTGCTTCTTTTTCTTTTTTTGCAAGTTTTTTTATTTTTCTTTCTATTTTTTAATTTTTAAACTTTCAGTGTATTTAAGTAAATTTTAATCTAAATTCAGGGTATTTTTTGTCATTTCACATCTAAAAAATGAACGTGTATGGCACATGGTCAATGATCCTCTACAATTTTAAAGAAATAGTAGTGTTAAATCACCAGTTTTCTTAAAAGTTTAAGCTGATAGGAAGATGTAAATTTAATTACTTAATCATTGCTTTAACACTCCCGCTTACGTGTGGGGGCTCAAACTCCTTTTTAATAGGTAAGGCCCAACACATGGAATATTTAGCAATGATTAAGTAATTAAATTTATCTCTTTCTATCTGCTTAAACTTTTAGGAAAATTGGTGTTCTCAAGAGGTAGCTCAATTGACTGGGACCACGCCTAATTAAGCGGAGGTCACCAGTTCCAATCTCCCTCCCCCCTCTTGTGCGCATATGTCAAAAAAAAAAAAAAAAAAACTGGTGATTTAACAAGTAGATTCTCAAATTATGCAATTTTGGTCTTTTTAGGCATCAAAATGTTTAAAAAATGCCAAATATTAAAGCGTCTCTACAAAAATGAAGATGAAGTTTTTTGGGAAAAAAATTCTTTTTAGTTACTTTTATAACATGCCACATTTTTAATATGTAGCATTTTTCAAGTGCTTCGATGCTAAAAAAATGCTTAAATTACGTAATTTGATAATCTAAATTTTTTTTAAAAATTGTAGGAGACCTTGATCCCAATATTCCACCCCTCTTAACGATCTTGGCTAACTAAAGAGTTTTTTACTTTTTTTTTTTTTTTTTTTTTTTTTTTTTTTTTTTTTTTTTTTTTTTTTTTTTTTTAGTAGAATTGGTACTTGAAGGGGTTTAGTATGATAGCTGCAATTTTTGGAGGCAATGTGTAGATGAGGAAGGTCAAGTGTAATTAATCCTTTTTATTAACCTAAATCCTTTAAATATTAAAGTGCCTTTTCAAAATTCCAACATAAAGAGGAGAAAATAGTGGATAATGGAAACCAAAAGAGGTAAAAAAATAAAAAAATAAAAAAATAAACATTTTTATCTCACAACTATTCTAGAATGTTGAGGTGGAAAACACAACCAACCTTTAGACCAGTAATTGTTTTTTTTTTAAAAAAAAAAAAACCAAAAAACAAAAAAAAAAAATCTAATAGTTGATTGAAATTTGCTATGAAATAATTGTAAAATAAAATGTGGTGTATAACATTACTCTTGAAAATTATATAACATAAGTGGTTTAGGGTGTTTAGCCTTAAAAAAAAAAAAAAAAAAAAGTGTGCCTTGTGAAGTTGGCAGTAACGCTATGTGAGGACCAAGTGTGGAGGGAGACATTTCCAGTCTGTGTAACAGATATTGTACTTGCTAAGCAAGCTTATATTGACGCATGGGTCTTAATTGTCTCTTGGTAATTTCATAAATCCATTTTATAATTACTTGAATTATGTTTCATTTTTTTTTTTTTTTTGACATATCCACACAAGAGGGGAAGGGGAGATTCGAACTTGAATCATGTTTCATTTAATTTAAAAGGTTTTCCAAAAGTTGAAATGGCTCTTGGTCCAAATCAAAATATTTTAATTAGTTAAAACTTTCTTCACTAATATCTCCAAGCAACTTTGCTAATTTTGTATTTAAACATCCCATTTACTCATTTTAATTAAGGGTATATGATGATAATCATGAGATTGATTATGCTTCTACTAATTTTACTATTTACTAATCACCCTTTTGCTTTTAATCCTCTCACTTTTACCCGTCGCCTTGAATCAGAATCTCTCCCACCACCCCTACCCTTCAAAGTCAAGACTCCATATTATGTGAGAAGTGACTGCTCAAGAATGTGTGAAAGAAGATGCAAATTCCACTTTAGACGCTATCCCAAACTCTATGCACTTTGTTTTGATGCTTGTGTGCCGGCATGCATATTTAAAGGTCATTATGTTATGAATAAAATAACTAGAGAATTAATCATAAACTTTGTGTTTGAAAAGTATAAGTTCTTTTAGAACCTAATTTATCCCGTTGCGAACTTAGGTTCGTAACACAACACCTGAGCTGAGGCTACCATTTGTGTGTCTCTTAATTCCATGTAAGGCTTCAACCATTTACATCCATTTTGCCCCTATTTCTACCCGAGGGGTATTCCATTTAAACAAATAAGCCTTTTGTGTTTGTGTGTGTGTGTTTCTTATTTATTTATTTTTTATTATGGACTAATTAACACATTCCGTCCATCTAAATGCTTCAACTAAACACATACGATGTGTAAGAAAATACATCCTCATCAAATCAAAATATTTTAATTAAATAAAACGTTCTTAATTTGGTACGTAGATGATTTTATATATTTTTAAG